>NW_027555847.1:151654540-151824540 GCF_003287225.1 Phascolarctos cinereus | reverse complement strand
AAAGTTCAGGTGACCACTGGTGGCCATCCAAAGTATTTTTGTCGTTGAGCTCTTCTTCCAAGGCCCATTCAAACCAGCAAATCTCTGACTCAATAAACTCTCTCCCTCTTCACATGTTGATCTTCCCAATGCTTTACCTTTGCTCATTGAGTTGGCATGCCTGACTAGAAGTTTAGATATTTTTCTGTCACTAGTCCATTTTTAATTCATTACATTTGAATGGGATCCATTAACAGCCTCTTGGGAACATGAGGACTAAACCAAGCAGTGCATTCCTAAATGGAGCACTTAGTGCAGCTTTGTGTTGGTTTTAATGAAGAATTCACCATTTCCACCATGGCAAAACCACCTAAATTCTAAGTGCAGCAGCAGAAAGGTCACAGTTTGGAAATCTACAGAACAGTATAGATAAAATCATAGAGAAAAAACATGCAAAATCTCACTAAAGAAGTACATACACAAAACATAACTTATCTAAATAACATGGACTACTAGCAGGGACAGCACTAAGCAGGGTGTGAAATGATAGTAAGCTCCCAGTTCAACTTCCCAACTTCCTGGTGATGCTCCTTGCTTCTCTCCGGGCCCCAGTCTTGATATAACCTGTTCTCTATTCTCCTCATCTCCCAGAGGCATAAGCCTTTACCAGTGCATATTGTTTCCTTCCCACAGCTATACCTTAACAGGAGATTCTCAGAGACCCTAAAATCTTCCAATGATTCTCTAATAGCAGAAATTCAGGAATACAGGCAGTAAGTGACACAGAGGGGTCTGGAGGAGGGGGAGCATGTAGAGGGGCAACTTGAAGTAGACTGGATCATTTGTAGGCTCATTACAGTAATTCAGAGAGGGAAGTCACCCCTGAAGTAAATGGTGAGTAGCTAGGTGTTCACAGCTGTCCTTTCAGCATGTCCTCACAACACATTTCACACAATATTTAGCACAAGCTATCATGACCCTATTGCCATAAGTTGCAAAACTGACTGGGTTCATTTTGAAAAGCTTCAGATTTCTTGCTAAGTGTTTTAACCTTAACAGAGTCTCACTGAGGAGAGAATGAAATAAATACCACCATTGACAAACATTTACTGGGTGCCAAATACTTAAGGTATTTGGTACCTGGCTGGATGCTAAGATTATAAAAAGGGATAAGACTTTAGTCCTGCACTCACAGGGTCATTGATTTAGAAGGGATCTTGAAGGCCATCTATTCTGAGCTCCTAATTTTACAAATGAGCAATTTAAGCCTCAGAGAGGTTAAATGATTTGCCCAAGGTCACATGGCTAACTAAAGGCAAAAAGCCTGGTTTAGAACTCAGGTCTCCCAAGGGCGGAGCCAAGATGGCGGAGTGAAAGCAGTGACTTGCTTGAGCTCTCCTCCAAACCCCTGTAAATACTCATAAAAAATGGCTCTAAACAAATTCTGAAGCAGCAGAACCCACAAAAAGACAGAGTAAAACAAATTTCTAGCCCAAGACAACCTGGATGATTGATCAGAAAGGTGTATTGCGCCAGGCTAGGAGCACAGCACAGAGAGGCGTGGGCACGCAGCCCGCCTCAAACCTAGAGCAGACCTCAGAGGACTGAATCTCAGGCAGCTGTGGAGGTTTCCAGACTCCTCGATCCACCAATGCCAAAGACAACTTAGAAGGTCAGTGGGAAAAGTCTGTTTCTGTAGGTACTGACAAAGGAAGGCGGGGTTTCAGCTCCATTCCCCAAGAGCATGGTGCTGGGGGGGCAGCTGCTTCCCGAGCTTCTGGCCCACAGACTGAGGGGGAATCCAGTGGCTGATCAGAGAGGGATCGCAGGGATCTCTTTGCCAGTGCTGAGGCAAGAATCTCTTGCTTTGCCCGTGTTTGGATCTGGGCCACAGTTCTGGGTGGCGTGCTGGGGTGAGGAGGAGCTGGCATGGTGGAGCTTGTAGTGGCTGTGGAGAGAAACCCCTCCTCACAGTTACAGGACAGAAAGGAGTACTTGTAGTTGCAAGCCAGGAAAGGAGTAAACACCTTGCCCCTTATCATACCACCTTGGAAGAACTGAAAATTTACAGGTCCCTACAAGTATCTCTGAAAACAGCTACACAAACCCCTGAAGCTTGGGACAGTACATTCTCCACATTGGAAGCAGACTCTTACCTTAACAAAGAGTTTAAAACTCAAGTAATTGGCTGGATCATGAGCAAGCAGCAAAAAGAGTCAGACTATATTATCTTACTTTGGTTAAAAAAGATCAAAATATACAACCAGAAGAAGACAACAAAGTCAAAGCTCCTACATCCAAAGCCTCCAAGGAAAATATGAATCATTCCCAGGCCTTGGAAGAGCTCAAAAGGGATTTTGAGAAGCAAGTAAGGGAAGTAGAGGAAAAACTGGGAAGAGAAATGAGAGTGATGCAAGAAAATCATGAAAAACAAGTCAACAGCTTGCTAAAGGAGACCCAAAAAAATACTGAAGAAAATAACACCTTAAAAAATAGCCTAACCCAAATGGCAAAAGAGGTCCAAAAAGCCAATGAGGAGAAAAATGCCCTAAAAAGAAAAATTGGCCAAATGGAAAAGGAAGTCCAAAAGATTACTGAAGAAAATACTTCCTTAAAAATTAGAATAGAGCAATTGGAAGATAGTGACTTTATGAGAAATCAAGACACTGTAAAACAAATCCAAAAGAATGAAAAATTAGAAAACAATGTGAAATATCTCATTGGAAAAACAACTGACCTGGAAAATAGATCCAGGAGAGAGAATTTAAAAATTATTGGACTATCTGAAAGCCATGATCAAAAAAAGAGCCTAGACATCATCTTTCAAGAAATTATCAAGGAAAACTGCCCTGATATATTAGAACCAGAGGGCAAAATAGAAATTGAAAGAATCCACAGATCTCCTCCTGAAAGAGATCCCCAAAGGAAAACTCCTAGGAATATTATAGCCAAATTCCAGAGTTCCCAGGTCAAGGAGAAAATATTACAAGCTGCCAGAAGGAAACAATTCAAGTACTGTGGAAACACAATCAGGATAACACAAGATTTAGCAGCTTCTACATTAAAGGACCGCAGGGCATGGAATATAATATTCCGGAGGGCAAAGGAGATAGGATTACAACCAAGAATCACCTACCCAGCAAAACTGAGTATAATCCTTCAGGGGAAAAAATGGTCATTCAGTGAAATAGAGGACTTTCAAGCATTCTGATGAAAAGACCAGAGCTGAATAGAAAATTTGACTTTCAAATACAGGACTCAAGTGGAACATGAAGAGGTAAACAGGAAAGAGAAATCATAAGAGACTTATTAAGATTGAACTGTTTACATTCCTGCATGGAAAGATGATATTTATAACTCATGAGACCTTTGTCAGTATTAGGGTAGTTGGAGGAAAAAATTATATGTATGTATATGTAGATAGATAGATAGAGGGCACAGGGTGAGTTGAAGATTAAGGGGTCATATCTGGAGAATAAAATTAAGGGATGAGAGAGGATTATACTGAGAAGAAGAAAGGGAGAGGTAGAATGGGGTAAATTATCTCACAAAAAAACAGAAAAGAAAAGTCTCTTACAGTGGAGGGGAAAGGGGAAGGTGAGAGGGAATGAGTGAATCTTATTCTCATAGGATTTGGCTTAAGGAGGAATAACATACACATTCAATTGGGTATGGAAATCTGTCTTACCCTACAGGAAAATAGGGGGAGAAGGGGACAAGAGAGCAGGGGATGATAGAGAGGAGGGCAGATTGGGAAAGGGGTAATCAGAAGTAAATACTTCTGAGGAGGGACAGGGTCAAAAGAAAGAATAGAATAAATGGGAGGGCAGGATAGGATTAAGGGAAATAGAGTTAGTTTTTCACAACATGTCTACTATGGAAGTGTTTTGCATAACTGCACATGTACAACCTATATTGAGTTGCTTGCCTTTTCAATGAGGGTGGGTGGGGAGGGAGGAAGAGAGAAAATTTGAAACCTGAAGTTTAAAAACATATGTTTTTCAAAAAAATGTTTTCACATGCTACTGGGAAATAAGAAATATAGAAAATGGGGTACAGAAGTCTATCCTGCCCTCCAGGAAAATAGAAGGGGAAGGGGATAAGAGAAGGGGAGAGAGATAGAAGAGAGAACAGACTAGAGGAAGGGATATTCAGAATGCATGACATCTTGGGGTGGGGGGAGGGGGGAGATGGGGTGAAAATTTGGAACTCAAAAACTTGTGGAAGTGAATGTTGAAAACTAAAAATAAACAAATTTGTATTAAAAAAAAACTCAGGTCTCCCAAACAGAAATAGTTATGACAAACTGGAAGAGACCATACATGACTGTTGTTGCCTTTGAGGGCAAGGGGAAGCCCTTGGGTAGGGGATTACCAATGCTCTTTGAGAGCCTTTTCAGACTATTTTTGGACACTCTCACAGGAAATGTGGTGCATTTGTTTCTGGCCTCCAAAGCTCTCTGTCTACATTGCTTTTGAAGGAAGACTCCTAAGCAAAGGAAGATACAGCACCCCCATCCACCTCCTGGGTAGACTGAGCCCCTTTTAGATAAAGAAAGAAATCCTCCCACTTCCCCTTCCTGTTGAGACTATTCAGAAAACCCTCAGCCCTGCTAACAAAAGGTGCTTCCTTCAGCACAATTTGCTTCTCTGGGAGAAATCCCAGCTATTGCCTCTGATTTCAGCCTGGCCCTCACCTCACTCATTTCTGTAAGGCTCTGGTTTCATCCCCAGCATCTAGGCTGTATATCTGCCTTTTTCCCACTATTATGCTACATCTTCTTATAACATTCCCCATGCAAACTACCTGCCCCAGTGACAAAGCCTTGATTTTATTCCTGATTTTTTTCCTCATTCTGAAGATAGTATGTCTTAGCAAATAGTATGGTGGGCTTAGGATCAGGAAACATGAGGTCAGATCCTCCCACACACACATATAGCTATGGGACCTTGGATAAGTCACTTAACTTCTCTATGCCTCAGTTTTCTCATCTCTAAAATGCTGATAATAGCATCTATTGCACAGGGTTATTGTAAGGATCCAATGAAATGACATGTGTAAAGCACTATTCAAACCTTAGAATACTACGTGCATTTTAGGTTAAATTATTATTATTGTTGTTGTTATTATTATCATTATAATTATTATTAATCATCCCACTACCTACCCTAATCTTTAACTCCACAATGATTTCTTCATCTCTTTTTTCTCTTGGCCTGACTTATCTGGTCAAATGTTTATTTAACCACCTACTTGATCTGACCTCCCCCCACCATTAATTAGCTAGTTTCCTTATGTATTTCCAAGAGTTTCATGCCTTAAATATAATTCTTTCCCCTTTTTAGCTCTGAACTCTACCCTTACTTCCTAACCACTCCCTAGCTACCCACATACCCCACCCCCAATCCTTAGCTTCTTCCCAAGACAAGGCCCTGGATTAACCCTGAATAAATCTCGACCTTCCTTAGGCAGGCTACACATAAACGATCTTTCTAAGTACTTATCCCCTCCACCCTCACTCCCCAGACACACACACACACACACATGCACACACACACACACACACACACACATGCATACACAGGCATATCTTGAGAGCAAAAACTTTTTTGCTTTTGTTTCCCTTTTCTGCCTTTCTTTGGATTCCCAATTCTCAGAACAGTGCCTAGTACAAACTAAGACTTAATAAATGCTTGTTGACTGACTGATTGTCCAGAAAATTTGTTTGGTCCATTACTAGGATGGCTTCCCAAGAACACTTCTTGTTCAATCGATTTAATCACCCTTGTTGAGTATGTTAATAAAGTATGCCATAGGTCCAGAGACAAGAAAAATGTAGGTCCATTGTCAGCATAAAGAAAAATTAGTGGCAGAACTGTTAATATGCAAAGGAAAAAATTTCAGCAGGAAGGAAGAAAACAGCTTGTATCTTTCTCCTTCTTCCAACAGTGGAGGAGACGGAGGTAATTTCTGAGTTGCTCTGCTCCAAACCCAGTTACTCTTCACTGAATGACTAGCTAACAAATATATCATTTGATGAGTTCTCCACAGCTGTGATGCCTGGGCCTGAGACACCTGCACATCCCTCAGCACTTAGCTGTTTGGGTTATTATAGGTTGAGAAATAGAAAAAGAAAGTACAGAGCATGGTACAATAAAGCCTGAATCTCTCTGCACAGCCTACACTTGAAAAATAGAACTTTATGTACAACTGAGACATTACTTGGCACAAACTGAGGTGGCCATCCTACAGTAATTTGGTTAGCAACTTGACACTTAACCCATCTGTTTTTACTGCTGCCAGCGGGGTCATCCACTCCATTATCCACATCTCTAGGTACAAATGGAAAATTGGGTTCCACAAGCATGGTCCCTTTCTAATTGAACACTTTTGCCTTTCCTAAAAGTCCCTCTGTATGACTTCCTCAAAATTCTTAAATCCACTGAAAGACAATGCAGTAAATAGAGCATGAGTCAAGGTCTAGACATTTTAATTTAATATCTCCTCTCTGTGGTATAGTGGACCTAGGTTTTAATCCTGGCTATACCACTTACTACATATTCCATGATTCACTAACTCTCTCTTCCTCCTACTCTTGTCAGCCCCAAGTTTGTGTGTGTTCCCACCACATTTGTCAAGGCAAGAAAGAACTGGGTTCAGTGAAGGGAGGGGAAGAGCATGACATAGACTGGACTCATAGTAACGAGATCACAAATCTTCCAGAGTAGCTAAGTCTGAGACCTCCCATCATCTTAATGTGATCATGTTTGGGTGGCTAAGTAAGGCTCACACAAAGTGTTTCACGAATTTGCCTTGAGTTGAATTATTAACTCTTTTTAGTCTACTGGGAACATTTTGTGTGACCCTGAACAAAGCAGTATTTTCCCTAGCATTTAACAGAGAACAAAAAGCTACTGAACGGGTATAACTTAAGTTTTCCCTTGAAAAATAAGGATTTGGTATCTGTTGGTTCAAGACAGGCAGCTTAACTATTCTAAGGATCTAGTATTTCTTACCCTCAGGTCCGTGGACCCCTAAGTGGGAAGGGGTCTGTGGGTGATATCAGGGGTCCATGAATTCACTACACTTCTGTTTTCCTTGATCTTTGGCATCTTTTGTGATCCTGTTTTTAATTTATGCATTTAAATCCGTTACTCTAAAGAGTCCATAAGTTTCACCAGACTGCCAAACGAGTTCAGGACACCAAAAAATGTTAAGAATCTGATCTAACAGAGGTTTTATTTAGTCATTTTTATTAACAAATAAAGCTTCCTACATCACACTTTCAAGTAATAAGCTCTAACAAAGAAAAGTGTTCATTATATGGAATAAATAAGTTTGTATGTGTATTCATTGGAATTAGCAATGAAATAAATTCTTTAAGCAGAAGCCTACTTTCCTTTTTATTTTCATTGTAAAACTAAAGATAAGACTTGAGGGTTAAGGGGGTTAAAAAAAATGTCCTCCCACCAAATATTAAAAATCGCATTTAGGAATACAGCAAACATTTTAAAGCATAAAAAAATGTGTTTTTGAATGACACCCAATAGATTTAGGATTAAAAGAAAAAAGTACACTTGTGACTTATTATTCACAAAATAAAAATTCTAGAAATGAAAGTTCCAGGGATTCAACAAACATTGATTAGAAAGGTCAGATCAAAATTTGGAAAGGCCCTACTGGCACAAGAAAGGCCAGGAATGCAGCTAGACAAAAAGGAGACCAAGGTTGTTCCCTTACTCTTGAGCTTCTTTTTTATTTTCCTCTGTTTTCCTCATTTCCATAGAAGAACAGAAAAGGTTTGGAACTGAGAAACTGGAGACCCCAAACCTCAAGAGTACTTGATAATTAGTAGGAAGGCTTGCCTTTGAAATGGATGCTAGGTACAGGTTAGTACATGGAAATCACGTAGCCAGTGACATAGAGATTTCAGGCCTAATCTAGAAAGAGATGTCTGACAGAGATATTGGTTTTAGAGACCAAGAAACACAGCTCAAAAAAATGGAATTAAGGCCAAAAGCAGTAGTTATGTAGGACCTGTTCTGGCTTTTTGTTCCAAAGAGCTTAGATTAGGGTGAAAAATTACCTTCTAAGGAAGAAAGCACATTCTAGCCTGGGCTCTGAAAAAGATAGACTGGTTATGCTTCTTCACACCTGTGCCATAGACCCATATATTCCCTATGTGTGCCTCTTAATCTGTGCTCACTCTGTGTTTCCAATCTACCTATTGATAATGTATTTGTGGGAGGGGAGATTTGTGGAGAAATGTCTTATTGCTACTTTTCTTCCTATGTTATTTCATGAAAAGCCTTTGATTTGAATTGTGTCCCCTGATTAATGATTAATGGTAAATACATTGCTGGGGGCTCATGAGCTATGACTGTATGTGGATGCTGATGCACTGTAATAACCTCCTCTGAAGGACACATATGCAAGTTAGGAAGTGCTTTCAGGTGTTACAGATTAATTCAACAAACACTTGTGTTGACTGCACAAGGTATCGGAGATGTAAGGATGAAAACAAAAGTCTCTGCTCACAAAGAGCTTACATTCTATCTTTATAGATAAGTAAATACAACATGTGTACAAAATAATACAAAGCAATTCCAAGAGGGAAAGAATACATAATCCTAGGAGGGTTAGAAAAGTCTCACGTAGGAGATGGACTCTAGCTGTGCTTTAAAGGAAGCTAAAAATTCTAAAAGATTGAAGTAGAAAGGACAGTGCTTTCCAGAAATTTTTCTCTCTGAACTTTTCTTGTGCTCCCAGTTACTAACAATCAATTTAGCATCTAATTATTCTATAATTGTTTTTAAGTCTATTAGTCTTGTTGACCCAAGCATATGGAAGCATACAATGGAACGGCAGGCTAGTCTGACTGAAACAAAGTGTTCGAAAAAGACTACTATCATATAAAACCGTAAAGATGAATGGAAGCCTAATTGTGGAGGGTTTTTTTTCTTAATGTCAGACTGAGAAATTTGTGTTTAGTCCTAGAAAAATAAGAAGTCATTGAAGTTTTTTTTTTTTTAGTAATGATTATGCTAAGATTTCAGTAATGTTTTAGGAAGAGCTATTTGGCACCCATGTTGAGCATGGGTTTCAGAGAGGAGAAACTGGAGGCACAGAGACCAATTAAGACACTATTGTACAGTTTCGGATCTGAGTGATGAGGGTTTGTGCTAGGGGGCAGAGATTAGGTGAATGGACAGAAGGGAACAGATGAGAAAGATAGTATGCAAAAATAGTAGACAAGACTAGACAACAGATTGGATATGGGAGATGAAACAGGGAAGAGTCGAGGATCTACAGTGGGAAAGGACATCAGAAAAGATGACTCCAGGGTGGCAAATCTGCAGGAATATCAAGATGGCGTTGCCATTGGTAGAAATGGGGAAATGTGGAGGAGGGATGGGTGATGGGGAAATGCAATGCACTCCATTTTGGCCATGCTGAATTTGAGATTCCCTCAGAATATCTAAGTAGAGGTGTGCAATTGGCAGCTGACAATGTAGAATTAGAGTAGAAGAAAGAGATTAGGTTTAGATGTTTAAATTTAGGACTCTTCTGCAAAGAGATAATACTTACATGCATGTAGAGGTCATAAAGGGAGAGGGTATAGAGAGTTGGCTGGTACAATGGATAGAGTGCCAGGTCTGGAGTCAGAAAGACTCATCTTCATGAGTTCAAGTCTGGCCTCAGTTTTGTGTGACCCTGGGCAAGTCACTTAACCTTGTTTGCCTCAGTTTCTCATCTATAAAATGGGCTGGAGAAGGAAATGGCAAACCAGTTCAGTATTTTCGACAAGAAAACCCCAAATGGGGTCACAAAGAGTGAGACACAACTAAACAACATAGAGAGAAAAGAAGTGGGCCCAGGAAGGTACCTTGGGAGATTAACACATTTATAAAAAACATTTAAATGTATTTTAAACATATTTCTCCCAAGGGAAAAAGGGACCTAGCAAACAAGGCTGATCTTGAATGATAGGTGAACAAGTAGATGGAAAATTAAGAAAGGAGTGTTACAGAACCCAAAGATGGAGGAAACATCAAGACCAAAAACCAGTCTTCTGTCTTCCAGTCCAGTGAAGAGCCCAACTGCTATAGCACCTCAACTGTGGAGGCAACTATAGGAAGCAACTAAAAAGTGACAAAGACAACACAGTGTTCACCTACAGAGAAGCCCCCCGAAACTTTTACTTTTGTCTGTGTTTGACTTTTTTCTTTTTAGACTTTTGATATACATTGTACCCAAATGACAGATTTCTAGTGATCTTCATCCTCAAGACTCAATAAAATGATTTGGACTTGTTAACATCTCAAAAGAGTGCCCCCATGCCTCCCTTTTTCCACTGCTTTCTCTACCATGACAACCGTGAAGCCCTTTAAATATAAAAGCATGTGATCCTTCCACTTTTTAGTCATTTCTCATCTGTGAAATGGGGACAAGTCTGTCAATCTGAAAAATAACTTTTTTTCAGAATCTTTGCAATATTGTCAGCATGATTTCTTCAAAGTTTCATCAGTATAAAAGCTCCAAGGAGAGATAGACTAACATTTCAACCCCTTTTTAGCCACTGGAAAAAATTCCAAATAGTTTTGTTCAGAACTAATTTAAGAGTAACATGTTACATATATACCAGATTCAATTCCACTGTTATAGCAAAATTCCATATAGTGAGTTACCTTATAATGAGGTATAACTGTAAGGAAATTTAATTACTAATGACTGATAGCACGGCTGTGTTTGTGGTTTTCCTTGTTGCTACAACACATTTACACAGCTATAAACACACCAAACTGCAGAGATTAGCAGTGGAAGATCTGATAGTTTGCTTGAAACCAGACATGTAAACAGAGTTGACTCTCCCAGCAGCCTGCTTCTTGTGCCAAGGTTATAACTGTACCCTAAGGTCTATTTAGCACAAACTAAGTGTCAGTAACTATCACTGTTGAGGTTGCATCAAGTTCAGTTTGACTGCTGGGAGGGAGGTGACTGATGTTGCTTGCTCTCAACCAGCCTAATTCTGAACTCTGAATTTCCACTGAAGTCATGCAAGAGAGACAGAAGGTAAGTTAATA
Organism: Phascolarctos cinereus; assembly: GCF_003287225.1. Taxonomy (NCBI): domain Eukaryota; kingdom Metazoa; phylum Chordata; class Mammalia; order Diprotodontia; family Phascolarctidae; genus Phascolarctos; species Phascolarctos cinereus. Next base: position 151,813,477 of record NW_027555847.1, on the reverse strand, counting down.
GAAGTTTCCACCTATGGTCTTCCAAAGTCTTCTGTTTGGTGTAGTGGAACAAAGATCTGAATGGGATTCAGAGGACTCAAATCCTTGCTGCTTGGGTGACCTTGTATAAATCATTTTGCCCTTCTTGGGCCTCAGCTTCTTCATCTAAAAATTAAAAGTGTTGAACTAGGTTGTCTCTATGGCTCCTCCTAACTCTAAATCTTATTTTCTTCCTCAGTTATTATATTAAACATTATTTGTCATTACACTTTTCATTCACTGCTAAGCTGAGACCCACTCCTTACATCAATGAAATCGTAAGTCCAGTCCCTATCCATTGAGAGAGAGAGAATTACATATAGATATCTATCTATAGAAAGAGTGGTGTGCAAATTGATTGGAACAAGGTAAAATAATCAAACTTATTGACTTGTACAATAACCATCACAACTTTTTATATTTAAGAAACTTTTAATACACAATATGTCCCCCTTTGCTGCAATTGCTTGTTTTACACGATTTGGCACTGAGTTCACAAGATTTTGACACATATTATTTAATTCATCATAAAACCCATATATCATACTGGTTATTAAGCATGCCTTTGATGAATAGTACATTTTTCCAGGGCTAGCCTTAATTATAACACATAGGTTTTCATCAATTTCATAGGTTTTCATAGGGGTTTAAATTAGGCAAGTTCCCAAGCTATTGAAGCATGTTGATCTCCATCTCTTGGACAAATTTCTCAACCTTTCATGATGTGCAGCATGGTAGAACACTGTGTTGTGGTGTTCCATCTCCATCTGGGGATTCCTGCAGTTATATAACTAAGCTGCTTCTCAACCTATCACTATATTTCTGAATTCATTATTTCCTCAATATGGTCAAGGCTTCCACACCCACTAGAAGCTTTAAAAAAAACCCAAAATACTTTGGAAGGCAGATGTTTTGCAGTCTTATGAAGATGCCCAGATATTATAGGTTCACCTGGACTTCTTCTGACAATACTTTGAGGATAGTGAAAAAAAAATATTAGTTCTGTTTGTAAAAAAAATTACATTTTCCACTCTTTATTATTTCATTCTTCATGTTATCTTGCCCATGATAAGCATTTTTTTCTTCAGAGCATCACTTAGTAGCTGCTCTTCCATCTTCTAGAAGCCTAAGCTTGAGCTATATAGTAAACAATAATAATCTCTCTAGCTTTTAGTTTTCTCCGAAGAGCTTTGATTATTTTCAGGATTAATTAGGCTGTTTTGTAGCAATAGTGTGCCAGTTCTTGGTGTTTTTCATTTTTAACCATGTGTTCCTTTGCACTTTGGTACAACTAATTCTGTTTCACTGGGGACTTGAGTGAAATATTTGATTTTCCCACACCAATAGCTACTATAATATCTAACACTCATTGAAATGTGCTCTTTAAGACCTATTATTTTCTTGAAATGATATTCATTCCATAAAAACACATCAAAAGAGGGCAATGAAGTATGTGTGTGGCACAAAATCCAGTTGATGGAGAACTATGTCAAGGTGGGGAAACCAGCCCAATCTAATTTCATCTGGCCAGCGTCAGAGGTTGTGAGCAAGCCTAGTGTGTATACACATACACAGTGCTATGTGAATTACAAACATATGTACAAATATTTACACACATACATACAGTGGTGCATGGATATGTATATATACACACATTTATATAAATATAAATATATGGCAGTTGGCATAGTATAGGGAGCAGGACTGTTCAACAACAACTATTTGCAGTCTACCATCCCCTCACCCTTCCTACTGATTCATTGCCCTGATGTATGTCCCTAGATGAATGCTCCTTCTCTGTCCTGTGAAGGTGTATCAAAAGATGTATAATTATCTCTACACTTTTTAAATCTCTGAGCCCCTAGCCAGAAAGAGCAGTCTGGCAAAATACCTCAATGTTATCACTCTTTGTTCTCTAGGGATATTCCCCTCCTCAACTGCCTTTTCCCAACTGCATTTCCATTAAGTATATCTAGTCTAGCAAAGGCTCATGATTAATACCATTTATAAAGGCAAACTAAACATTTAAAACAACAAAAAGGTAAACAGACTTTCCATATGCCCAGAGAGAAAGGTGTCTGGCTTCTATTAGGGAGCCCAGGTAGAAGAAGGAGATAGAAGATTTCCACTTTGGTGTCTATACTTAGGAAGTTGGAGTTGCAGAAATTTTAGCAACGTTGCTTCTGTCCCAACACTCCCTAGAACTGATAGTCCTACTTGCCCCATTAGTCCCTGTAGAATAAAGCCATTGATGTCTACATTCACATTACTATCTAACTCTTACAAATGTTTTGTAAATGTTATTCCAAAAATATGATGAAGGAAAGTTTGTTGTTGTTGTTGTTGTTGTTTTAAAACTGGCCCAAGATCTTAATTTCTCACTTGTAACTCGCATGAAAATCATTTCGAAACTTGGAAGGAATTACTTTTCCCATTACTAAATATAAGAAATGTTGTGGGGGGTTTTTCACACATACCACTGAAGTATTTCAGTGCTAAGCAAATACCATCATATCTAGGGTGGAGGCACACCAAGATGGGAACACTTTAGCAGAGGCATATCTAAAATAGATACTCTCTACTCATTAACCTAGATTATCGTGGGACGCTTTTGACAATCATTGCAATTCAATTCAATTCAAAAAGAATTTTTTCTAAAATATCTGCTATAATCCACTGGAGAAATAGAAAAAAAATTCCTACCCTCAAGATATTTACACTCTATTGGATAATAGCTGACATTTATACAATGTTTAAAAGTTTGCAAAATGCTTTAATCTGATTTGGTCTTCAAGACAAAACTATGAAGGTGATCCTACATTCCCATTTTTCATATGAAGAAATAGAGGCTTAGAGATGTTAAAAAGATCATAGATATAAAACTGGAAAAGATCTCAGATGTCATCAAGTCCAATTCCCCTCATTTTACAGATGAAGAAAATGAGGCTTCTGGAGGTTAAGCAACTTGCCCAAGGTCACACAGGGAGTAAAACATCAGAGGCAGGATTTAAACCCAAGTCCCTTGACTTCAGCATCAACTCTTCTTCTCCTATACTACACTGTCAACCCTGGTCATACAGCTAGTAAATGTCAGAAGTATGTAGGTCACTCTTTCAGAGCTAACCCTTGGAGAACTAAGAATGTCTATCTGTAATCTGTTCATTTTTAAATACACTAACACATGAGGAAAACCCTTCCTTCCCTGTCTCCATCCCTGCACATGCCTGAGTATTAGATGTTCCTCTGTTTACAAAACAATTTATTATAAGTCAATCAAAAAGGTTTTGCTAGGTACCTATTATGTGCCTAACACTGTACTGGGAATTGTAAGGAGTACAGAGTACAGGCCTCTGGGGCTTCCAATCTGGTTGGTTGGCAATAAAGTAGGGAATAGGACAGCATATGAGAAGGTGCTAATGGTGTGGTGGAAAGTGTAAAGAAAGTAGGAGAGAATATTATCAAGAGTTTCCATGGAAAGCTTATCCTCTAGTAACTGACTAGAGCTAGTTAGGAAGAATAAATTAGCATTCAATATATGTCACTTGGGTTTCCAGAAGAATCTGAATGATTAAGGTATCCCAGGGAATAATATGCCAAATGGTAACTCAAGTATATGGATAGCAGCAAGAAAATTCTAGAGATAGAGAAATTAGTTCGTTAGAAGCTAGGGAAAACTCCTGCTTGGATATCTTCAACCCTTCTCTCTTCCTCTCTCTTAAATCCAACCAGTTACCATTTCCACTAGAATCTACCTTTACAATACTTCTATATATGTCTCTTCCTCTCTTTTCTCACAACTACCACCTTCACATAATTTCCTCCCCTTCCCCCCCCACTCCACACCAACCCTATTATCATCTAAGACATAGCTTCTTAAGCTTTTTCTATTTGCAATCCCTTCCATGACCCCTTTTTGCATTTCAGCAGTGTTCATTAGTGTTATGTGGCTTAATGGCATGCATGGTGCAAAGTGCACATGCTTTGTGTTCAGAACCAAAGCTGCAGTGAAGTTGCTTGATGCAACACACAGACAAGCACTGCCAGAAACACCTTGGATTCATTACACATTTGATTTTGAATTAATTTTGGTCCTTGCATGTTCAGAAGCCTTTCACTACTGCCACACTTTTCACCACCCTATATGGGGTGAAGACCCACAGTTTAAGAAGCACTGGATAGGGGACTGGAATTGAAGTCAGGAACACCTGTATTTAAATGAGGGGGAGTGGAGAGACAGATGAAGAAGGGAGGAACAAAAGGAGAAAAGAAAGAAGAAAAGGAGGGAAAGAGGGAAGAAAGGAGGGATGAATGAAGGGAGAAAAGAATGAAGGCAGGAAGGGAGAGAGGGAGAAAGAAAGGAAGGAAGGAAGGAAGGAAGAAGAAGGAAGGAAGGAAGGAAGAAGGAAGAGGAAGGAAGGAAGGAAGGAAGGAAGGAAGGAAGGAAGGAAGGAAGGAAGGAAGGAAGGAAGGAAGGAATATCCCCTCAAAATGTTATAGAGATTGAGGTATTGGACATACATGAGGCCTAGATAACAAGGGATGTGTTTTGCATTGGTAAGAATCAAACCAAAGGAAATGTGGCAGAGTAGATAGAGTTCCAAGTTTGACTTCTACTTCTGACATTAGCTGCATGACCCTGAAGGCAGGTCACTTAACCCCTATTACTGTAGACTGCTCCCAACAGATTGATCTATGAAGTCATAGACTATTGGGATCTTCACTGGTGGAGGAAATTTGCTGTGCTAAGGACATCCCAGATTGTTCATGTACTGAGAAAAAAATCAAAGAATTACAAAGGAAGAGCAAATAAAGCTTTGGAGGCTGAGCCACTCTGCTTAGAAGAGCAACAAACAGATGGAATAAGTTAAGTGAAACCATCATCACAAATTATACAAATGAGTTTAAGAGGGAGCCAGACATTTTTATGGGGACAAAGGAGGTTGAAGGAAATAATGACAAAGCAGAGGGGAGGAGCCTGGAAAAACCTAAAAGGGCAGATGCCATAAAGCTGAGTGGCCTCTTCCTACCCTAACAATTCTTTCAGGTTTTCAGCATTCAGGTCCAGAGAATAAAATCTACAAGACTTGTGAGTGAGTGAGTGAGTGTAAGTTTGTGTTTTGAGCATGCAGGAAATATGGGTCAGCTGGAATGGGAGTAAAAATCAGCTTTTCCCAACAGAGAGGAGCCATAGCTAGTGGGCAGAATGAAAGCATCACCCAAATGAGTAACCAACCTTCTCCTTTCTGGACTCGGGGTGGGGGGGGCAGCTAAAAAATTGAGTAACAGCAAGAGAGACAGAACAAAGAATTAGAAGAAATTACTCTTCAGCAACAAATGTAAATTCTGCTCAGTCTGGAAGCAAGAAGCAGCCAGGAAAAGCAAACAATAAAAGGAGAACGATCAAGCTGAAAAACTCCATCTCCACAGGCTCCTGGAAAGATAAGTTAGATTTTTAAGTTCTCCAGCCCTGTGAGACATAGGCATCTTCCAGCCGACTCAACTAATCATGCGGCTCCTAGCATCTCAGCATACATCATTTAAATCATTTAAAAAGAAAACTGTAAATTAAATTATTCCATCCTAATTATGCAAAAAAATGATAAATTCAAATAAGCAACAAGAACTGTTATGTAATTCACTCAGAAATTAAAGATTTTCCAATCACTTGGCAACTCAAATCAAAGCAAATGTGTAACGTTACCAATTATATCAATCCTACTCCTAAATTTAAATATATAAACATATGATAAACTGAATTAAAATTCTTATCTATTATGCGTTGACTTATGATCATTTGCTATGGGGTAGACAGCTACATTCAAGGCATGTTCCAAGGACTGAGCCTTTTGCAGTCAGAAAAACCATTTTGTAAGAGACCAATACTAGACTAAGCCTTTACTACTCTTGCCTCCACAACAAGTCCTGCCCTTGGACTAGAAATACAAAGAAAAAAAGAGTCTTCACTTCCCTCAAGGAGCTTACATCCTACTGGAGGAAGACAATACCTAAACAAAAAAAAAGTGAAAAACATAGAAACTTAAAGTACTGATAGAGAAAATCTGGAGAAGAAGAAAGATATGGCTGGCCTGGGTATCATCCTTAAAATGGAGGCTCTGGGAGAAACCAACAAATCAGAGGGAGAGGCTGCAGAGGTGGAGGACACTTCCAATGTGAGAGATCCGGGGGTAGAGTAAGCTTCCAAGGGGAAGAGTTTTCTGTGGCATGATAAAGTCCAGAAATTCCAGAGCACAGCCTGGAAAGGAATGTAAAAGGGAGATAACCATACCTTTAACAACTGCCTCAGTGTTGTTGCAAAGTAATTAATTAGGTCATATATATAAAGTACTACATGACAGAGAGGCAGCATGGCCTAGTGGCTAGGGAGCCAATCTCAGAGTCTGGAAGACCTGAGTTCACATCCTATCTCTGACACAGCCCATGTAATCATGGTCAAGTCACTTAACAGAACATTTGTAAACTTCATTAGTGAAGAGAGTTCTGTATACTAATAAAATTACAGATCCCATATAACATCAGTTATATTATTACAGCAACGTGCTTCCACATAGCAGACGTTCAACAGCATCATGCAGTGAAAATTGAAGAATTGGGAGTCAGAGAAATTAGGTTTGAATCAAGCTCTCTGCCACTTACTCTGTGATCTTGGCAAAGTTATTTTACCTCTCTTGCCTCAGTTTCCCTACCTATAAAATAATACTGCTGGACTATTCGACCTCCATAAGGGCCCTTCTGACTCTAAATTTAGGGTCCTGTGAAGTATTCTAGGGATCCTGCCTCAAGGAATTCCAAGTGAGTGAGTAATTAAAGTCAAACAAAACCTTGAAAAAATAAACTTTGGCTCAGATAGGCACATACTTCTTTGCAACCCTTTGACAAAGGTTGCATCTTGTGTTGATCAGCAAAGTGTGTGATGACACAAGCATACCTGGCTGGCTAGCATCTCCCCCTTGACATCTCTTGTCTTATATTCTGGCAGGTGCAGTTTGACCACACTGAACAGGAAGTATTATAGTTTTGCAGATCTCTCTCTCTCTCTCTCCCCCCCCAAAGCATAAATAGCACTAACATTTGAGTAGTTATTGGATCTTATGAGAGAGATAAAGCTTCTTCTTTCATGAACTTCAGAAGTCCCATGGATTCTCTTTCTTTGGAATGGTTTAAATGTCACCAGGCCTGGAGCAAGACTAATGCCTCTACTTCACGTTTCTGTCTAACAATGGTGAATTCATCCCTTAGGAAATGGAAATCCTATACTCGACCTTGAACGACAGAAGACTATCTTCCTATTTGACCAACCAGAAATTTGTCTGCATCATATGAGGTCTACCACAAAAGAAATTAAATTCCTCCCACTTTGCACCTATCTGCTTCAACCATTTTTTTCTCCATGCTGAAGCAGAGAGAGGGTTGTTGGAAAGAAGAGAAAGAGAAGGAAGGCTCTGTTCATTTGTTTTTAAATTTAAAAGAGAAGATGATAAAGAAAATATATGATAGAAAGGAGGAAAATTAAAATAAGAAGAAATAAGAGATAAAATATATGCAGGAACAAAATGGAAGAAAAGGAAAGCCAAACATGGAAGAAAGGGGGAAATGAAGCAAAGAGAGAAATAAAAAAAAGATGATTAAGATTAGGTAGGGAAGATGAAAAAGGAAGAGAATTCTCCTATTGTAACATCTTTCATTTTTGTTATTGCTTTTCCATTCTCCCTAAAAGCCCAGATTCTCATAGATTCACACTGGGATTTTTCCAGTAACTTCTAAATTGATTTCCATGTTTTTCATCTCTGCTTCTCTCCTTCAACTAATTCATCTTCTATAATGCTGCTAGTTGAATTTTCCTAAAGTGTCCATTTCCCAAATTCCTTTGAATACACAATGTCCCCAGCATGCCCAACTTAACTAAAAGTAAACAGAAAGAGATATATGCATGGCAACCTGTCTTCATTTCTTAATTTCTATATGCTTCTCAACTCATAGTGATTCACCTTCCTGATAATGGTAACATAGTAAAGCAAAAGACCATTGGTTTTGAGGTCAGGGTAATGGGTTCAAATCTTGACTCTGGTATTCACTTCCTAGGCCCAGTTTCCTGAGTTGAACTAAATAATCTCCAAGGTCACTTTCAGCTCTAAATCCTATGATCTTATATCTTTTGGCTGCTTCCATTATCCCACTTCAGCATGATTTGTCCTACATTTTTTATTCCTAGCTATTCCTTTGGTTATGGCTATCTGTCACCTTTGATGTATCTTCAGATTCCCCAATTACTGACATAACCCAAGTCCTTAGCCCCTTGCAGTCAGCAAGATCTTTTATTTCCTACCATTATCTATAGCATAAAGTTCAAACTATTTAGCCTAGCATGCAAAAGAAGAAGGAAAAAGAAAAAAAAGAGGTATAAGAAAGGAAAAAATTGTAAACTTAAGTAGGAAAAGAAGAGAAATAGAGGTAAAAATAGGCAGGAAATGAAAGGTAGAAAGCCAAATTCTAATTCCAGCTCCCTGAGAAGTTGTATGGCTTTTGATAAATCACCACCTATATGCAATTGCAAATTGTAAAGAAAAGTCGTTTGTGATCTCAATGTGATTTCAGTGTGATCCAATGTGACCTCATACCAATTTTCTAACTTTATATCCATTCCCCTGTTAGGGAATTCAGGGGTGTACTGAAGCCAGCTTGTACAGGGGCTGATTGTTAAATTTTCAATGTGAACATTTACGACTTAGAAATCAGCAAAAGCTGCAAAATAGGGCTTGATTTGCTGTTTTCGGAATTGTATTCACTTAAGAAAATGATGGAGAAAATGTCAATAATGCAAATTAAACTTTAAAATGTATTCTGCACGTATTCATTTCAAAGAACCAGCTGTTATGCATTTACCAGCACACCCTTGAACCTATTGTTCAGTAAACTCTATTCAGAGTATCTTCATTTATGTCTCCATGCATTTATGCACCCAGGCTGTCATCTTCTCTTACAATGCTCTCTTTTTTCCTTTCTGCCTATCCCAGTTTCTACCCAGACTTCTAGATTCAGCTTAAATATCACCTCTTCCATGAAGCTTTCCTTGATGACCAACTTGGAAGTAATCAATCCCTCCTATGAAAACATAGCATGTATTCTCTGAACTACTCATTTGAAAGGAAATTATAAGCTGTTGTGGACCTTCTATATCATTTTCTTCACGTGTTCATTAACTCTTGCATTGCTATTTAAGTCTCACCTGAAAATATAGAACAATTCTTTGGGTACCTTATCTTTGGAGGATTCCACCTATGAATACTACATATACACACACACATCTATATGTGTATATACACATATGCACACATATATGTATGTGTATATGCATATTTTTATGTGCGTACATAAATACATATACATACATACATATCTGCATACATACCTGCACTTGGCTAACTTTATGCCCTTCCTATGTAATCAAGGAGAACAAGACTTGCTTGACAGCTGATTATTTTTTTAACTAACTTTTCTCAGCTCCAAATCAATTACCAACTAGACTACATCTCTTTTATAAGGCTGGTCAATGAGGCAAATACAATAAATGCAGAACAACTTTTCCAGATATTTCCTCCCCTAAAATCAGAGAAATTATAAGGCTAGATTTGCACAGCAAAAAATGGAATAGAACACCAGCAATGCGGAATATGTATAAAGCAAACAGAATAATTTAGGGACAGCTAGGTTGCACAGTAGATAGAGCACTGGAGTGCTCTATCCTGGGGCCAGGAAGACCTGAATTCAAATCTGACCTCGGACACATAACACTTACTAGCTGTGTAACCCTAGGCAAGTCACTTAACCCCATTGCCCGGACAAATAAAAAAGGGGAAAAAATAACAGAATAATTCAGGTCCTCAGATGGACCCTTTATTTTTTCTTTGAGCCACCAGAATTATCTGGGGCTATCTGGAGTTCAAACTTACCACACAACTATTTAGGTTCAACTTCACTTTCTATTGTGTAGACATGGCTATTATTATGTGATATGCCAAAAAAACGATTGCAACTTAGGTTGGTAATTCCATTAACTATAAAAGGATATAACAAGGACTGGACTAAAGACATCCCTGTTGAGATGATTAAAGATATAGCTTCCATAGGATCATAGTTTAGAACTGAAAGAGACCTTAGAGGCCATGGAGACCAACCTCATCATTTTACAGATGAAACTGAGGAAAAGGGAATTTAAGTGACTTGCCTGGGCTCATGCAGTTAGTGTCTATGGTGAGCCAATAACCCAGGTCTCCCTGACTCCAAATCCAATGCCCAATCAACTATACCACTATCCTAAACAATCTGATGAGGTTAAAAGACAAGACTTTGTTCTGCCTTTGAAGACATCTCCCTATGTAACATATAACCATTCCCATAGACGATTCATTGAGGGTAAATGAGTCATGGTAATGTTGATTTGGTTAGGGCTGTTATGTGCCTAAGTCCAATACTGTGCTAGAGTTTGCACTTACTTTTTCACAAGAGCTAATTGTTAAAATTTTGGCATGAACATTTATACCTCTGAAATTGGCAAATGCTAAAATCCAGGGGTGAAATTATTGTTTCGTGATTTCTAGATTTAAGAAAGTGATGAGGAAATGTTAATAATGCCAATTAAATTTAAAAGTGTTTTTCAGTACAATTTATTTTTTCAGAAAATAAGTTGCTAAACATTTGCCAGGGTTTGGACTTCCAAGAGCCGAAATGGTGGAGTAAACAGTAAATTGCTGTAACTCTCCCATATTCACCTCCAAACAACCAGAAAATAGAGCTGCCAAACAAATCCTGGAACAGCAGAACCAGCAAAAAGACAGGGTGTAGCAACCTTTGAGCCCAAGAAACTTGAAAGATCATCAGGAAAAGTCTGTATCACTCAGGTGAAAGGGGAGTTCACAGGAAGGATCCCAGCAAGCCAGCAGTAAATCCCACATCAGCAAACCAGCAGTAGATACTGATCCTCAGTGTGAGAGAGTAGGCACACACCAATACCAGGATCCCCCACATGCCTTGGCATAGCCAGGGGAATTAGCAAACTCCCATTATGAGAAGTACCACATGCTTGAGCATAGCCCTACTCAAACAAGCAATCTCCAGCAGCCAGACCTCTGTGTCCCTCAGAATTGCCCTGACAAACAGGTAAACACCAACCCTACTTGTGCTGAAACAAACAGACAGCTGGGAGCACTAGACCCCTGGCAGATGCTTCAGCATAGCCCTGAGCAAATGGCAGCCACCAGCAGCCAGACCTCCATATGCTTCAGTATAGCCCAGAGGAAATGCAAAAACATCCCACATGAAGAGGTATGAAAGATCTATTACAATGGAGGGGAAAATGGTAAGATGGGTGATGGGCATAACTTGAACCTTACTCTCATCAGTCTTCAGTCAAAGAGGGAACAATATACACAAGCAGTTGAATATAGAAATCTATGTAAACTGTCAGAGAAGTAAGAGGGGAAGAGATTAAGTAAAGATGGCGGGGGGGAGTGCTGACAGAAGGTAGGGCAGATCAGGGGATGTGGTAGACAGAAGCAAAACACTGATGAGGAAGGAAAGAGTGAAAGGAGAGAGAGGACAAACAGGAGGAAAAATAGGATGGAAGGAAATACACAGTTAGTGATCATAACTGTGAATGGGAATGGGATGAACTCTCCCATAAAATGGAAGCAGATAGCAGAATGGATCAAAACCTAGACTCTTACAATATGTTTTTTACAAGAAACACACTTGAAGCAGAGAGACACATACAGAGAGTAAAGGTAAGGGGCTGGAGCACAATATATTATGCTTCAGCTGAAGTAAAAAAAAAAGCAAGGGTAGGGGGTAGCAATCCTGATCTTAGACAAAATAAAAGCAAAAATACACCTAATTAAAAGAGATAAGGAAGGAAACTACATCTTGCTAAAAAGATACCATAGACAGTGAAGTAATATTAATACTAAACATACATGCACCAAGTGGCATAGCATCCAAATTCTTAAAGAAGTTAAGTGAGTTACAGGAAGAAATAGATAGCAAAACTATATTAGTGGGGGACCTCAACTGTCCCCTCTCAGAACTCAATAAATCCAACCAAAACAATAAACAACAAAGAAACTAAGGAGGCAAATAGAATATTAGAAAAGTTAGATGTGATAGACCTTCAGAGAAAACTGAATGGAACAGAAAGTAATATACATTTTTTCTCAGGAGCACAGGACACCTACACAAAAACTGGCCATGTATTAGGGTATAAAAACTTCAAAATCAAATGCAGAAAGTAAGAAAGATTAAACATATTCTTTTCATATTATAAGGCAATGAAAATTACATTCAACAAGGGTCAATGGAAAGGAAGATTAAAAATTAATTTGAAACTAAGTAATCTAATCCAAAAGAATAAATGAGTCAAAAAGCAAATCATAGAAAAGTTCAATAATTTCATTAAAGAGAACAATGAGACAACATATCAAACTTTGTGGGATAGAACCAAAGCAGTACTTTGGGGAAACATCATTTCTCTAAATTCTTACATCAACAAAATAGAAAAAGAACAGAGCAATGAATTGGGCATGCAACTAAAAAAAAACTAGAAAAAAAAAACAAATCAAAAATCCCCAATGGAACATCAAATTGGAAATCCTGAAAATAAAAGGTGAGATTAATAAGACTGAAAGTTAAAAAGAAAAACTATTGAGCTAATAAATAAATCTAGGAGCTGGTTTTATGAGGAAAAAACAATAAGACAGATAAGCCATTGATTGATTTGATTTAAAACAAAAAAGAGAAAGAAAGAAAGAAAGAAAGAAAGAAAGAAAGAAAGAAAGAAAGAAAGAAAGAAAGAAAGAAGAAAAACAAATATTCAATGTCAAAAATGAAAAGGATGATATCACTACCAATGATGAAGGAATTAAAGCAATCACAAGGAAATATTTTGCCCAATTATGTGCCAATAAATCTGACAATCAGAGCAAAACCAACGAATATTTACAAAAATACAAATTACCTAGATTAACAGATCAGGAAATAGAATACCCAAATAACCCCATCTTAGAAAAAGAAATTGAACAAGTCATTAAATGAACTCCCTAAGAAAAAATCCCCAGCGCAAGATGGACTTGTGAATTAATTCTACCAAGCATTCAAAGAATAATTAATTCCAATATTGTATATACTATTTGGAAAAAATAGGAGAATAAAGAGCCCCACCAAAGTCCCTTTTATGAAACAAATATGGTGCTAATACCTAAACCAGGAAAAACTAAAACAGAGAAAGAAAATTATAGACCAATTTCCCTAATGAATATTGATGCAGAAATTTTGGCCAAAATACTAGCAAGGTGATTACAGCAATATCACAAAGATTATACACTATGACCAGGTGGGATTTATACCAGGAATGCAGGGTTGGTTCAATATTAGGAAAACTGTCAACATAATTGACTATATCAATAACAAAACCAACAGAAATTATATGATTACCTCAGTAAATGTTGAAAAAGCTTTTGACAAAATACAGCACCCATTCCTATTAAAAACAGTAGAGAGCATAGGAATAAATGGCACATTACTTAAAATGATAAGCAGTATCTATCTAAAACCATCAACAAGCATTATCTGTAATGGGGATAAGCTAGAAGCCTTCCCAATAAGATCAGGAGTGAAGCAAGGATGCCCATTGTCATCACTATTATTCAATATAGTACTGGAAATGTTAGCTAGAGCAATAAGAGAAGAAAAAGAAATCAAAGGAATTAGAATAGGCAATGAGGAAACAAAACTATCACACTTTGCAGATGATATGAGAACCCTAGAGAATCAACTAAAAACTACTCAAAATAATTAACAACTTCAGTAAAGTTGCAAGATATAAGATAAATCCACAAAAAAAAAAATCATCAGTATTTCTTTATATTTCCAACAAAGACTAGAAGCAAGGGATAGAAAGAAAAATTCCATTTAAAATAACTAAACAATAGGGGGCGGAGCCAAGATGGCAGAGTGAAAGCAGTGACTTGCTTGAGCTCTCCCCCAAACCCCTCCAAATACCTATAAAAAATGGCTCTAAACAAATTCTAAAGCAGCAGAACCCACAAAAAGACAGAGTGAAACAAATTTCCAGGCCAAGACAACCTGGATGATTGACCAGAAAGGTATATCATGCTGGGCTGGGAGTACAGCACAGCACGGTGTGGGTGTGCAGGCCACAGCAAACCTGGAGCAGGCCTCAGAGGACTGAATCGCAGGCAGCTGTGGTTTCCAGACTCCTCAACCCAAAAATGCCAAAGACAACTTAAGTCAGTGGGAAAAGTCTGTTTCTGTGGTGCTGAGAGAGGAACATGAGGTCTCAGATCCAGTTCCCCGAGAGGGTGGCCTGGGAGTTGGGGCAGCTGCCTCCTAAGCTACTGGCCCACACACTGAGGGGGAATCCAGTGGCTGATCAGAAAGGGATTGCAGGGATCCCTTTGCCAGCGCTGAGGCAGGAATCTCTTGTTTTTCCCATGCTTGGATCTGGGTCACAGTTCTGGGTGGTGGTCCTGGGGTGAGGAGGAGCACCAGTGTGGTGGAACTTGTAGTGGCTGTGGAGAGGAAACCTTCCTCATAGTTACAGGACAGAAAGGAGTACTTGTGGTCACTGATAGACCAGAGGACAGGCCAGGAAGGGAGTAACACCTCACCCCTTATCATACCACCTTGCAAGAACTGAAAATTTACAGGGCCCTACAAGTATCTCTGAAAACAGCTACACAAACCCCTGAAGCTTGGGACAGTACATTGTCCATATTGGAAGCATACTCTTACCTTAACAAAGACTTTAAAACTCAAGTAATTGGCCGGGATCATGAGCAAGCAGCGCAAAAAGACTCATACTATATTATCTTACTTTGGTGAAAAAGAAGATCAAAACATACAACCAGAAGAAGACAACAAAGTCAAAGCTCCTACATCCAAAGCCTCCAAGAAAAATATGAATCAGTCCCAGGCCTTGGAAGAGCTCAAAAGGGATTTTGAGAAGCAAGTAAGAGAAGTAGAGGAAAAACTGGGAAGAGAAATGAGAGTGATGCAAGAAAATCATGAAAAACAAGTCAACAGCTTGCTAAAGGAGACCCAAAAAATACTGAAGAAAATAACACCTTAAAAAATAGCCTAACCCAAATGGCAAAAGAGGTCCAAAAAGCCAATGAGGAGAAGAGTGCCCTAAAAAGCAAAATTGGCCAAATGGAAAAGGAAGTCCAAAAGATTACTGAAGAAAATACTTCCTTAAAAATTAGAATAGAGCAATTGGAAGATAGTGACTTTATGAGAAATCAAGACACTGTAAAACAAATCCAAAAGAATGAAAAAATAGAAGACAATGTGAAATATCTCATTGAAAAAACGACTGACCTGGAAAATAGATCCAGGAGAGAAAATTTAAAAATTATTGGACTATCTGAAAGCCATGATCAAAAAAAGAGTCTGGACATCATCTTTCAAGAAATTATCAAGGAAAACTGCCCTCATATAGTAGAACCAGAGGGAACAAAATTGGTGGAAAGAATCCACCAATCTCCTCCTGAAAGAAATCCCCAAATGAAAACTCCCAGGAATATTGTAGCCAAATTCCACAGTTCCCAGGTCAAGGAGAAAATATTACAAGCTGCCAAAAAGAAACAATTCAAGTACTGTGGAAACACAATCAGAATAACACAAGATTTAGCAGCTTCTACATTAAGGGATAAGAAGGCTTGGAATATGATATTCTGGGGGCCAAAGGAGCTAGTATTAAAACCAAGAATCACCTACCCAGCAAAACTGAGTATAATCTTTCAGGGGAAAAAATGGTCAATCAGTGAAATGGAGGACTTTCAAGCATTCTTGATGAAAAGACCAGAGCTGAATAGAAAATTTGACTTTCAAGTAGAGGCTCAAGTAGAACATGAAGAGGTATACAGGAAAGAGAAATCATAAGAGATTTATTAAGGTTGAATTGTTTACATTCCTGCATGGAAACATGATATTTATAACTCAGGAGACCTTTGTCAGTATTAGGGTAGTTGGAGGGAAAAAAATTGTATGTATGTAGAGAGAGAGAGAGAGAGAGAGAGAGAGAGAGAGAGAGAGAGAGAGAGAGAGATGGATGGATGGATAGATAGAGGGTACAAGGTGAGTTGAAGATTAAGGGGTCATATCTGGAGAATAAAATTAAGGGAAGGGAGAGGATTACACTAGGAGAAGAAGAAAGGGAGAGGTAGAATGGGGTAAATTATCTCACAAAAAAAAACAGAGAAGAAAAGGCTCTTACAGTGGAGAGGAAATAGGGAAGGTGAGAGGGAATGAGTGAATCTTATTCTTATAGGATTTGGTTTAAGGAGGGAATAACACGCACATTCAATTGGGTATGGAAATCTGTCTTACCCTACAGGAAAATAGGGGGAGAAGGGAACAAGGAGGGCAGATTGGGAAAGGGGAAAATCATAAGCAAATACTTCTGAGGAGGGATAGGGTCAAAAGAAAGAATAGAAAAAATGGGAGGGCAGGATAGGATTAAGGAAAATAGAGTTAGTTTTTCACAACATGTCTACTATGGAAGTGTTTTGCATAACTGCACATGTATAACCTATATTGAGTTGCTTGCCTTTTCAATGAGGGTGGGTGGGGAGGGAGGAAGGGAGAAAATTTGAAACCTAAAGTTTTAAAAACATATGTTTAAAAAAATGTTTTCACATGCTACTGGGAAATAAGAAATACAGGAAATGGGGTACAGAAGTCTATCCTGCCCTGCAGGAAAATAGAAGGGGAAGGAGATAAGAGAGGTGGGGGAGAAATAGAAGAGAGGACAGACTAGAGGAAGGGATATTCAGAATGCATGCTGTCTTGGGATGGGGGGGGGGAGATGGGGTGAAAATTTGGAACTCAAAATCTTGTGGAAGTAAATATTGAAAACTGAAAATAAATAAATGTATATTTTTTAAAAATAAAATAAATAACTAAACAGTATAAAATACATGGGACTCTATCTGCCAAGACAAACCCAGGAACTATATGAACACAATTACAGAACATTTTTTCATGCAAATAAAGTCAGATCTAAACAATTGGAAAAATATCAGTTGCTCATAGGTAAGCTGAGCCAATGTAATAAAAATGACAATTCGGCCTAAACTAATTTACTTATCCAGTGCCATACCAATCAAATTACCAAAAAATATTTATTTTATAGAGCTATGAAAAATAACAACAAAATTCATCTGGAAGAATAAAAGGTCAGGAGTATCTAGATAATTAATGGAAAAATTACAAAAAAAGGTAGCCTCACAACACCAGATCTCAAACTATATTATAAAGCAATAATCATCTGGTGCTGGCTAAGAAATACAGTGGTGAAACAGTGGAATAGGTTAGGTACACAAGACTCAATAGTCAATGACCATAGTAACTTAGTGTTTGATAAACCCAGAGACCCCAGCTTTGGGGATTAGATAAAAAATGCTGGGAAAACTGGAAAACAATAGGACACAAACTAATTACAGACCAACATCTCACAATGTATACCAAGATAAGGTTGAAATGGGTGCATGATTTAGACATAAAGGGTGACATCATGAGCAAATTAGAAGAGCAAGGAATAGTCTACCTGTCAGATCTATGGGGAAGGGAAGAATTCATGATCAAACAAGACATAGAGAGCATTACAAAATGCAAGACAGATAATTTTGATTGTGTTAAAATAAAAAGGGTTTGTACAAACAAAATCAATGCAACCAGATTAGAAGGAAAGCAGAAAGCTGGGAAACAATCTTTATAGCAAATATGTCTGATAAGGACCTTATTGCTTAAATACGTAGAGTTGAGTCAAATTTATAAGAATAAAAGCTATTCCCCAATTGATAAATAGTCAAAGGATATTAACAGGCAGTTTACAGATGAAGAAATCAAAGCTATCTATAGGCATATGTCTATAGGCATAAATCACTTTTGATTAGAGAAATGCAAATTAAAACAACTCTGAGGTATCACCTCACACCCATCAGATTAACTAATATGACACAAAAAAGGAAAATGTTGGAGAGGATGTGGCAAAATTGGGACTCTCATGTACTGTTGGAGGAGTTGTAAACTGAACCAACCATTCTGGAGAGCAATTTGGTTTTACTTTTTTGGTTTTTTGGCTAGGCAATGGGGTTAAGTGACTTGCCCAGGATCACACAGCTAGTAAGTGTTATGTGTCTGAGGCTGGATTTGAACTCAGGTTCTCCCAACTCCAGGGCCTATGCCCTGTCCACTGCACCATCTACCTGCTCCCTGGAGAGCAATTTGCAACTATGCCTAAAGGGCAACCAAACTGTGCATATCCTTTTGATCCACCAATACCAATACTAGGTCTGTATCCCAAAGAGATCATAAAAAAGGGAAAAGGACCTATATGTGCAAAAATTTAATGGTGGCAAAATATTGGAAATCAAGGGAATACCCATCAATTGCAGAATGGCTGAACAAGTTGCAGTATATGAATGTAATAGAATACTGTCATGCAATAAGAAATAATAAACAGGCAGATTTCAGAAAAACCTAGAAAGACTTGTACAAACAGATACAAAGTGAAATGAGCAGAACTAGGAAAACATTGTACACAGTATCAGCAACATTGTGCAATGATCAACTTATGAATGACTCAGCTCTTCTCAGCAATACAATGATCTAAAATAAGGACAAAGGATTCATGAAGGAAAATATTATCCACATCCAGATAAAGAACTAATGGACTCTGAATACAAATCAAAGCATATTTTTTTCACTTTATTCTTTTTCTGTGTTTTTCTTTTCTTTTGATCTATTTCTTCTTTCACAACTGTGACTAATATGGAAATGACTTTATATGATAGCACATATATAACCTATATTAAATTGCCTACCATTTTCAGAAGGAGAGAAGGGAGGGAGAAAAATTTGGAACTCAAAATCTTATAAAAATGAATCCTAAAAATTGTCTTGATTTGTCATTGGGGGAAAAATAAAATACAATTTTTAAAAATTTACCGACACATTCACTAAGCTCCATCTTTGGACTGTGACATATAGAAGGAATTAGATTGAGAGAAACAAGGCTGAGCCTGAGACTAGAGTGGGCTTGGACCCTACTCTACAGCCTTCTAGGAAAACTCTAAATAAATAAAGCATATTATTTACCAGACTTATGGATAGGTGAACAATTCATAAATAAACAAGAGATAGAGAGTAAAGTCAGGCACTTTCTAGCTGTGTAACCACAAGCAAGCTACTTACAGCCTAACTTTCCTTGCCTGTAAAGTAAAAGTGTTGGAGTTGATGGTTTCTAATATCTGTTCCAGCTCTAAACCTATAATCCTATAATTCTGTAGCAGGCATGAAGAGACTGAGGAAGAACCTCTCAGTTCCAGAAATGCAGTGATGGAGGAGCAAAGGAATTCCTGAAAGGGATGTCTGCTCTGTGTTGCCATTGCCCCAACCAAACCTTCCAATCTTCTCCCCAACCAAAAGACAAAATAGAAATGGAAAAAGAGAACTTTGGTGTATGTGAAGAATGGAAATATAGAGACCATCCCTCTACAGTGAATAAATGAATTTAACTTAAGTAAATAGCCTAAACTTCTGGGAGTTTTTGTGACTCGTCCAGGAAGTTAGGAACATTAGAATTTACCACCTAGTACTCTGCCATGGATCTGGGAGGCTCTTATTAAAGAAGGCAAGAGGTCAAAGAGTCAAAAGGAAGAAAGTGTACAGCCCTGGGAGATTAGCTTCCAAAGGGTCATTCCTTTTCCTGTTCAGATTTCCTTATTCATTGTTATGTTTTCTTAAGCGTTTGTTAAAAATCAGCCAAATGTATCTGTGAGTTTTGATACTTTCCATAGTTATGAGTCACTGGAGGACTTTGTTATCATTTTTACTATATTCTTTGTAACTCTACAGGTTTTGACCAGCCCTAGGACCTCACTAATACACAGTAGATGACTGGCATAGAATTTGAGAATTTTAGGGCTGTCCATGATTTTAGAAGCTATATAAGTCAATACCTTCATTTTACAAAGGAAAAAGAGACTGGGGTGGGGGCAGAAGGGGGGAAGAGAGAGAAAATGAATTATCTGCCCAGGAAATGCTAAGTCACTAGCTGGCTGAGCAGTTCAATCAACCCCTACTATTAGCAATTCAGTTCTTGGAGGAACTTGATAAAAAAAAAAAGAAAGAAAAAGAAAGAAATTCTATGTTTTTTCCTCTTCTCACTTCTCCTTTTCAGAGAAATAATCATAGTAACCAAACAAAATAAACAAATAAAAATGTTGTCACAAAAGTTATACCTCCACAGTGGTAGTAATAACAAAAACCTACAGTTCACCATATCACTTTGGCTTGGTGTACATACTGTATTGTACTAAGTACTAGAAATACAAAGAAAAACAAAAGCTAGTCCTGCCCTTGAGAAGCTCACAATCTAATAGGGCAAAGAATTTGCAAACAACTATGTACATAAGAGCAATATAAAGGATAAATAGGAAATAATGGAGTAAAGGCATTAGAATTAAGTCCAAGCCTACTCTTTTTCCATCCAACAAGGGGTCTCTGTCCTAGCCAATCTGCCCTGACCTTCCTGCCTGTTACCCTCTCTCTCCTGCCCTGCATTTCTTCTGTGCTCTATACCTCAATTTCATATGCCCAGATTCTTCTAAGTTATAAATTTCCAATTTCCCAGATGATCAGCACCTTCAGGAAAAAAAAAAGACCAAAAATCAATCAGACCCCACTGAGCAGGATCCTTCCCCTACTCCATGAAACATTTCTGCTGTGTCCTGTAATCCCTCATACAGGATTTGTCCTATTGAACGGAGTAAGATGAACCCAAGATTCCCAGCAGGAGCTTGGAGTAAAGACCTATCAAGTGCAATCTCCTTCTGTAGAAGCTTGAAAAACTCTGCCTAATCCTCACTTTGTCAGTGTTTATGCTAAAATTGGAATGATCCAGAGAAAATATCATAACACTTGCACAAGGATGACACACAAATTAATAGAGAGAGAAAGAGAGAGAAGAAAAAAGAAAGGAGGAAAAACAAAGGAAGGAAGAAAAGAGAGAGAGAGAAAGGAGGGAAGGAGGGAAGGAAGGAGGGAAGGAAGGAGGGAAGGAAGGAAGGAAGGAAGGAAGGAAGGAAGGAAGAGAAGAGAGAGAGAGAGAGAGAGAGAGAGAGAGAGAGAGAGAGAGAGAGAGAGAGATTGATTATGCCAAAAGCTTTCTGACTACCCTCTGGTTGTATCTCTTCCCTGCCATTACCAGGTCCCCTATAGAGGAGAGGTTAGTCTCAACCCCAATTGGGGAAGGTTTATAGTAACTAAGGTCATCTCTAGTTTGGAGGTCACAGAGACTTCCCCAGATTGGGAGAAGGGAGACAACAGGAGGCAGGGGGATGGCAGATGTGGTCCTAGAGTGCTAACCTAGTTGATACTGGTTCCAGCTCTGTGCTTTCTTAGATGTCTCCATACTAGCCAAATGGCCTTCCTTTAAACTTACCTATTAAGAGCCTATTACTTTCAGCAATAACAGGCCATCTCATTCTTCTGTGAAGCGTGTTTAGACCACAACATCTATATATGTTTTTAATTCAGAAAGATGAGGTTGAGGTTGATGTGGGTTGGAGAGGGACAAGGGATAAAATAGTAACTTCTATGTTTTTCCCCTAAACATCTCCTCAAATTAATATATATATATATATATATATATATATATATATATATTATATATATATATATATATAAAATCTCTCCCTCATCTCAACTTTTTTTTTTATCTTTTTTGTCATTTTCTTTTGCTTGTTTAAACTGAGTCTTACATCACAAGCTTCATAAGGGTCTGGGGCAGGGGGAAAACAATATTTCCCTCCCTCCTACTCTAAAACAATTTTCTCCATCCTCTCTTCCTTTTGCCTTGGTATTGTCCCAAGGAAAGCCTTCTCTGTGCTGGCTCCTCTGGTCTTCCACTGGAAAAGGGTGGTGGGACAACTAGCTTGTCTGCTAGGCCAAGAGAACCAGGTGGGGCTATTGGCCCCAGTGCTGCTCATCCTGCTTTTCCTCATCCTGCTTTCCTTCTGGCACTGCTTTCTCTTGTGAATGACTTAGTCTGATGAGATTTGATTTACCATCCTACCATCCCGCAGATTAAACCCAGAACGGCAATAATGCCTTTTCATTTACCAATTGTCAGATACCTGTTCCATTCAGTAATGTGCCATTATCCTAGCACTTTCATTTTACACTTCACATACCAGCTTCAACTTTCTCTCAGACAGTTATCTGATCACTAACCACTTTGAATATCATGGTCACTGGATCATTTTTTTCTGTTTTAAAGAACACCAATGTGCCCAAAGGAGCAGCCATATTGATTTTCACATTTGCCAAGGCATCCAAGTGTGAACCATCCCTCACATCTCTGACTCTTAGAAAAGGTTATTATTGTAATCATTATTTAGCATTTATATAGCTCTCCACAATTGTTTATCTGCTATCCCTCAGAGCATCTCTGTCAAGGAGATCAGCATGATTATCCCCCATTTAAGAGATAGTAAATCAAAAGGCACAGAGAGGTTTTTAGGAGTGTTGACACAAGGTCTCAAGGTGAATAACTGCACAGTTGGGATTAGAATTTGGCAATTCTCTATTTAGCAATACTAACTGTAAGCCATGCTTGATCACGCTATCACGAAGGAGATGTTTTCCCAAAGGAGATGACATATTCTAAGAATTCAGCAATCATCAGACAAGAAAATAAGCATTTATAGTGCCTACTCTGTGCCAGGTACTGTACTAGGTACTTTACAAATATCTCATGTAATCCTTAGCAACAACCCTGCAAGATAGGTGCTGTTATTATCTCCATTCTACCATGAAGGAAACTAAGGACAATAGGTTAAGTGACTTGTCCAGAGTCCCACAGCTAGTAAGTTCTGAGGTCAATTGAACTCAGGGTTTTCTGACTCCAGGCCCAGTGCTCTATCCATTATGCCACCTAACTGCCTCTGCCATTTTTGTCTCCCCTCCTATGTCTTTCCATTGTTTCTCTAATTTTCTTGAAAGTCATCCACAGCAGATGGTAAATTACTCTGGGACCAATAAATCTAGTTTGTGTATCAGGGGCCTTTCATTTCTCCTTTTTGTTCATTTCTTTTTTTATAATACTAATTGCAAAGGGTGGTAAAGCAATGAGAGAACGTAATACTTAAATCAACCAATTCTGTGACTTATTAGCCTCTCTGACTATATTTGAGGGAGAGTGGGGTTGAAATTATCAATAGAAGTCTTTATATTATTGATGGATTTCAGACATCCATGTGAGTCACCTATGATGAATATATCTCACAAAAGTTAGAAGTACTTTATAAATATGACAAAATTATATTTCATGCTTGTCGGGCAGCATGAGGAAACTGAGCTGGGTGAGATTTAATAACATTTTACTTTTTTCTAATTGGAAAGGAAAACAAGGACTTAAGAAATGTGCCTTTAAATTTTTTTGGGGGGGTGCATTGTTTTTGATTGTTTGTCTTTTAGAGCAGATATTCTCTAAATATGGCAACAGGGTTAGAGAGGATCACAGAAGATAAAATGGACAATTTTGACTACATAAAATCAAAAGGCTATTGTGCAAAGAAAACCAATACAATTAAAAGGAAAAGGAAAACAATTAACTGGGGGAAAAAACCTTTGCAGCAAGATTCTCTGATGATGGTCTGATATCTGGGAGCTATAAGAAACTGATTCAAATATATATGAATAAGAGCCATTTCCTAACAAAGAAATAGTCAAAGCACATGAATAGGCAGTTCTCAAAAGAAGAAACGTAAGCTATCAGAAGCCAAATTTAAAAATGTTCCAAACCATTAATAGTTAGGGAAATGAAAATTTAAACAACCTTCATTTTCTACCTCCCATCCATCAGATCGGAAACATTTACAAAAAAGAAAAAAAGGAAAATGACAAGGAGGGATTCATGGGAAAACCAGCACATATATTAATACATTGACAGTAGAAGTTTGAACTGATGCAACTATTCTGGGAAACAATTTGGAGCTATGTCAAAAAGTAACTAAATTGTGCAGACCCTTTGACCCAGTAATACTACTACTTGACTTCTATACTAAGAAGATTTTAATGAAAAGAAAATAACCAATACAAACAAAAATATTCATAGAATTTCTTTTTGTCATAGCAAAGAACTAGAGACATCAATTGGGGAGTGACTGAACAAATTATGGTCTATGAATATTCTAGTATATTATCATGCTATGAGAAATAATGAAATGGACAATATCAAAGAAACCTAAGAATGCTTGTATGAATTAATTAAAAAGGAAGTGAGCAGAACCCAGAAAATAATTTGTGCAATAATAATATTGTTTTAAATTTTTTTTTTGAAAAACCTAAGCACTCAGAGGCAGCTACATGGTACAGTGAATGGAGCACTGGGCCTGGAATCAGGAAGACCTGGGTTCAAAACCAATCTCAGATATTTACTACCTGTGTGTGACACTGGACAAATCACTTAACCTCTGTCTGTTTCAATTTTCTCAATTATAAAATGGGGATCTACCATATTATAGCATCTACCAACAGCATCTACCTACCAGAGCTGTCATGAGGATCAAAGAGATCATATTTATAAAGTGCTTAACACAGTATCTGGCATATAAGTAATTTAATAAATGAATATTCTATCCATCCTACTCTGCTCAATGCAATGTCCAATCATGATTCCACAGGGCATGCTACCCAAAGCTGTAATGAGATATACAATTTTGGAATGTGTGGATTTGCTTTGCTTGACTATGCTTATTTGTTACAATGGCTTGTTTGTCTGTTCTTGCATTTGGGGTTGGAGGGATAAGAAGGAAGACTAGTCATCAGATGAAAGAAAGAAAGAAAAAGAAAGAAAGAAAGAAAGAAAGAAAGAAAGAAAGAAAGAAAGAAAGAAAGAAAGAAAGAAAGAAAAAAGAAAAGAAAAGAAAGAAGAAAGAAAGAAAGAAAGAAAAAGAAAAGAAGAAAAAAGAAAGAAAGAAGGAAGAAGGAAGGAAGGAAGGAAGGGAAGGAAGGAAGGAAGGAAGGAAGGAAGGAAGGAAGGAAGGAAGGAAGGAAGGAAGGAAGGAAGGAAGGAAGGAAGGAAGGAAGGAAGAAGGAAGGAAGGAAGGAAGGAAGAAGAAAGAGGAAGAAGGAGGAAGGAAGGAAGGAAGGAAGGAAGGAAGGAGGAAGGGAGGGAGGGAGGGAGGGAGGGAGGGAGGGAATATTTAAATGGACAGAAGGAAACACAAACAGAACAAGTCTTGAAAGTTACATGTTGAATTTATTACGTACTTAAAAGGGAAAGCAAGTTGTATGTAATAGAGATTTGTGATTCTAATGTAGTATCCTCTCTTTCTGTTCTACTTTGTATATGGAAAAATTCACTTTATTTAGTGATTATTAAGTTCAAATTTTTTTAAAAAATTAAATAAATATGTCTTTGAGTTTTTTAAGGCCAACAGTCTTAAAATATGGCAACACAATTGATTCAGAATATTATTTAGCAAACCCCACCACAGAATTTTGAAAACTAAAATGAACTTTAGAGACCCTCAATATTTTATCTGATGGAAAAGGGAAAATTTAAGCACAGAGAGGACAAACAAGTTTCCTGCAGATGACTAATGTCAGAGCTACAACTAGAACACAGGTTTCTTGACTTCCAGGCCAATATTTTTTCCCACTTTATCACCCTGCTGCCTATTACTAAACACCACTCTTTTCCTTCCTCACACTCCAAAGATTGACAATAGGTCTTCCTGGAAGATACTGGTTCTATCCCAAAGAAGAAAAAAGAAAGAGGCCTTTGAACATTCCAGAACCTGCTTTAAAAGGTTCATCATGCATCAGCCCAGCATGGGCTGCTCTTTGATTTTTGTATTAAAAAATCACTGTCTACATATGTTGATTATTTACTGTCAGTTGCTAGAAGTGATATTAGAAAATGGTACTATCAAAGGAGAACTCATTCCCATTGCTCACCTGAAAGTCCCCAGCCTCCAACTCCTAGTGTTAATCACGTGTGATATAACTTGAAATTAGGTCTATGCACCACAATGTCAAGTGGAAAACTGCACATTTCATCTGAGTAACTAATCATTTCAGGACAAATTTTCTAATTTAGCAGGGATAGGTAAGCTTGGTTTTCCTGGTTTTCAGACAGTATCAGGTTTTTTTTTTCTTTTTTACTCATACTTTATCTAGAAATAAGGTTTTTTCCTTGTTTTTCATGAAACCCCAACTCCATGGAGTAACCCTATTCCAAGCAGTTTAGGCTGTAAACTGTAAACTGCAAAGTAGTGTATCTGTCTCACTTGTATCAGTTATACATTCATTACAAGTAAAATGATAGTAGTGATGACTGCTGTCTTGATTTCATTTTTTTCAAATATCCCAAGGACTGTTCCCCACATGTAGCATGGGGGTGTTATGTGATTTTAAGGAAGATAGAATGGACTCCTCTATCTTCTTCTCTCCCCCCCCCACCCTTTTCCATGGGAGACTTTATTTCCATTAGAAAGGGATGTAGGAGGCTGGGACCAGATACTTGGTCACTCTGCTCAACTCAGAGAAAGAGGGTATAGGGCTAGCATTATATCCATCTGCTACCTTAGATGTTGTTAGTCTCGGGGATGTGATTTTTCAGGTTCAGGCTGACTTCTGATCAGTGTTTCATTAATGGGGAAAGGAGGACTCCCAAGCTTTATATCCAAGGCTTGACTACTTTCCCACAAAATACCAGTTCCACAATGAACATACATATAACATATGGCAGTAAAACCCATTTATCCAAGTCAATAGCAAAAACAGAAATCAGAGAAAGCATACATAATGAGAAATATACCAGACAAAAAAGAGTGAAGGAGATCTTCCATGATGAGTGAAATAACTCAGCTCAATCAAAATCTTAGCCCAGGGTACATTCTCCGAAGTCTCTAATGTAGCAAGCTGGGGTCAGGGATATGATGGAGACTGCCAGCTCCTCCTATGTCAGCTTCTTCTCAGAGTCTTTATTGTCAGTCACCTGAAATGGAGTTGGCATCATCTATCTTCTCTCTTGGAGCTAGAAACCAAAAGCATCAAAAATGACTGCCACCCTCAAAGAGAAGTGAAGAGATCCCAAGAGTTGAAGAGACTGGAGAATTCTTCTCTCTCCCACAGACTACATATCATTCCTCATTCTATGAATGAATAAGCTGAAAGATAGGGTACTGTTGTGACTTGAGCACTGGATGTGGGGTGGGGAAAATCCAAATTCAAATCCTGTCTCAGATGCTTACTAACCGTGTGGTCCTGGCCAAGTCACTTAATCTTACTAAGACTCCGTTTCCACATCTGCAAAATGAGGGGACTGAATTCAATAACTTCAAAGCTTCCTTCCAGCTCTAAATCTATAAGTCAGTGATGTTCAATGAGTTGTAATGACTTGTCCAAGGTCAACTAAGTGGTTGTTTTCTGGTCAGTGCCTTATGTGATTGCTATAGCCAACCTCACAGTATAAGGTGCCACTGATACATGAATTTCTGCCCGAAACAAGAAGACTGAATAGTAAATCAAGCCCTTTTATGAAATTGAACCTATTTAATGCTTAGATATTTACTATATTTATGTGTTTACTATAGTAGCCAATATGACCTTCTCTTCCCTCCCATTTTGAAAGAATCCTATCCCCAATAGAAAAGTTTATATTAAGTGAAATCTACTATAACTATGTCTCTTGGTCAAAAGTTTAAGGGTTTTTGAGAAGCATAACATAATCTCTTATAACTCTACTGTTAGCTTGTTTAAAGTTTGATTTTTTTGTCTTGTTTTGCTGTGTCTAACATTCCTGAGTTCTGTGAGATTACACTCCATAGGCTTCCAATGTAGGGATCAAGGCCATCCCTAGGACTGTTGTGAGAAACCACACAGTGCAGGAAGTCTTCCTATTCCTAGGTAATAGCCACTTGTGATGCCCCTCATTCATTCATTCAATCAACAATCATTTTAGACACCTACGATATATCATGTACTATGCTAGGTAAAGACAAAACCAAAAATCTTTGCCCTCAAAGCTTTATAAAAGCAAGAGAGGTGGATCCCCAATTTGTACTGCTGCCTGAAGTTTTGTCCACAAACCCCACACTAATGCTGGTGTTTATGTTTCTAAGGACCAGAGATCCTACAGGCCCAGAGGAACATGCCACATCTCCGGAAGCCCCCGAGGGCATCTTACAAGCAGTTCTGTTTCCTAGGCTTGTTATCTGGGATCCAGATGGCTGTACTTTTTTTTTTTAATAAACCTCACTTTAATACATGAGGTGTGCATTGGCTGATGTTTTCACCTTAGTGGTATCGTTGATGGCTTTGCACATAACAATCTATTTAGAAAATATTAGCTTCTAAATTTGGGGAATGGGAGGAGAGACAAATCACATATCCAGCCTGTGAAAATTGTCCCCTCAAAAAAAGGTAGTAACAGAGAGGGAACCTAAACCCTGATTCTTAACTACCTTGCTCATGTTTACATTTCAACATATGCAAATACTTTTCACCATCTTGGGTATTAACACCATGCAAGTAATGCCACTTAGTGAAACTGACTCAACAAGTTTGTGCCCATCCTCACACCCCTGATAGCCTGAAAGTGAAAGAGATGGGGCAGGGCCAGGGTGGCTCTACCCAATGACACATTATTTTCCCATTCATCTGGCAGGGGTGTAAGGAGAATCAGAAAATGTATTCTTTCCATTACTGATCATTATCTCATCTCCAGGCATCTTGATCTCCTGTTCATCTTCAAGTTATCTAATATAGCACCACTGAACCTGCACTCTATTTGTTGTGAATTTTTTTCTATCAAGACTACACAATCTGAAGTACACTACCTTTGCATCTGTGGGTAAACACCTTCCTAGGTCTCCTTCCCCTCACTGTGAGTGAATCCTGCATGCCTTGTCCCAGTGTCAGAAGCTGTATTGATTAGATCAAGGCAGAGTTAGTTATACATGTGTCTGTTGGGAATGGATTTGGCTCATGTGCATTATGCATCTACTAAGGAACCATCGGCGGTAGTCTTATATTAGCAGAATTACTAGCAAGTTGCAGCCCAGACTTGTAATTAAGAGTGATTTAGGACCTCACATTTACTTGGTAGTAGGCCAGAATAAGGAACCAACTGAACTTGACATCTATATATCCAAAAAATGCTCCAGAAATGGATTGGAAAGGAAAATTCCATTTTATCCCTCGTGGAAAAAAAGTGCCCAACTTAGAGAACAAGAAAAATATCCACAAAAAACATTCCTGAATCACCTACACAATTTACTACCTAGTAGCTTTTCATTATGTTCTTTAGTTTATCTGTTATGTTTTACTTTGTATTGCCAACATAAGGGTATGAGCTAAGAACCCAGTATGTAGGTGGTTGATTTTTCTAAAGTGACTGCTGTTGTTCTCTAATTACTGAACTGAGAAGAATATTTTGTTTGTGGTACATTTCACTGAGCTCAGAGTGATAGTCAAGGTTTTCTCTCCTATCACTTCAATGCCCAAAGAGGGTGACACTCTAGGGTTGTTCTATGCATATTTGTTGGAGATGGAGATAAACAGATAGAAGTGTAGGTAAAGGTATATGTATAGACATAAAGATAGGTGAGGTAAGCAGAAGTAGACATAAATATAGTTGATGTAGATACGGATTCTTTTTTTCTCTTAATGCCACTCAAAATAACAGGGTTACTTCAGAACCACTGAGTAGCTGGCACTATGACATAATTCTCAGAAGCATTAAGAGTCCCATTGACAACAAACATTTTTGTAACTGCAGATTTTGGAGCCGAACTTTCAAAAGGATCTTGAGTAGAAAAAGTTTAAGAAGCCCTGTCCTAGTCCAATCTTCTCATTTTAAAAATGAAAGAACTGACGTCTAGGGAGATTCAGTGACTTTCTGAAGGTCAAATAGCTAGCAACTTAGACCCTCTTCTTCACCTATTTTTCTTTGATACTACAAAAAAGAAAAACAAAGCTACCTTGCCTGAATTAAAAGAAAGCTTAGCACTGGTTTCATGAGATGCTATTGAGATGGTGTCTGGTTTTCATTAACTATTTACTTCATCACTCCAAAGATCTAAGGGTACACTTACTTTCTCCACCAACAAAGATCACAACCCCAATCCACCCCATCTACCTTATTAGCCTTTATTTTTAAACAATGGATTAGAAGGTTCTTTGCAGGTGTGTGAACCTTTTATTAAGCAATGAGCTGATACCACCAAATTTGCCATCTGATGGTTCACCTTCTAGTGATAGGAAAGGTCCATTGACAGAGAACTTGTTTCAGGTCCTCAGACAGATATACAGTCCATTTATTCCCAGGCCCATCCTAGAAGCCTTCCCAACTTGGTAGAATCTTGTAGAATCCCTAAGCTTGGGTTCTGGTGGCATAGCCTGCTCTCAAAGATGGATCTGGTTCAGAGGGAAGAAGGAGGAGGAGGACATAAGCTCATGGGATCATAAGAGCTAAAGCTAGAAGGAACCTCAAAGGTCATCAAATCTATTTTTTTGCATTTTATTTTTTCCCTGTTACCTGTAAAAGCAATTTTTAACATTCATTTTTTTTTGGAATACTGAGTTTCAAATTCTCTCTCCCCCCTTCCCCTATACCTCCCTGAGCCAGTAAGGAATGTGATATAGGTTATACATGTGTAATCATTCAAAACATATTTTCATATTAGTCAGGTTGGGAAGGAAGACGTAGACCCAAAAAAATTAAAAACAAAAAGAAATTAAGTGAAAAATAGCATGCCTCAATCTGCATTCAGACTCCAGCATTTCTTTCTCTGGAGGTAGATAGCATTTTTCATTATGAGTCCTTCAGAATGTCTTAGATCATTGTATTGCTAAGAGGAGTTAAGTCATTTACAGTTGATCATTGTACAGTATTGCTGTTACTGTGTACAATGTTCTCCTGGTTCTGCTCACTTCACTTTGCATCAGTTCATGTAAGTCTTCCCAAATTTTTCTGAAATCATCTTGCTCATCATTTCTTATAGCACATCAGTATTCCATTACAATCATATAATACGATTTACTCATCCATTCCCCCAATTGATGGACATCCCCTCAATTTCTAATTCTTTGACACCGCAAAAAGAGCTGCTATAAATAATTTTGTGCAAATAGGTTCTTTTTCCCTTTTTTGATCTCTTTGGGTTATAGACCTAGTAGTGGTATTTGTATCAAAGGGATCACAGTTTTATAGCCCTTTCGGCATAGTTCCAAATTGCACTCCAGAATGGTTGGATCAGTTCACAACTCCACCAACAATGCAATAGTATCACAATTTTCCCATAACCTCTCCAATGTTTATCACTTTCCTTTTCTGTCATGTTAGTCAATCTGATAGGTATAAGGTGGTACCTCAGAGCTGTTTTAATTTGCATTTTTCTGATCAATAGTGACTTAGAGCATTTTTATATGACTACAGATAACTTTGATTTTTTTCATCTGAAAAGTGACTATATCCTTTGACCATTTTTCAATTGGGCAATGGTTTGTATTTTTATAAATTTGACTCAGTTCTCTATGTATTTGGAGAAATAAGGCCTGTACCAGTGACACTTGCTATAAAAAAAATTTCCCAGCTTTCTGCTTTCCTTCTAATCTTCGTTGCATTGGTTTTGTTTGTGTAAACACTTTCTATTTTAACATAATCAATATTATCCATTTTATATCTCATAATGCTCTCTCTCTCTTCTTTGGTCATAAATTCTTCCCTTCTCCAAAGCTCTGAAAGGGAAACTATTCCTTGTTTACTTAATTTGTTTATGGTATCACCCTTTAGGTCTAAATCATGTACCCATTTTGACTTTATCTTGGTATATGGTATAAGATGTTGATCTATATCTACTTTTTGCCATACTGTTCTTCAGTTTTCCAGCAGTCTCTGTCAAATAGTAGCTTCTTGTCCCAAAAGCTTGAGTCTTTGCTCCAACTCCATTTTAAAGAAGAGGAAATGGAAGCCCAAGGAGGCCCTAAGAAGAAAGACTAAAATTGTGCAAGGTCACATAGATAGTAAGCATCAGAGACTGGATGTGAACCCAGATTCTGTGGTTTCATTAAATATCAGAAATAAATTGTTAAATCTTGCCAGAGATAAAGGATATATACAAGTACATCACACAAGCTAAGCAGGTTGCTGCATAGCATGGTAGAGGGAACATTGGTTTTTGATTCAAATCCCACCTCTTATACCATACCAACTCATCCAAGTTCTTTCAGCTCCATATCTATGATCTATGATACAATGCATGTGGCAATTAGTCATCCTGTTCTACTGAAAAAACTGCTGTGAGCCAACTGTGGTTAACATAACAGAGAGCCACCACTCCTTAGCAGCAAGTCTTTATTTGTGACCATACTTCAAAGATACAAAAATTCTGTGCACGCCTTACAAAATTAAAGCCATTGTTCTTGTCCAACACATTCTTTAACGAAGATCACAATAATCTTTCCGATCTGCAGAATGCCTATGTCTCAGATGCTTTTCAGAAGGGATATTTTTCATTGTGAAGGCAAGGATCTGGTTGACTAAAAGCAGCATGCTATAAAGCAATTGTTCTTCGTCTGTAATGCTCTAACATGGTTCTGATCACATCATTTCAAGGTAATCAGAGTAGAAGTAGGAAATTTTAGCTGACTGAATCAAAAGAAGATCCAAGAAAAGGGAAATTAGAGAATCGTCAAGTTGAAAGGGATTGAATGGGTCATCTAGTTCAACCCCCTGCCAAAAGCATGAAATCTGTCTACAATAACCCTTGTAAGTAATCTTCCAGCCTACAGTTAAAGACCTTGAATGCCACAGAACTTGCTATTGCCCAAAATAGACCATTCATTTTTGGACAACTGTAATTGGTAGGGAAGAACATTTCTCTAAGAATAAAGAGTAAACAAATTAGAAAGACTACTTTGTTTGGAAAAAAGATGAAGAGGTATGTGATATCTTCCAAATGCCTGCCATAAATTACTTGTTGGGGCACCATCTCTGGATTGGTTTCTCTTGGGCCTTTTCTGGTCCAGTAGCTCTAGTGTTAGAACAAAGCGAAAGAGAGAAGAGGGAGAAGAAGACAGGAGTAGAAGAAAGGAAAGAAGAGAAAGAAGGGGAGATCACTTGGGAGAATAACCAACTAGACACAGCAAACTAATTTATTTGCAAAATGGAACTCTAGATGGAGCAGTTCCCTTTATTTGAATTTACCGTGCAAAGCTGATGAGTATACTGAGTTAGTAACTTAAAAAGATGACTGGCAGGAATATAATAGCCTAGTGCTGCTGGAATATTTAAACTTACCTAGAATTTGTTTAATAAAAGACTTGCACACCAGAAGATAAAAGATTTGCAACCACTGTTTACCTTCTAAAAAGATTATTTGAAAATAAGGGCTAACTATCTAGTCTGAAACAGAAATGAGATGGCACGCACAAATAAAAATTCAAATTCAATATTTCTATTTAACCCCTATCAAGATGTGGGATTAATTTCTGAAGACAAAAAGATAACATCTAGAAGGTAGAACAGTGAGATATCATCGACAGATTTGGAATGTAGAAAGGAGACATGCAGATATTAATCAGAACTACTAGATAATAATCCAAATCTAGAGACATGGCATTGTGGAAGAAAGCTTCAACAAAACTGAAAATATTCTTCCCTAGTTTCTCCTCTCCAGAAGAGATCATGGAATGCAACTAGTAGTCAGTTTCATTCATCTCAATGAGTCAGAAAACTGTCTTCAAATGGGATATTCTTTGTCAAATCTCTGTACTTTGATACCTTGTCTTTTGTTTCTCTATTTCTTCTATTTCATTTTTATTGTCATTTTTTCTTCATTTACTTTCCTGTTTTCTTCTGCCATTCTTTGATCTCTTCAGAATCCTCTCCCCTAGTCTCCCTAAGTAATGATCTTATGTAGACGGAGTAAGCAAATCTATTTCCTTGACTCTGGGATGCTAAGAGCCAGGAGAGAAGGTGTTTCCTTTGGAGTGATACAAAGTAACTTTTTAAACATTGTTTTTAATAACAAAACAAGAAAAAATTTGCTTAATTTTAATTAAAGTTTGCTTAAGCTCACTATACTTCTAGTAAGCTAGAGGTAGGGTAGGAGTGGAAATCAGTATATAACAAATACTAGAGACCTAAAATGCACAGAAGTATAAAAGAACAGCACATCGATCAAACTTATGCCCATTGGAGGCAGTCACTAGGAGATTCTAAAGACTGGTGAAAGCCTGCATTTGGTAATATTGTATCTTCACCTTATTTTCATCATTACTATAGTATCAATCTGATTAATTAACTAAATTAGGCAGTGAATAACAAAAGAATCAAATTAACTTTAAATTCATTATTTTATATACACGTGTGTAATATGTGTGTATATATACATATTGGTGTATGTATACTCTTATGTCCAATACAATTACCTGTAGGTCCATACACACATGAAAGATACCTAAGTTACTGGCCTAAACACCATCACAGGTGTTTGCATATCTAAGAACCCAACCAGCACATCCCAGACACTCTGAGTTGGCTCTGCTTCCCTTAGAGAGAGATGAGTTTTGGCTTCAGACTAATTCCAGGGTTTACTTCTTCCTTCCCCACCTCCAGTAATTTATCTTGAACTAAATTTTTTTAGTTAGTTTAAACTTTCTCTTTAGTGTGTCTATTTTTATGTCACATATCATTCCCATTCCTTTCCTCTAAATGTCTCTTCAATTTATAATCTTAGGTGGTATGTGTGTGCATATATACATATATATATATATATATATATATATATATAAGTATAAATGTAGATGGAATCCCAGGAGGGTGCTTTTTTTTTTTTGCATTCTTCCCTTTTTTGTTTTACCTTTCCATTGATCTGGAGTACTCCTTGTTTTGATACCAAGCCACTGTTTTGATCACAGTCTCTAGATGCATATTTATTATTCATCCATATATGTATAACTACCATGTTCATGTTATCATATCTTGTTTAGTGTATACAACATTTCAACTGCATAAAACAAAGATAGACAATCCACTTATAGAAAAGAAATAAGCCCCTTTAAGGTGTCAGACATGTTGAGAACATAGGATTGGAAGGCAGGAAATCTAGTCTCTGACCTTGTCTCTGCCACCAGCTTGATTCACAGTCACAACAAATTAAAGTCAACAAACATAAATTTATTAAGCATCCACTTAGCTACAAGGTATTAAGCTAGGCACAAAGACAAAAAAAAAGAAAAAAGAAACAGCCCCTGCCCTCAAGGAACTACTGGGGGAGGGGTATGTAATATGTGCACATAAATACAAAACATATACAAAGTAACCTCAAGGAGAAAACACAGACTGAGATTAGAAAAGGCCTTGTGTAAAAGGTAGTACCTGAGCTATGCTTTGAAAGAATTTTAGAGAGTCTATGAGATGGAGGTACATTTCAGATATGGGGGACCACGTGGGCAAAGACAGAAGCAGAAGACAAAATGTGTTGTATGAGGAATAGCCATCAGGTTGGTTTGAAGGAAATTACTTCACCTTTCTCAGTTTCTTCATCTGTAAAATGTGAAGGTTGAATTAGGTAAGTCAAGGAGATGGGATAAGATGGGACGAGGTGGGATAGGAAAAGTCTTTTCTCCCTCATCAATCTGTAAGATATGTTCCAATTCTATTACTTTATTATACTATAGGTATAGAATATGTGCATTACCTATTGTAGGCTAAGTGTATGTCCACATGGGTTTGTCTGAATACAGCTCACAAGGAAACTTTAATAGATATCTTGTGAATTTTGCTCACACTTCTCTGTGGTAGACTTTAATTCTTACCTGAAGGGAAGCAGGGAGAAGGGTCACAAAGTCAGGTGCTCTACTTTCCTCAGAGAAGGAGGTGTTGAATTAGAATTATATCTATCTCCCCCGCCTCCCTCACACACACACACACACACACACACACACACACACACACACACACACACACATACACATACATACACAAATATTGCTAATCTTTGAGACATGATTCTGTCCTACCAAATACTAGCTATACAAAAGAGCACCACAAATAGTGAATAGCAAGTAAACTCATTTATCCAAACAGGTAGCAAATTAAAATCAGAGAAGCCATGTAGATTAGAATATATTAGAAAACACACAGAGTGAATGAATTCTCCCACTGTGAGCAAAATATTTCAGCCCAACCAAGAGAGAATCTGTCATCTTACCAGAAGGGAAATTCCCTCAAGTCTCTCAGAAGGTAAGCTATAAATCAAAGACGTGTTGAGGAGCCAACTTTCACCTACATGTCTGCCTTCCAATGCCTGTTTCTTTTCTCTCCAGAGTTCCTCTTAAAAAGGGTGGAACCCTATGAGTCTTCTCTTGAAACAAGAAATGAAAAGGTCTCTCTTCTAAGCCAGAGGTGGGGAACCTGTAGCCTCAAGGCCACATGTAGCCTTCTAGGTCCTTGGGTGTAGCCTCTTGACTGAGTATAAGTTTTATGAACAAATCCTTTTATTAAGGGGATGTGTTCTGGGAAGTTTGGATTCAATCAAAGGGCCACACTTGAGGACCTAGAGGGTAAAGGCCTCAGGTTCCCCACCCCCATCTAAGCTATCATGCTCCCTTACAAAGGTGGAGTCATCTTTCTCTACCTGTGAAGATAGTCTTACGCATATGCTACAAGCATGAATATATGGTTATACTGGTATTATATTATGCTATATTACATAAATATATTATATATTATTATGTTACATAATATTATATTATGGCATGTCATATATCATCTCATATCATATATCATATCATATTCTAATATATCATGATGTAGTAGATAGCCAGCCTGAGAGTAAGAAAGACCTGGGTTCAAGGCCTGCTTCTGTCTTACAATAGTTCTGTAACCCTGGGCAAATCGCCTGACTTTTTTGTGTGCATTTATTTTATCCTGAACTCAAGAAATAAAACAAGCATTTCTATAATGCAGTAGAATGGGGGGGGGGAAATGATTGCACATCAAACTGCAACTCTATTATGTACAATTTACCATTCCTTTTAAATATGTAATAAAGTTATCATGTAACTTTCTTTTGTTCCCTTTTTTTCTTCCCTGCCCTAGAGTTAGCTACCCTTAGATACAAAGTACCACCAGGCAACTCTGTAAACTGTTACAGAGAAGATGCCCATCTGCACTGGTACAGAAAGTTCCTCATCAAAGCTCCATTCAAAAGAAAAAGAAATGTTACATTGAGTTACATTATGTTATATATAATATCATATTATATTACATGCATCCTGGGTGGTTAAGCATCTCAGAACACACCCGAAGCACCTAATTACGGCTCACTAAAACAAGCCCTGCCATGTCTATTATTTACAGTGTGTTATACTAGGAGGGGAAGGGAAAAAAAAAAACAGTTACCAAAAATGTCAAAACCTGTTGAGTGACTAGGCGGAAAAAACAGTACATTAAACCTGAAGAGATATAAGGTTTAACCATATGTCTGGGAATGACATTGAGATAATAGGTAAACCTTGGGACTCTGTTATTTGCCAGAGGTCAGAGGTCTGAGGCGATCTAAACACACATTGCCTCAGTCCTCACCTGGACCAGCTGCCTCATTAAATGTAAACAACTGTCAATGAACCCTGACTTGATGATGTCGGCGCATTAGTGAAGGTCCTATTCCACGTAAGATGAAATGTAAGTGGAACATGGGTTCTTATTGAGATCTTCTGAGTCAACAACCATTCTGTAAAAGGAAAGGCTTCCCTCAAATAAGTACAGACTGCTGGCAGAGAGAAGAAAAGTATGGAAAGGAAAGGAGAAAGGAGAAAGGACAAAAGGGGGAAAGGGAAGGAAAGGGAAGAGAAAAGGAAAGTTCCAAATTTCAAGGAAAATAATCAGTCTTTTCTGCTAGTTAGATGACAGGAAGCACCAGCCCTTATTCTGAGGTGATCAATAAAATGAGAGCACACCGAAAGAACCTACACAGCCTGGGGAAAAGTGATGGGTGAAATTGCTAGAAGCTGTTCATATTTTTAGCAAAAACTCATTTTTTTAAAAAAAAAGGGGGAGCCACAAAAGTAAGGATTTGGGAGCACTCTTCGTGTGAGAGAGAAGCCAGTTATTTCAATTCGATGAAAGTTCATCTGAGGGTAATATTGGGGGGGGTTGTCTTTCTAAGCACTGATGCATCAATCAGGAATCAGTTTCTCACACCCTCCATTTCCCTCTCTAAGTCTTTGCACTAGCTGTCCCTGTAACTGAAATACATTCCTTCCTCACATCTACCTCACAGAATCCCTTTCTTCTTTGAAGAATCAGCTCCAGTGCCCCCTGTGTATAGCATAGTAATTGTTTAATAAATAATTATTGATTGCTTGAGATAATTATTGATTGATATGAAGTAAGAATACCACACACCAAGCCTCCAGGATTTTTTATCTTTCAAATGTCTTCTCCAACCTTTGGAGATATTCTCATTCTCTCTCTCTCTCTCTCTCTCTCTCTCTCTCTCTCTCTCTCTCTCTCTCTCTCTCTCTCTCTCTCTCTCTCTCGCAATCAGGGTTAAGTGACTTGCCCACGGTCACATAGCTAGTAAATGTCTGAAGCCACATTTGAACTCAGATCCTCCTTATTTCAGGGCCAGTGCTCTATCCACCACATCACCTAGCTGCCTCTTAAGATATACTCTTACCACATACTATGAAGATCTCCCTTCTTTCATGTGTCTTTTAAAAATATAGAGGATTCTTGGGCAGTAGGTTATACCTTAGTCTTCTATAGCTTATTATAACTGGTACATTGGAAAGAACAAATGAATCTGGTGTTCAGATCCTAGCTCTGATAGTTACCACCTGTATGACCTTGGACACATCATTTAACTTTCCTGAGTCTCCATTTCTCGTTCTATAAAGTGAAGAGATTGGACTAGCTATGGCTTCTGAAGTCCTTTTCTCGATGTAAGTCTACAATGCAATCATAAGTGAAAATAAATCATCCCCCGCTGACTCAGGCTTCAATCAGGGTTTCTTGGCTAGATGCAGTTTTAGAACTGACTCACCCCACCCACAACCAGTCTGTACCCACTTTCAGGTAAATTTTTAAAACACTCATCTAGCTAACCAGATGTCCTAAGAGAAAATAAGAGGAACAGCACTTCAAACCCAGAAGCTTAATTCTCAATAACCAATTATTGAGCCATGTGGCAATTAGGTGGCATAGTGGATAAGGAATGGGAGTTGGAGACCGGAGGACCTGAGTTTGAATCCTACCTCAGGCAGCTGTGTAACCCTGGGCAAGACACTTAACCTCTGTGTGCTTCAGATTCCTCATATGTAAAATGGCCAAAATAATAGTTCCTACCTCACAGAACTGTTGTGAGGCTCAAATAGGTAACCTATGCAAAGCCCTTTGTTAACCTATATGAATATTAGCCACTATCCTGTTATTAACTTAGGAGAGAGATGCTGCTACATTGAAGTGAAAACTGTGGCAGTGGAATAAATGATCTTTGTTCATCATCAGTCCTGAGGAAGGGAACTGGGCACCAGTGCCTTTAAGAAATAATGTCTTGTGAGTCTTTTTTTTCTATGTGTTCCCTAGTTTACCCCATGATTTAATGTTTTCTTTTTCTTTAAAAGAAGAGGAAATTAAATGTAAAAAGCTTCATGGAATTGCAATATTCAAGATACTCATAAAAGTCAGAAAATGCAAAAGTCAAAAACCTCCTAAGATATTCATTCAAAATCACTGCCTTTATGGGTCATGCTAGAGCTACACAATTTATTGGAATTCCTGATTATGAGTTCTACAGACCCCTCCCAACACCCCTCCGCCCTATCCTCTTTGCTTTCCTTCTCCCCTTAATCCAACCTCTTACACCTTCTCAGATACACCAGCTTTGCTTTTGGTTTAATTAATCTACTTGCCAGTCTTCATGTTGATCTCATTTAATCTCTGAATCATCTCAAATCCCAATCCCCCTATATAAATTAGACTCCCTATACATCCAATTCAATTCAATAAATTTTTGTAAGTAGCTATTATGTGCAAGTTACTATGTTAGGTAGGAATTCTGAAACAAAGATGAATTAGTCCGTGCCCTTAAGGAACTTACATTCTACCTACTTCTCCTATCTAATTGCAGTTCCTTTCCCCAACCACCACCACCATCCAAGGCTTCGGAACTGCTCAAAATTCACTTCCATAGAGTTTTTGCCACATTGTCCTGCCTAATTTCAGTCACTTCAGTCATTTCAGTATCCCTCCCTTCATTCCTCCTAAGTCCCTAGATTCTCAACACTTCTGAGTATATCTTTGTGTAGTTGTATGAGATTGTATATCTGCCTTCCTATTTCTATGCATATATCAGTATTCCTCTGTCTCCTCTATTAGTCTGTAAGGTCCTTGAACTACTTTCTTTGTAACTCCCCCATACCAATGAACTCAGAACAGACAGTGGGTGTTCAATAAATATTGTTGACTGACAAATGTTGACTAATTCTTTTATTATACCCAATATTCAAGGTGAACAAACACACACGGCCATGAGAACTTTAAACTTTGCATCTGTGACCAAAGTGTGTTTGTATTTGCAGTAGTAATACAAATGCACAAAGGATGGTTTTTCCACTCCTGTAAATATGTGTTTGTCATCTATCCACATTTTGAATGCTTTATGTCATTCTCAGAAATGCCATCTGTTCAGCTTATCCACAATGATACTAAGGTTTATATCTTGACATTAGCTAATTTTTCTGTCTTCTTAAACTAGGTTAAAGGATATAGTCAAACGACATTCTAGAAAACTTAGTGAAACTCAATAAAGTGAGTAAAACAGCACAGAAAGGATATTAGAACTTTGATCAATGCAGTGACCAGTGCTGACTCCTGAGGATGGATGACAAAGCATGACTTCCTCTATCTAAGCAGGTCAGCGGTGGACCATAATCGAGCAATAAGGCAAGCACAATCAGACATGGTTGAGGAGTCAGTTTTTTCACTTAGCTTTTTTTGTTACAAGTAAGGTTCTACCAGGAGAACATTGTACACAGTAACAACAACATTGTGTGATAATCAACTACAATAGACTTAGCTCTTCTCAGCAATACAATGATCTAAGACAATTCCAAAAAACTTATGATGGAAAATGCTATCCACATCCAGAGAAAGAACTATAGAGTCTTATTTTCACTCTTCTGTTTATTTTTTCTTTCTTGGGGTTTTTCCCTTTTGTTCTTACTCTTCTTTCACAACATGACTAATGTGGAAATATATTTAATATGAGTGTACATGTACAACCTATATCTGATTGCTTGCCATCTTAGGGAGGGGAGAGAAGAGGAAGGGGGGAATTTTAGAACTCAAACTTATAAAAATTAATGTTGAATCTTTATAAAAGTGAATCTTTATCTATAATCGGGGGGGAAATACTATTAAGTGGGGAGGGAGAGAAAGGTGAAGTTTCCAGAAATGAAAAAATAAGTAAAGGTTCTATTGGCATGGAGGAGGTTGAGTGGAGGAAGTCACTGTGATGAAAGAAAGAAAAAAGGCTTCAAGAAGACATTTGTTTGAAAAAAAAATATTAGAACTGAAGTAAATTATCGTTTTACTGGAGATCAGTAAATCTGTGCCAACCCTCTCCTCCTTTCACAAGGCTGATATAAATAATGGGGATGACTTAAGGAATGAAGACCATCAAAGAGAGCATTTCCTGGCAGTTAATAACCCAACAGGAGATTATTATTGCTACAGTGATGTATAAACCATGTGAAATTAATAAAGGAGCAAAGCATTTTTAATAAAAAATTGTTGTTTTAGCTGCTGAAAGCTAACAGTCAGACTGCAATGAGCATAAGGAATAGCATGTCTGTTCTAAGCGGCCAAAGAACAGCCAATCAGCAAATTAAACGTCAGTCTCCATGCTCTTTGAGGTTTGAAATATGCATTAAGCGTCATGTCATTAGAGGTCACATCTTTACCCCACTCAGATGAAAGCAGAGTGTCATTTTTTATTTCCAGGCAATGTGACAGTATGTTGTTGTACATGGTGGTTTGGTTGTTTTGTTTTGTTTTGTTTTGTTTTTCTGTCACAGGCTACCACTGAGCTAGCCTCCCTCTGATTCTGATCATTAGACCATACATTAAATAATACATTCCAAATTCTCACTTAGAATCATCTTAAATCTTTCTAGAGTTCAGATGTAGACTAATAATGGGTTACAACTGAAATTAAGTATAGGTTGTTTCTGTATTTTTAAAAATGATTTCATC
The DNA here is from genome assembly GCF_003287225.1 of Phascolarctos cinereus. NCBI lineage: Eukaryota > Metazoa > Chordata > Mammalia > Diprotodontia > Phascolarctidae > Phascolarctos > Phascolarctos cinereus. The sequence goes on along the minus strand of NW_027555847.1, from coordinate 151,771,086 downwards.
CTATTGTTAACTTTCATAATAAAACTTGGTAAAATATGGGTTGATTTTTTTTCCTGGTTAGATTCCCAGTCAGAGCTTGTTTTACAAGAAGGAAGCCATGCTACTGTATTTGAGTTGGCCTTTTCTTACACGTATGACATAATTACAGGCAATGCATTTCTGTGGCTTGCAATTAATCTATTTTATGCAGAAATGAGGACAGAAGAAGATAAAGGAAGCTCTTTACCTTAAAAGTTACAATCATACCTTAGCCACAATGTGACGTGTATATTTTAGATTAATTAGACCTTGGGCTTGTTGAAAATAGCAAGCCAGCTAGCTCACTGGATGTCTGGAAAGAATCAAACTTATTATTACTAAGGTTTTTTGAAAGCAAGCTTTTTAATAGATGCAATGAAAAGTTTTGAAGAACCTAGGGACAGGTGCATCATTCCTTTAAATACAGTAGAAGTGGCTATTGTCAAAAAAGCCCGGGGAAATAATAAATAAACATAGCCCGGGAGAAAATAGATAAAAGGCCAATCATTCCTGAGTATTCTTGTGTCTAAAAGTCAAGATATTTTCCTGCAAAAGCTCCTTTGAGATTTTTGTGTCATATTTTTATACTATATTGATTTTTCTGAAGATAGTCTGAACAGTGGTATCAGTAGAGGTAGCATCTATAAGTCATGAGTGATGTTAACTAAGCAAAGTATCTTTTAAATAAATGTATATAGAATAGCTTTTTGTGTTGAGTAATATGCCTTTAGTAAAGACATTCATAGTAGGAATAATGAGGGGGAAAACTATTTTTTCTAATTACTGCATATATTTTGATCTAGAAAATTCTTGATTGAATACAGAATCAGATCTGGAATCAAGAACCCTAGAAATAACAACATTATCAAAAAGAAACCAAACTCTAACATGACAAATGAGATAGTTAGAGCTCCTAAAACCTGATGGTCACTTCCCTTATCCATGGTACGTTAAATAATTTGAGGTATCCTTCAATGCAGTCAAACAGTGAGAATTTCTCAGAAAACAAGAGTAATAGCCCTTGAATATATAGATATAGATACAGATGATATAGATTAGATATAGATATAGATATAGATATAGATATAGATATAGATATAGATATAGATATAGATATAGATATAGATATAGATGTGTATATATGTATATATTTGCAAAGTATTTTAAGTTCACATAAAAATCCAATTTATAGATGGTCTATACCTGTGATTTCATGGAGGTGGAAAACTCTCAGCATGGAAACTCCCTCCACCAATGCAGATGGGCAACTTGTCTATAATTTGTAGTTTTATATGCTTGATAGGGTGCCAAGAGGTTAAATGACTTGTCCAGGGTCACATAGCCAGTATGTGTCAGAGTAAGGCCTTGAAACCAAGTCTTCTTGTTTCCAAGATCTGCCCTCTAGTTACTCAGTTTGTAAGATCAGAGGATCATAGACTCAGAGCTAGAAGTGACCTCAAAGGCCACGTAGTCCAACCCTTCATATAAAGTTGAGAAAACCAAGGCCTTATTTTGAGGCTCTATGTAGTGTCTCTCTTGGGAGCAGTTAGGTGGCACAGTGAATAGAGTGCCAGGCCTGAAGTCAGGAAGACCAGGGTTCAAATCTGGCCTCAAACACTTACTAGCTGTGTGACCCTGGGTAAGTCACTTAACCCTGTTTACCTCAGTTCTTTATGCATAAAAAGTGAGCTGGAGAAGGAAATACCAGACCACTCCAGTATCTTTGCCAAGAAAACCTCAAATGGGGTCACAAAGAGTCAGATACAACTGAACAAGTGTCTCTTTCTGTATAAATGAAAATAGAGATATATGAGGTAACCTTGAGATGAATTTTTTTCTTCATTTTTTCCCATATCTCATCATTTTACCTGCTCTTTTCCACAGCTGTACCAACCAAAATAGTGATGTAATGTGATTTCACTTTTGTCTCTAAACACAGCCCAGTTTTCCCTAGTTTTTATACACACAATCTTATCTGTAGACCTTCAGAACTGGCCAAGCTATAATTATGCCCTGCCCTACATACACATACACATACATGTACACACACACGAGCACGCACGTGCACATGCACACGCACATACACACACTTTTTAAATACATTTACTACCCTTTGGTGCAGTGTGCTTTGGGAACATCACTTCAGAGCTAGTCATCACTTGGTATATCAAACACTATGATGTCATTATCAGAAATAATGTAGGTTTCAGTAAAAAAACAAAAACACACACATAAATCACCTTACACTTACATAACATTTTGAAGATGAGGGAAGTCTGCTGGCCTACAACAAAAGATCCCCACAGGTGAAAATGTCCTCTTCACCTCAGTTCAAAACTATCCTCATGGTTTCCCAGAAAGATTTATTTCTCAGTCCTTAGATTAAGTACTTCCTTACAGGCCAGCATGTGTGATTGCCTTGTGTCTTCTTCAGGTAATTTAGAGGCTGTCATACTGAACAGGGTTTACGCTTGTTCTCCTTGGCCCCAGATGGCAGAACTACTAGTAATGTTTCTTCGGTTGTGTCTAACTCTTTGTGACCCCATTTGGGGTTTTCTTGGCAAAGATACTGAAGTGGTTTGCCATTTCCTTCTCCAGCTCCTTTCATAGATGAGGAAACTGAGGCAAACAGGCTTAAGTGATTTGCCCAGGGTCACACAGTTAGTAAGCATCTGAGGCCAGATTTCCTCAGGAAAGATTGACTGAGGTCAGTCTTCCTGACTCCAGGCCAGGCACTCTATCCACTGCATCAGCTAGCTGCTCCATCCTAACAATTAGTGATGAACAAAAGGTGAAAGGGCTGTCCTCTTGGAGTAGTGAGTTCCACCTCCTAACTCCACTGGAAGCCATCACATAGAGGTTAGAAGACCATGTTGGGTATGTTGTGGATAAAGATAGGAACTTGAGCTGTGATTTCATCTTCCTGGTATGGAAATTCCTTCCACCACTGCAGTTTGACATCATCCCCAGCACTTAGCTCAATGCCTGGCACATAGGAGATGCTTACGAAATGCTTATTGACTGACTGACTGCAACTTAGAGTCATAAAGAATTTCCTTGAGCACTGAGAGGGTGAGTGACCTGCCTGAGGTTACCCAGCAAGTATATGTCAGAGATGGGATTCAAACTGAGGTCTTCATGGTTCTAAGACCAGATATTTAACACCATACTACCTCTTATTTTCTATAAAGGAAACTCCTTTACAAATGTAAGTTGGATTAGATGGCTGAACTCTGAAATTCTGTGATTCCATGATAGGATTGGTATGGATGACCCTGAATTTTATTTTGTTATATCTTGGTTTATAGGTGCTTCCACTTCCCTTTCATCAACCCCAAGCCCAAGCTTTTAAATTCATTTATGTTTTCAGTGAGTAAACTGAGAATGAGATGGCCTTCTCCTATTATGGTTTCCATCAGTGGGAAAAAGTACAGCTTCTACTTATCATTGCTGATTGGTGACATTACACATGGGACGTTTCAAGCCATGGCAATATGAAAAGAATCTGTTTGCTCTCAGAACCATACTGCTTCTCTATAGAATTTCCAGACAGCCTTAAAAGCTGCCCAGCATTCATGTGCTCTCGTAAGGCATCTTGCACAAAGGAGTCTTATAAATGGATTAAATGTGGTTGGGTGCAAAAGTACAGTAAGCCCCTTTCAGGGCACTCATTGAGAGTGTATGCTCCCTTCATGTGTCCTCCCTAGAAATAGCTGGCTTGAAGTTATGCGACCATTGCTGACCTCCCTAAAAATAAGTCACTTCTACCATCTGCTAAAAACTCCCCATAAATTATCCTAGGAATGTGTGGCTTTTTTGTATCACCAAAAAGAGTTTGCTAATTGACAAAGTCACAAGCAGTGGAGGGAGAAAAGAGTTAGGGCAGTGTTTACCCATTCATGGCTCTCTGCCTGTGACTTGTCTGGCTTCCACACATGCTGAGCTACCACCAGCCCTGGAGAGGTCTCAGATGGGTCAGGGGAAATCCCAAGGTCCCAGTGAATCTCTGCTGAACCACAAGTGCTGGGGCGCAGAATAAGGAAGAGGAATGTGAGTGAGTAGCTAGAGGAATAAATAGGAATCAGGATCACAGACTCTCTGAGTTGGAAGGATTCTCAAAGGCCATCTAGTCCAATCCATTCCTAAACACAAGATAAATAATTGTTTCCCTCCTATATTAATAATAAATTATTGAATTAGGACCAGAATTTTTTTTCAGAAACCTGTAGGTTGTTCAGGACATTAAACTGAAGGACACTGTTGATGGATGAGATTTCCCAAATCCCCCAGGTATATGCTTTTTGATCCTGAGTGAGAGAATCTTACAAAGAATTTAATCGAAGGTGGCCTCAGTCAAACTGAGTCCAGTTAAAGACCTTAGCTTGAAAAGACCAAGGTTCCCCATTGCATCCTGGGCCACCTTCAGTTGTCCTGGTCCATATCTGTCCACTGGACTCACATGGATCTAGAGGAGAAAGTGAGGCTGGTGACTTTGCACAACCCTCCCTCACTTAAATCCAATTCACTTGCATGCCATGGTATCACCTCCCTGATGCCATGTTCCTCTTCTAGACCGAACAACAAACAGCAGTCTAAGATAAATTTTCTGTCCCATTGTGTTCTACTCAGGCTTGGGTGGGTGTAGATCTTTTATCTAGATTGCCAGGGACGGGGAGTGGCCTGGGAGCAATAGTGATCAAAGTCATCATTAGAATGGGTACACTTCTCATTATAATATTCATTCTTTTCATTAGTTATTAACCAATTACAGTTGATTGCTGCCTTCAGGAATGCCCACTTGAGAGCGCCACTGACACCTTTTATTATCTGCTATCATGATTAATAAAATGATTAATTACCCAGAAATTCTATCAGTCAAACTTTGTATATGTCACAAAAGGGGATCCACATGTCAGAAAATCAATCAATCAATAGGTATTTATTATTACTATTTATTAAACAAATGTTTACTCTGGACCAAGCACTGTCCTAGGTATTGGGAATGAAAAGACAAAGATGCAGATCTATGGTGAACAGAAGAATTTATGACCAAACAAGAGATAGAGAACATTATGAAATGCAAAATTGGATAATTTTTATTATATTAAATTTAAAAGGTTTTGCACAAACAGGCCAATGCAACCAAGATTAGAAGGGAAGCAGAAAGCTGGGAAACAAATTTTATAGCCAATGTCTCTGATAAAGGCCTCATTTCTAAAAATATATAGAGAACTGAGTCAAATTTATAAGAATAAGAGTCATTCCCCAATTGATAAATGGTCAAAGGATATAAACAGGCAGTTTTCAGGTGAAGAAATTAAAGCTATCTATAGTCACATGAAAAATGCTCTAAGTCACTGTTGATTAGAGTGATGTAAATTAAAAAAAACTCTGAGGTACCCCATCACACTTATCAGATTGGCTAATATGACAAAACAGGAAAATTTTAAATGGTGGAGAAAATACTGGGAAATTGGGACACTAATGCATTGCTGGTGAAGTTGTGAACTGATCCACCTATTCTGGAGAATGGTTTAGAACTATGCCCAAAGAGCTGTAAAACTGTGCATACCCTTTGATCCATCAATAATACTTCTAGGTCTATATCCCAAAGAGATCATAAAAAAGGGAAAGGACCTGCACGTACAAAAATATTGTAGCAGCTCTTTTGTGGTGGCAAAGAATTGGAAATTGAAGGGATATCCATCAATTGGGAAATGACTGATCAAGTTCTGGTATATAAATGTAACGGAATTCTACTGAACCATAAGAAATGATGAGCAAGTGGATTTCAGAGAAAACTAGAAAGACCTGCTGAGTAAACTGAGCAGAACCAGGAGAACACTGTGCACAGTAACAGCAATATTGTGAGATCTGATAGAATAAGCTCTTCTCAGCAATGTAATGATTTACGACAATTCCAAAAAACACATGATGCAAAATGCTATACACATCCAGAGAAAGAACTATGGAGTCTGAATGCAGATGGAAGCGTACCATTTTCTCTTTTTTTGTTGTTGTTTTTTGTTTGTTTTTGTCTTTTCTTTCTTGTGGTTTTTCCCTTTTGTTCTGATTCTTCTTTCACAACATGACTAATGTGGAAATATGTTTAATATGATTGTACGTGTATAGTCTATATCAGATTGCATGCCATTTTGGAGAACAGGGAAGATAAGAAGGGGAAATTTTAGAACTCAACCTTATAAAAATGAATGATTAAAACTAAAAAAAATATTTTTCTTTAAAATAATAAAAAGACAAAGATGAAAAAATCCTTCCCTCAAAGAGTTTACAATCTACCAAGGGAAACAGCACGTATACACGTATGCAAAGCAGGGAGAGGCATTATCAGCTAAGTCAGTCAGGAAAGTCTTGTGTGGGAAATAGCCTTTGAGCTAAGTTTGATAGAAGCTAAGGATTCTAAGAGGTGCAGATAAGGAAGAAGTTCATTCCAGGCATGGTATAGGATCTCTGCAAAGGCTCAGAGGTGGTAGATGGATATATCCAATAAATCATCATCCAGCTTTTTGCTAGAATGCCACTAGTAAGGGGAAACAAGCTACTGCCCAAAGCAAATGATGCCACAGTTGGATATCTCTCCTTATGAGGGTGTTTTTCCTTACATCAAGCTGAAATCTCCCTCTCTGCATCTTCCTCTTATTGTTCCTACTTCTGCCCCTTGGAACCAGAAAGAACAAATCTAATCTGTCACATGATAGCTTTTTAAATAATTGAAGAGATTAACATATCAGCAAAACAGCCCCAATTCCTTCACAATATCTTCATTTGGTATGACCTTAAAGTGTGTTACCACTCTGTCATCCTCTGGATGCCATCTAATTTGTGAATGTTCTTCCCAAAATACAGGATTTATCGTTAAACACAATACTCCAGGTATTTTGACCAAGTCAAAGTATATTAAGACCTAAGCCTGGACATTATGCCTCTCTTAATACAACTTAATGTCAAAAAAAATTTTATTTTAAATTGCCTGTCATACTATTAACTTCTATAGAGTCTGCAATTCATTAAAACACCCAAATAATTTTCATATGAACTATTTCCCATTTTGTACTTGTGAAGTTGATTTTTTGGACCAAAGTATGAGACAACATTTAACTATGAAAAATTTTCATCTTATCAGGTTGAGCCAAATATTTTGGCTCATTGAGACACTTTTGGATCCTGACTATTATCCAGCATGTTAGCTGTTATCTCCTAGTTTTGTATTTGCAAAATCTTGGACTTCATCCAAGTCACTGATAAAAATAAAATGTTAAACAGCACAGGGCTAAACACAGATCCCTGGGATATTCTACTAAAGACTTTCTTCCAACTGACATGGACATGCTCATGACTGCTCTTTGAATCTAGTCCTTTGACCAATCCTAAATCCATCTAACTGAACTATTACCTAGCCCAAATCTATGTTACTTTATTCACCAAAATAATAGAAGAATTTGCAAAATGCTTTGCAAATATCGAAGTAATCTATATCTGCAGCATTTCCTTAATGCCCTATGCCCCCTCTTTCCCATGTATGAGAGTATTTTCAGTTGGCATTCTAATTAAACCAGCTTGACTGGCTTCTAAGCAGGCCTGATGGAGGGACCCAGCCTCACACACATACACATACATACACACGTACACACACACACACACACACACACACACACACACATATTTCAAAGCAGGTAGGACTCTCCTCTCGTATCTTCTAGTTGCCCATAATGACTAAGAGGGTCCTATCATTTAGGGTCAAAGTCTTTTAATTTAGCAAGAACTCCATGAATATGCCAAAGGGGCACCCACACACACCCACTCCCCAAGCCTCTTTGTAATTCTCTGAGCTCTTAAGAAGGTCAGATGGGGAGGGGTGGGGGGGCCTCCAACCTGTCCATAAACCATAGACTCGTGACCTCCCTAAGCAAGCCAGTACCTGAGATAAAGCCATTTACCAGTTGTTTCTTCTTTCCTTTGGTATAGTGCTTATCAAATATCAAAAATACAGCTGGCATCTTATGCTTCCTGGGCACCAGAGCAGCAGCGTAGTTACTGCTAGAACATTTATAGCAACAGGGGCAGACTGAAAGAGGCAGAGTCACCTGCAGAGAGACAGACAGACTCCTGGAAAGAGAGAACTCATTTAGCACTGACCATGCCATACTCCATCGAGTTGAAACGTGTTTGCAAATATCCCAACAAGACTTAAATATTAGCCTCTTGAGTGGTTATACTAGTAGTGACAAGTTATTGGCTTTCATTATAATCATCCTACGATTCTTTCTTGTGTGACAAGGCACTAGTGAACAGGCCTGGGCTGCTTGGCTGATATAATCCCTGTATGGAAGAGGCTGAGGAGACTGTTTCCAGAAAAGCATGATGATGTGTGATAGAAGGAAGTTGCTGCCTAGTTTGGAGTGTATGTATACATCCTGTAACTGGTTCTGGTCCCTTAAACATGTGGTGAAGAGAAGCCTTTCTGATAGGCTGTGAAGCTGAAATTAGGAGACATCAAAAAGGTGCTAATTAACCAACACAAATCTCTTGTTCTCTTTCCCAACCACCTATGATACAGTGTGGAAGCAGGGAATGCTATAAACCTCTGAGTAGACAGAGAAGTCTTTGGCCTTTATATTTCCTCATGGGGCTGCTACAATGCCAGCCAGCCAGTCAATAGGCATTCATTAAGAACCTACTACATACCAAGCACTACTCAGCACTGGCCTTAGAATGCATGGTCCTCTGGTTGCTTCTTTCTTTATGTTGTCTATCCTTCTTGCTTTTACTTGAAGGAGTATGAAGGAGATGATTACTACCTTGTGATCTTGACAGGTCAATTTGGAGAACCACAAGAGGTCTGGGAGTCAGGGTCCATGTCAGGTTTTTTAGACAGATGATCCAGTGTTGAGGTACTGAAGACTAACCTGAAGGAACCGGCACAGTGGTAGGTGACAGAAGGACTCAAGGACTCCAGTATCTATGTCACATTTGAAAGTGGACTTTGTGGTCCCATTGCTATATAGAAACCTCAATGTTTCAGCCCATTCTCCCAAGGGATCAAGGTAGCATTAGGGAGTGTTGGTGGGAAGTGTTTATACTCCTGTTCTTATTGTATCTTCCCAATGAATACCTTTTTGTAAAATCTAATTGATATTAAGTGGTTAAATGGAACTGGAGCACTAATCACTAACATTTAACAGTGGAGGGAACACACCAGAATGAAGCCTTGAGTTGGTAGCATTAGAGAAGGAACATCACACTTCTAAAACCCTGGTGGGATGAGGATGGGGGTTAGTTAGCTTGGCTCTGGGAACCCATCCTGGTAGGACACATATGGTTTGGGACAGTAAGACGAGAGCCCAACTACTATTGCTTAGCATTTTCTTTTCTGTGTAGGAATAAACCACCCATTCCATAACCTGATCCTTGTTTTTATTCTTGTTATCCTTTTACTTCCAACTCTTCCTAGGAAAAACCCTTAAACTAGACTTTTAAAAAAAGCATTACTCCTCAGGAATCTGTTGTGGGGGTAGAACTGAAACACTGATAAAGCCTAGTTGTCCTATGGAGAAGATAGGCAATTCCAGAGCAATGAACCCAGGGCAAAAGACAAGGGCAGGTAAAAGACATGGATTGGCAGAGGTCCCCAGCCCCTGTGGATGTAGTAGCACTGTGCCAGATGCTAATACAGTAAAACTGCGGGGGGGGGGAAGGAAATAAAATCTATCCTCCATGGTGTGCTTTTGAGGAAGCCATAATAGTGTGGTAACTGCCACTTCCTTTTCTAACTATTCACTGACATTCTCTTTAAATAATACATTCTAGAGTTTTTTCAGCAACCTGAGGGAAGTTTGCTGACTGATAATCAGACTTGTGGTAGAAATAAGGGGTCATTTGAGGGATGAAAAGGAAGAGGGAAGAAGGATTTATAATACCTGTCAACCAACATTTCACAATTCTTCCCATTAAAAAATGTATCACACCTGATTGGTAATAGAAACAATACCACCATTGCTTCTGGCAAAGGTGTGTCAACTAACTACCCCACTGGATCCATTCACAATCCCTGCAATTTCTCAGACCCAACTGCCCTTCTCTGACCATCCGTCTCTTATTTTTGTTGTCTCCCCCAATTAGAATGAAAGGTCTTTGAAGGTAGAAACTGATGACTTTGTCATTTGTATCCCCAGCATTTAGCCCAGTACTTGACACAAAGTAAATGCTTTTCATTCTTGCATACATTCGTTCAACTATGCAGGGGTTCTTAACCTGTGGAATGTGAACTTTCTTTCTAATATTTTGATAAGTGTACTTCAGTATGATTGGTTTCCTTTGTAACTCTATGTATTTTATTTTATTCATTTTAATCAATTAATAAACATTTATTAACTACCTACTATGTGCCAGGCACTGTGCTAAGCACATTTAAAGACATTCTTCTAGGAAGGTGTCCATGATACACAGGCAAAAAGTTTAACTAACTCTGCTCTATGGCCTTTGCTCTTACTGACCTCATAAATGTCAAAATATGATTGGCTGCAATGGTCCTAAGGTGCTTTGTCTTATGTCATACCAAATTGTTTTATTTTGTTTTAATTGGACTTTAGACAGACTGATTCCTAACTAAGAAAAGCTTACTTTAACTTCAATAAAAATCATTTTTTTAGGGGTCTCCCTTTCTTTTTTCCTTTCTAAATTTATTATTCAACTCTGTAAATGAAACTGCTCTGACCATTGAAAGTATCACCTAACAGGTATAGAGGGAAAAAAATGCAAGAAATAAAATTCCTCTTTTCAGGGAATGCATTTATCAAAATGAAAAGAAAAATCCTTTCACTCAGACCAGGCAAATAATATCATATTTAGCTTCAGTCAAGCCAAGCAAAGACTTTCACTTAGCAAAGGGCAAACCCAAGTGGAAAAAATGAAAGTCCCTGTCCCCACCCAGCAAACAACCCAGAATATCAAGAACTTGTCTTGAAGTTCCGAAAATGTTGGATAAGAGTTTTGTACTCTTCTGGTTTCCAGCCTACAGTGTTCTCCTATAAGATTAGGGATTTTAGCATACCACATTACACTTAGAGGTGACTCCACCTCATAGTGCTTTGAGGAGCCAGAATTAGCATTAAGGAGGGCCTCAGGGAATGTTTAAGATTCTGTTTCATAAGAGAAGGAGTAGCTTGTCAACACTGCTTTGAGAAGTTGTTAGCAGCAGGTTTTTGTGGGTGAATGGGTATGCAGACCTATCTTCTACCTTCACTCTTCTTCACTTCTTCAAGTGAAGGGAGGTGGAGTCAGGGGAGGGAAGGAAGAGAACTCAGAGGTCACAAGGGACCAATTGCCTCACAAGACTTGGTTTCCATTCCCAAATCCTAGATAATTTGTTGAAGTCCTCCTTCTCTCTAGGAGATAATTTATGACAAAGTTGGGGACCAAAAGGCAAATGACACTGGAATCTAGGAATGTGTATGTGGTTGGAAACAAGACAGAGGCAGGGAAAGTAGCAGATGTAAGATAGTCTAGTATTTGGGACACATGTCTGAAGTGAACCCATATTCTGCCCCTTGCAACAATGTACTTCCTTATTTCTCACACGGTGTTCTACCAGAAAATAATGCCATTTTAGATTTTATAGACTTTCCCCAGTGGACAGGAGATGGAAATATGTGTGGCAAGAAGAACCCATCCTTTGCCAGAGCCAGAAAATAGGGGTATCTGCTTCATTACTTTTGAGAACTGCATGAGTCAAAAGAACATGTCTAGACTCCTAATCAACAGTTTTCCCTCCTCATCGTGACATCTTTCCCTCTCAGACCTCTTTCCCCACCCCTACCCCCTTTTTTTTTCTTTTACTCTAGATTTATTCAGACCCTGGGACCTACAATGAATAAATCACCTAAGAGACCTCAAAATATATTACTGTAGCAAATTCCGTGTAGCAAACTTCCCTCCAAATTGTCCATCAGTGACAGACCCCACTGGGTGATGCAAAGCTGCTAATTCAAACCACCAGCTACCTCCTGCCCTTACTGTACAAGGAAGAGCGAAAGGGGACTAATTCTCATTTCATGGACTCCTTTTCAAAAATTACACTAATCTTTGGGGTCTGCCCCATTCCGGTTTTCCTGCGAGAAATAAACCAAGTCCTCTTCTTTGAAGAAGGAAACTGCTTTCTTTTAGAAATGAGCCCAGCCAATTTGGGAGTCATCCTCTGAAATGAATACTAACAATTCTTGCAGTGGAATAGGGAGAAACTGAGAGAACAAACCTCCAAAGACTGCTCCTGTAGTCCATTTATACAAATTCCCTGGTGCTAATTAGTACTTTCAGCTCCTACCTCTTTTTCTAATGATAAATTACCCTTCACTACTCTTATACCATCTCTTTGCGGCTGCAGCCTTTGTGCCTTTCAGGATATGCCAGATGTATCCATTTTATTACTTAAACATCTCAACAAGACTAGGTGGTAGTGATTTTTTTAAAAGCCTAAATACATAGTTAAAAATGCAAGTATGAACTGGGATGAATGCTTCCTAACTACAGAACTATTTTTTTTTCTTTTGAATCAGTGCGGTGCAATCCGATAGTCTATTGGCAGTGAATACATTTCATTGCAAAGCCTAATACTCCCAAGTTCAAAATTAGCCTTGTGCCTTTGTTCTGCTATGAGAGCTTTTTGTCATCTCTTTGGGGGCTGTTTCTTAAGGTGGCAAAGTAGTAGCACACTTTCTAAAATGTAGAAGCAAAGCAGCGTCTTGCTTACAGATTTACAAAAAAATCTCTACCTCCTTTACCCTGCAGGCACCAGCCTCTGCCACCACCACCTCCTTCCCCCCTGAACAAGAAGTAAAAGATTCTAAAGGAAACTAAACTGAAATCCTTTTAACCACCTTGCGGTTTTAGCACAGTGTTACTTAAACACAGGTGTTTCTTTAATTGTGACTTGCTGGGAAAAGTCATAACCCACAAACCCACACTTCCTCCTGGTTGGTCCCTCATTAGCTCAGTAAGCAAGAAAGTACAATGTATAGGAAGAGGCCCTGAACTTAAAATGTGTTGCAGGATCCCTGAAAAAAAGCCACAAGATTCTCAGCTGGGACTGATAGATCAAGATCTAACCCTACCAGACAAATCTGAGTGTTGTGGATGGCAAACCGTCAGGTCACTTTTCATCTATTCATTCCTGTATTCAATCAACAAGCATTTATTAAAGAACTGCTATGTGCCAAGGCACTACACTAAGTGCTGGAGATACAAAGAGGAAAAATAAAAGGCTTTATGCTTTAAGAGCTGACATCCTCTTAGAGGGAAACAGCATCAGCCATTTTATTTATTCTCATCAACTAGTCTCTCTTCGTAAATCAGAAGTCAAATCTCCCTCATCATTTATTAAGCAAAGTCATACAGGTGGGGCAGTGTACAGAGCACTGGGGCCTGGAGTTAGGAATATCTGAGTTCAAATCCAGTTCTAAAATCTTACAAGCTGTGGGAACCCGGGCAAACTGCTTCACCTGTTTGCCTCAGTTTCCTCAACAGTGAAATGGGGATAATAACAGCACCTACCTCATATGAGATAATATTTGCAAAACACTTAGCACAGTGCTGGAACATAGTAGGCCCTGTACTTATTCCCCACTCCCCCTGTGTATTCATTTACTCAACTAAGATTCCAATTGATGGAGACGATACAAACCTTCCTTTTCAAAGGTGAATATTTCACTCTTGATCCTTCTCATCCCCTAAAGGCTGTTAGGTGGTACAATGTGAAGAGTGTTAAACCAATCAGGAAGACCTGAATTCAAGCCCTGCCTCAGATACTTTGTAGCACAGTGACCCTGGGCAAGTCAGGTAACCTCTTTCAACCTCAGTCTTCTCATCTATTAAAGGGTTTTCATAATAGAACTTACCTCCCAGGGTTATTATAAGGCTCAAAAGAGCATATGCAAAGTGCTTTAAAAGCCTTAAAGAGCTATATAAAAACTAGCTATTATCTTTACCATATTATTACTTTTTCCAGTAGTGCCAGGACCTGCTTGAAATACCCTGCTTCTCCACTGAACTCCAGGGTTTGCTTTTACCTACTGAAGTCAAAACAAGATTATATCCTAGGACTGTCACTCCTAACCAACAAGGTCTGTCTAAGGAATCATTACCCTGTAATTTTCAGTGTTATGGAAAAATAGGGGGAAAGGGAGGAAGGTCAGGGGCTTTGGTGTCAACAAACTGTCACATATTTATGTGAAACAAAGAAAGGCTTTAAAAAAAAAAAAAGACTGCAATGCACAGAGTCCCTGAAAGACTCTTTGCCTGTAAATTCTCCTCCCTCTTCTCTGTGGATGCACATGCCTTCATCAGCCTTGATTCTGATGGGGTGATTTTTAGTCAGCTGTCTCTATCATTTTGGCAGAGACAAAAATCCTTTAAAAAATGTTACACTTCATCAAAGTGTATCATGAGACTTCACGGTCATTATCTCAATGGCCGCTCTGATGTGCCACAATTGGCAGGGACACAAACGGTAGGGGGTGCATGAGAAGAAAGCCAGCATTTCATGTGGAAAGCTGGCCAACCTCTCCAAGCTTCTGTCAACAACTCAGCGGTCTGATCCCATGCACTGAGTGCTGATTGTGCTCTTGTTTCTGTAGGAAGTAAACAAGAAAATGAATTCCACAGCACAACACAGCCTCTTTGTATCTTCAAAATGGTGTGACTGGAACCCGGCCAGGCACGTTGAAAGTTTGGCCATTTATATCATCAGTGCCCCAGTACTGATGGAAGCTTTGATTACTGCTTGGATCCGAGCAATAAGACCCTTCAGGGGCAGCCACTCAGCAAATAAAGGCATTGATTGGTTGTTGGGTCAATTTAGCTATAAGGGTGCAGAGCATGGCCCTTTTGAAAAGACTAATGGATTAGCTACACAACCAGTCCCACTGTAGGCTTTATTTTTCAAGTAACTTCAGGATGGTTTTCCAGCTTGGCAGGGACTCTTCCTCTAAAGCTAGCTTCAGAGCCCTTCTTGTTATCAATAGTGCAGCTCAAAGGATTAGACACAAAGAGCTTTACAATTTAATGAAAACAGCTGTTGAAACAACAATTAAGGCAAACAATGGTTTGCAGGGAAAACTATTAATTATGTAAAGTTATGCAGAAAGTGGAATATTCTTTTATTCATATGAGTCTAAAGTGACTGGCAAAGTTAAGACACCTTCCACTGGCTGGATCTGAAGGTGTCAGGAAGTGGGGATGCTTATATTAATATTCAGCATGAAGGGCAGAGGGGGGAATACTTAAGCTGTCTGAGGCTGTCAAATCAGCCTAAAGCAAGTCAAAAATAAAATAATCTGAAGGAATGAATTAAAATTACATTTACAAGAAGTATGCTAGGCCCTCTGGAATAAACATGGGATACTTTTGGTGATGACTGTTTTTTTTTTCCCCACAAGTATCAGAAATTCTATTCTAATAGCTGTAGTCAGCTCCCTATTATTCTACCAGTTTCCCTTTTCCCCAGGCCTCCCACTGAGAAGACAGCTCCCTGAAACAACTGAAGGCTTTCTATTCTTGCAGATAACTAGGCCTTAATTACCTTGTAGGGGATCAAGAATGGTCACTTGACATCCTTGTCTTCTACCACTTTCACTTCCTCCCCAAAATGACCAGCTCTCTTTCTGTTCACTGATCCTTGGAAATTCATTGCCTACCTCTCTCTCTCTCTCTCTCTCTCTCTCTCTCTCTCTCTCTCTCTCTCTCTCTCTCTCTCTCTCTCAGGAGCAGCCTCTATCCTTGACTAGCAGAGCTGGGAATTGACTTATGGTCTTTAGAACACAGTGTGTTCCACATCTTGCTCCCTTACAGCACCCAGAGCTATCAAAACAAGAAGTCCCATTAAGAAGGTTATTAACTGTATACATAAACATTGCCTCAGGGCTGTGGGTAGATTTATTTCTGGTCACCTTCCAGTGGCCAATTTTAACACCTTGATGGCCTCTCCCTGCCCCCAACACTTTTTATTTGATTTTAGGTTTTTTTTTTTTAAAAAAAAGGCCTTTGGGAATCTTGCTAATTTCATGCTGGAACTTAATAAGTGGGATTTGGCATTCTTTGATATTGCCAATAAACCATTAGACAACTCTAACTCCTCGAAGTGACTGAAGGAAAGCTTTATTAGTCATAGGGTCTCTATTCTAAACATGTCACCTGAATTTATTACAGTATCAGCACTGAAATGCAATTGACTTTGTGATTGAAGAACACTTTAACTGAAGCTGTCACCAGATAACAAGACAGCGTCCTTTCCCAGAGAATTCCCATCGAGTTTAAATGTGTGTTTTGAGTCCCCTCCGTGAATTTAATTTAGTGACAAACAAAAAGTCTTATTAAAATGAACAACACCCCCATGCATATTTTCCCCCAACAAACCCTCTGCACGGCATTTGGCTCAGCTGAAGAGGCCCTTCTCTCTCCCAGGGTGTACACCTAAAGAGTGATTTCATCCCCCTCCATTGATAGTCTGCAAAAATTTAGGGCCTTCTATCTCTAGGAGGCCACAAATGAAGTTCATTACTACAGTCACCAGCAATAATCCAATTAACATATATTTGTTTAATGCCTAGAATAATTCTAAACTCAAAATCATTTTCATCCTTTAAGGAAAATACAAACCAAGCACCCAACGAGGGCATGCTATGATTCAACGTGGTAACAAAACAGCATCAAGATTGCAAAAGCAATTATTCCAGTTATCCAGATGTGATTTTTCAATCATTCTGACAATTTTTTTAGCAGTTCTTATTCAGTGGCACTGCTCCTAGCTACCATGCGGGCACAGCGCTTACATCTCTTCATTATTAATTCAGCTCATGGAGCTTAATTGGACAAGGCTAGAGCGAATTTGACAAACATCACAGCGGCAGAAAAAGCAATCACTCTTTCAAGATGAAAATTTGTTTGATGTCTTACTGTGTAACTCATTTACTCTCCTTGGGAGTCATGTGACCTGAATGTTAATCAGCCATTGATTGGCTTCTCTCCTTGGACAGTCACATGACTGGAATATTAATGGGGCTGGCACTTGGTAGCTGCACTGTTAGGCAACCTTGCGATTGGCTGCCAGGTTAAGATAGGGAGATAAGTGGGTGCTTGATGAGTGCTTGACAGAACTTCACAGAAAATTAAGGCCCTAAAATAGCATGAGAAAGTCTTGTCAAATCAAGCATGATTATCATTGAATGCTTAAGGAATTCATCATCTGCATGAAATTGATACACTTCAGCACCAGCAGGCCCGGTAGTCAGCAGGGACTCATCAGATTTTTATTTATATGTGTTCACCAAATCACATTAATTCTGAGAGCTAAAACATGCTAAGGATGAAGGTTATTTTCTGTTCAATCTAATTTATCTATGACAATAATCATCACTAATAATGTGTCAAATTGGATTGCAGTCATTTTATGCATGCATGCTGATTTGGAAAATAGTGTTAAACCGTCCCACAGTAATTAACAACCAGTAAAGGTATGCTAGGCCCAAAGTAATCAGCATATCTAGATGGAAAATTAAGTTTTATAGAATGGATTTATAGATACACATCCTTATTTAATTCTGAATATAAATTATTCCCTGCAAAAGCCGTCATCATTTTTATAATACTATTAAGGCCAATAACCATTGAGAGACTAGCATTCCTAATTTGCTCTATCCTTCATTTTCCCCTATTTTTCTGCTTTAACTTTCTGCTTTTAACTTTTTTTTGCTTTTAGCTTTAATTTTTTTTTTCTGTTAACTTTCTAATGAGTTACATTGACTTACTCATGACTGCTGACTTTCAGCAGTGATTAAGAAGTAGGTATTTTGGTCTATGCCCATTTGTGGAAATACCTTCCATGGATGTAGATGGGCAACTCATCTGTAATTTAAAATCTTACAGAGTTGCTTGGGGCATGCATTTAAAGGTTAACTGACTTGCCTACACAGTGGATGATATTTATCCAAGACAGGGTTTGAACCCAGGTCTTCTTGACTCCAAGACCAGACCTCTATCCACTACACCAGTCTACCTCTTGGGAAATAAATAGCCAATGGTCAATTTATTGAACAAAAATGAAGGAAGCCACTTTTGCAATGACCAGGTCTATTACATCGGGTACAACAATTACTTGTAGAGAAAAGGGTGTGTGGCTTCTTAGAAGGATATCTATATTTTCCTCATAAAGAAAAGGCTGGAAATCCTGCAGATTAACCCATAAAGAACAGTTTCATTTGAACAATACATAAATAAGTAAATGAATGAATCAATGAATGGAAAAGCATGTCTTAAGTACTTCCCCTGTTCTAGGCTCAGTGTTAAATACTAGAGATAAGAGTACAAAAAGCAAGACAGACTCTGCCCTGAAGGAGTTTATATTCAATTAAGAGAAAACAACACATATGGCAGAATGGTGGACAAGAAGACAGTGTTTTGGTCTGGGAAATCACAGGGATGATGAGTAAAGACAAAAGACAATTGATTGGCATGTCCCAAATACTTGAAATAGCTTTAATAGAATTTCATATACATATATACAAATAAGAATTGTATACGTATGTGAAATTCTATTAAAGCTATATACATGTATATATAATATATACACATGTATGTACATAACATTAATGGAATGTGTGCATATGTATGTGTCTATGCATAGATACGTACACATGTATGTATGTGTGTGTATAGGTTTCTATCTATAGATCTATATATCTATATCTATGTAGATATAAATACATAGACAAATCTGGATGTCTGTTGAGTAATGAAGTCTTAAACATTCTCTTTGGTCAGCCTGGCTGAGAGAATTGACTGAAATCACCCACACTTACAGAATTACATCTTAAAGTAAAACAATATAAACTGTTATGTGTCTCTAACTCCACCCCACCCCCATCTTAATCCCTTGTGATCCTAGTATTGCCCCCACACTCTCTCCCTCTCTCTGGAGGTCCTCTTTATTGATTAAATGAATCTGCTCCAAAGGCTGGTTCCCAGGCTCTTTGATCTAATCCGATCTGATCTTATCCTATCGCTTCAGCAGGACATTGGGGAATTAACAATAAGCAGCTTTAGCACAAGTGTTTAATAACTCAACACAATCTCCTTATGGCTCCGAGCTGCTCATGTTCCCATCCAGTCAACAGCGAACAGTGTAACAGATTGGACATCCCCCTGAACCTGAGGAATTTTCATGCACTGTGAAACTAATCGCTTCAAGTTCCTTCATAAATCACACAAAGCAGATTTCAGCATCTTAACAAATTAAAAAAAAAAGTAGAGTGGGTTGGGGGTGGGAGAGAAAATTTATCCTCTAACTAAAGGAGGGGTGTGCTTAAACATGGGGGGAGGGCAAACCATTGCCTCAATTCTGTCACCTTCTTTAATGTGTTTCTCATCTACTTACATTTTCACATGAATAAAATAATTTAAATAGGCCCAACCTTCACAACCCTCAAAGCCCACACTGGCCTTATTTTTTTTTTCTATGATGGAAACCATGTGGTTTCAGTAACAATCTTCTCATTGTTGTCCCTCTGACAGCACTTGAAGTATGCTAGAAGCATATAATTAAACAAGGAACATGTGACACGGAATGGCAAGACACTGGAACGTCCTATTATGTCTCTTGTATCCCAGTGGAATGCAGAGAGGAAAGGAGAGACTTAAATAATCACAAACTTTTAAAAGGCCACCCTAGGGAAAAGCAGAGTACCATACAAGGAGCACAGTTAGGAATTCATCCCTATAGCTAAAAATTGAATGGAACCCCTTCCTTAATCCCATTTTCTTCCCTCCAAAAATATATTTTATCTCCATTTCCTGGCCTCTCAGTGCTATATACAACCCAGTCATCAGGCATTTATTAAGCATTTCCTAAACGCCAGTCACTGTATTAAGCACTAGGAATTGTTACTGTTGTTGTTCCTTGTTCTTTGTTCTCGAAGAAGACCAATGATAAGGGTGATGTCTTGACTTGCCACGAATTGGATTTAAGTGAGACGGAGCTGTGTAAAGTCACCAGCCTCATTCTCTCCTCCAGAGTCATCAAAGTCCAGTGGTGAGACAAAAGTCAAGACGACAATGGCTGGAGAATGCATGGGATGACCTTAGCCTTTCTAAATTAAGGTCTTTCCCAGGCTTCAGTTTGTCTGAGGCAAGGCCCATTCAAAGACTAAGGGTTAGGTAAGAATTGAGACAAAAGATGACCCATTCTTTATTTGGTAGGCAATTGAAAGTCACAGAAGGTTTTTGATTAAAAGAGTGTCCAGAATCCCCTTAATAAAAGGATTTATTCTGTGAAACTCAAAAGGCTCCACCCAAGGACCTAGAAAGCCACATGTGGCCTCAAGCCTACAGGTTCCTCACCCCTGGTCTAGATCATAGAGGTACAACAGGATGGTGGAGCGACAGTGGGAAGAATAGATTGGAGAGGGGATGGGCTAAAGACAGGAAGACTTGTCAGGGAAGTTAGAAGAGATAAATAGATGAATAGATAGATAGAAGAGGGGGGAAGGAAATAAGCATTTGTTGAGCACTTACTATGTGCCTGTCACTGTGCTAAGCTAGGGATACAAAGAAAGGCAAAAGACAGTCCCTACTCTGGAAGAGCTCACAATCTAATCTCTAAAATGGTGGATTGCAGAGAAGGAAATGACCTGCATTGTCAGAGGGAATTTCTTCACCAGGGAGTTCCTGATATTAATGAAACCACATGTCCAGTCCTTGACCTTATAGCCTTTCTCAAACATCACTAAAACAGTTAAGGTTGCTGTTGCTTTAAGGCAGAAATTTCTATGAAATGGATCACCAATTTACCATAATAGAGAAGGGCTGGGGGATTGAGAGATGGAAAGGGACATGGGCTTGTGAAGTCTGTTGGATTATTAGTGCCATGGGGGAAATATCACTCTGGCACCAATCTAAAATAAAATATCTTTTAGTTGCTCTATTTAATACCTTCTGTACATCAAAATTACCCATAAAAACCTATTTCATAACAAAGAAACAGCCTCCCCCCTCCACCTTTGTCACTGATCTCTTCATCATCCCAGCACTGTTGTGATTTCTCTGTATATCAGCAGAACAGCAAAGTGTACTGTTACTGAACATCTGGGGGCAACAGGAATTTTATGACTTAAGGCTATAGTCCAGTTCATTATGACTTTGGTAGGATCTCTATCAATATCCCTCAGGGACCAGGGTGCTTGTAAACCCAGTCAGATACAGCCGCATGCTTTATTAGCTTTTTTCCAAAGCGAAAATAAAAATAAATCATATTTTTAAATCCTTTTCCACCCCCAGGTACTCAGCAGTATTGATCTAGATTACAATCACTATCATTAGGATACTTTAATTAGGGAGAAAGCATAAATCAGGAGGGTAGGGGGGAGGAGAGCATTGGTTCTGGAGAACAAGGGTTCAAATCCTGCATCTGATGCTATCTACCTGATTGCAGGTAATCAATCAACGAGCATCTATTAAGTGCCCACTATGTACAAAGTACTGGGGATACAAAAATGAATGTCTCTGACATCAAGGAATTTATATCCTAACTAAGAATATCATTTTAGTTATATATAGGTATAATATTCACTTGTATTCAAAATGAATGCAGGGTATTTTGGGGAGGAAGGGAACTGGCAGTTGGGGAAAGGGTTCAGGAGAGGCTTCATGTAGAAGAAGGCACTTGAGTTATCTTTCAAAAAAACCAAAGATTCCAAACAGTAGAGGTGAGGAAGGAGAATATTCTTGGTATGGAGGTAAAGTCACTTAAATTCCTCTTTTTCTTATTCTTCTCTGCGGTGAAATGAAGGGATTACACCAGACAGCATCTGAGGTCTCTTCCCACTCTAAATTTACGATAACCTGAGCAGTGATGTGCTGAGGACCCCTATGAGTGACAACTGTTAAATTTTCAGTAGGAGCATTTATACCTCAGAAACTGGTACGTACTAGAACTCAGAGCTTGACTTACTTTTCTGTTGATTGCCTCGACTTAAGAAAGGGATGGAGAGAATGCTTAATAATGAAGACGAAATTTAAAAGTATAGTCTTTGCACATTATTTTTTCCCCCTGATAGCTAATTGTTAAACATTTACCAGGACACTGCTGGCAAGGAGTAATGACAGGAGGGCTGGGTCTGTGGTCAAGAAACCCTAGGCTTAAACCTCACCACTGAAACTTATTAGATATTTGTCTGTGGACAAAGTCACTTGACCATTCTCAGACTATGTTTCCTCAACTGCAAAATGGGTATAATAGGCACCTACCTCACATGATTGTTTTGAAGCTCAAATGAGATTATGTGGGGGCATTTTGTAAACCTTAAAGTGTTATATACAAAGGACATGCTATTAAATAGGACAGGTAGGTAAGGCAAGGGATAGATAGATTGCTAGACTTGGCATCAGGGAGATCTGAATTCAAATTCTATCTCTGACAGTTACTAGCTATGTGACTCAGGACAAATTGCTTAACCGCCATCTGCCTGTTTCCTCATCAGTAAAATGGGGATAATAGCTCCTAACTCAAGGGGTTGTTGTAAGGATCAAATGAGCTGCTATTTGTAAAGTACTTCACAAACCTTTAAAAGCACTATATAAATGTTAGCTATTATCAAATGATCAGGCCCAACAATCTAAATCCTCCCTCCCCCTAAGGAAAAAAAAAAACTGTTCTGATTTTGTAATCTACTCTGCGTGGAAAGAAGCCAGTCATGAACAGTGTTGCTTTCTCCTTAGAAATGCCTCTACTGCTATTATTTTTTTAAGATAAACTATGTCATAACAGAAAAATCTCTGTGAAGTTCTCCAAAGAGCAATGTTTAGCTTCCAGTTCCAGCAATCCTAATTAGGCAATGCATAATTAAAACAGAAAGAGATTCCTGCCCTGTCAATGTGAGTGCCCCTGTTTATATCACAAAGAGAGAGTAAAATGTACTTAGGAAGGTTGGAGCCAGAGTGTTTGGGAGAGCTCCCTAAACAAGGCACAGCTTTCCAAATCCTGTTCCTAGGTTAGGAATGGGCAAGGGAGCAGGAGAGAGGAAAAGGAGGGGAAGAGAATATGGAGATAAGAGGCAAGGACTGTTTACCTTTTTCTTTTCAACATGATGTAATCTAGTTCAATGACTTCTGCAGCTGGTGTTGACTGAAGTACTGTTGGAGTCTTCAGCTCAGGAGCTATCCTGGGAGCTCTAGGCCTATAATTTTTCTATCCTGGCCTTCAGATGTTCTGAATCAGTACAGTAACATGTGAAGGGTTTGGAGCCATTAGGCCAGAATGAAAATGCGTTCTTGGCATGATGTGATACAAAGAGGATTCTTTTTGCTTGAAGCATGAAAGTCAGTTCACAAGCTCTCTTTCTTTGAGGCTTTCCTCCCAGACTACTGCAGTCCAAACGTGTTAATAATAATAATAATAATAATAATAATAATAATAATAATAATAATGATGATGATGATGATGATGATGATGATGATGATGATAACAGTAATAATAAGAAAAGAATAGAATAAGAATAAAATAAGAATTATTTTTTTAAAAAGGCATTGAGGAAAGGAGGGGGGAAATCCCCTATAAAACAAAAGCACATTATATTTTTTGTATATTTTCAAAATGTAACCACATTAAGCCATTAAATAAGGATCTTGTTTCACAAATTCTGCAAACTCTCCAACCACTAACCCACTCTACCAGGAATGTGGTGCCAACCAAAATATGTCAAGATTAGTAGTGCTCAATAAAATCTTTAAACCAAATGACATGCGTGCTGTATTTCATGATTGGAGTGCTTCCTGATGTCAAGGAACATACATATTAACTTGTTTAAACACAGGGATGGGCTGTCACTCTGTTTGTCAAAAGTACTGGGAAGGGAATGCAGTGCTTACCAAACCCATCCAAATGAAGCTTAACACTTTCTCTCTTCACAGCTGAGCTGAACAAACATCATCTAATTAATCCTCCCATCACCTGGAGGGAAGAGAGGAGGGAGTAGCTATCCTCCCAGTTTTATACCTGGGGGAAAAAAATGAAAGGGGGAGGGATATCATAAACCTAGAGTAGACCTCAGAGGCATTCAAGTACAAACCCCCTTCCTTTTACAGGTGAGGAAATAAGACCAAGCTAAATGACTTAGCCAAGGTCACATGGGTAGAAAGTGTCAGAAGCCAGATGTAAAGGGCATTCCTGTGACTCCAGAGGTTGCATTTATTCCACTGTACCATATTCAACTCCCTTAAGAACTCAGTTCTGGAGCCAGGGTCAGAATTTTAAAATCCTTTTGTTGTTGAAGTGTGTCTGACTCTTTGTGACCCTCTTTGGGGGTTTTCTTGTCAAAGATAATGGAGTAGTTTGCCATTTCCTTTTCCAGTTCATTTTAGAGATGAGGAAACGGAGGCAATCAGGGTTAAGTGACTTGCCCAAGGTCACATAGCTAGTAACTGTCTGAGGCCAGATTTGAACTCAAGAAGATAGTCTTCCTGACTTTAGGTCCAGTGCTCTATCTACTTCTCCATCTAGCTGCCTGATATTTCAGGCCCCAGATCAAAGACTCCAGGAAACACAAAGAATAACTACCTCCCCAAAACCCTAAATACCTTGTTTCTTCAGTACCAAAATGCTCTGAGTTTGTGGAAGATATCTGAAATCTAAAAATGGAGAAGGATAATTATCTCATTCTCTCACTGTCAACAGAAATGAGCTAGTATGTGTTTCTACCTGGCAAGGGAATAGAAGGGAGGGCATTCTCTCAGTTACCAGATACAGAAGATAAGTGATTATGTTAGAAAAAACTTTGAGTGGCTTTTGGCTAAAGAGTAAAATCAAGACCTATTTCAGTCATTAAAAGGACAGTTCAGTGGCCCTTTACTCTTATCGACTGTTGTAGACACAGTGGAGCAACCAGGGTAAAAGCTGCAACCCTGGTGACTAAAATAATCTCTGTAAGAACACAGTCAGCAGGGGCACTCACAGATGACACTGGTTGGCATCCCCTACCTATCTCCTGTCCTTGACACCTCTGCTACTGTGCCACTACTAACACCTTAAACCATTACTGAGCTCCCCAACACTTGGAAAATAATAAAGTTCTACAGAATGGAGCAAGAATTCAAAGATGAGGCTCTTAAAAATGAGTGAGGGGTTAGAGGGAAGAAGATAAAGATTTGAGGAAAGGAAGAGTGACAGCTAGGGATGAAGGAAGAAAGGAAAAAGAAAGCTGCTCAATTTTTCAATCTGACCTTAAGGCTCAAGGCACATTATATTGCTTGCCTCCAGTTCAGTCATTGCCAGGGCAACTTCGGTTTTGGTTGCAGCCATGAAATCTATGCAAACTGTTTGCTTTTTCATTTAATTACTTACCTTGCCAATTTGGTTTAGTTGGATCACATAGCCTGGCTCCCAATATTTCATGTACAGTTCAAGGAGAGTTGTCTATTATTGAAACTGCCATGCAAAGAAGAATGCACTCAATGAAGCATTAGCATACTTTGTACCCAATAAGCCAACAGATCTGTAATCTCATCAAGGTGAGCATTCCTTCCAATGATGTAACTTGCAACCCATCCATACCTGCCTATCTTGTGCAAGCCCCCATGGATGATATCCCATCAGTTCTCCACAAGGCATCTACCCAATGGGCTTGGTGCTTTCTTCAACTTCTCTAGACATCACAAAGATACAAACAGAACTCAAGGTCATCCTGCTGCTTATTTCTGCTCTTGACACATCTTTTTCCATCCTACACTTCTTTGACATCCTTTATTTTGATTCTTCTTTGACGTTCCTTATCTGTTGTGTGTTACAACTTCTTAATAATCACTTTGTGACCAATGTCACTCTCCTTTGCCTTTAAGTGAATCTCATTTTCAATTCTTCAGTAATGAAGTTCTACAACTCAAAGCAACACTGGGAGGTTATTGGCATTAAAAAAGTGGCCTTTTTGTTTTAGAGGGAAGTTTGAGGTTATTAATGGAGTTTTGCAATTTCCCACTCTCAATCTCCTGTTTAATTCCAGGACCAGCTTGTTCTCCTTTTGTCACACACAAGTGTGTTTGTTTGTATGTGTGTGTGTTTGTCTATGTGCGCATACATGCATGCATGTGTATACTGATATAACAAACTCTATAGGTGTAGCATTACCATTTCTCCCATTTTAGAAAGTCATAAATTCATTAAGCTACATTAAGGACAAACATTTTCTTATTCACCATCTCAAAACAATCTTAAAGGTAAAAAGCTTACCCCTGACTGACTTACCTAGATTCAGAACAAAATAGTTAAAGGGATTGATTGAAAGCAACTGTTAATAGAAAGCCTATGTTTAACATAATCTTCTTCACAAGACAATTTTCTCTCCTAGTCCCTGTAATCAACACTGTAATATCAAGCTAGGGATTTTTTATTATCTCTCCATGGAATTATATATCATCCCATGCACAATAATAAACTGATGGATTATCAAGCAAGATTACTGCAAATAAAATCATGTTTCCTGTGAAAAAAAAAGATCAAGCATATGTCACTTTATCTTGCAAAAGAAATATTTATATATATGTGTGTGTGTGTGTATGCATATATATATATATATATATATATATATATATATATATATATATACACACATATACATATATATTTGAGTAATTGAGTATACTTTCTAAGGCCTCTGTCCTAAACTAAATTCACAGTGAGGAGAAAATAGATATATTCCCTCATATTGAGTATTAAAATAAGATTTGGCATCATGGCCCAATTAAAATTAGTGTTCATGGACAGAACTATACTATAAGTCAGAGGGACTTGGCTTAAATCTCTGCCAATAATTACCTATATGACCTTATAAAAGACACTTTACAACTCTGGTTCTCAGTTTCTTCCCTATAAAACGCAGGGGTTAGACAAGATGACCTCTACTGTCCCTCCTGATCCTAAATCTATGACCTACTTAGGAAGAGTTTTCATATTTCTATTATTTAAAGGAATTTAAAGGAATAATAACATAAAGAGCTTGAGAATCCAAAGGGAAGAACAGTAGTCATTGTACCATAGGAAGGAAGTGATTGAAAATGTCTTTAATCCAACAGTCCAATCCAACAAGTATTTATTTGGTACCTACTTACTATACTGAAAAGTACAAAAGCAAAAATGAAAAAAAAATGGCCCCTGCCCTTGATGAGCTTACACTCTACTTCAAAAGTTGGATGCATTCAAATCAGAGAATATGATGATATACATCCTCAGGAATGAAAAGAATTGGAGCACAGCTGAACCAATTAGCTGCCTTGAGAACTCATGGAGAACAAGAAAACTGCCTTGGAGATTGGCAGACCACCCTAGTATCTTTGCCAAGAAAACCACAAATAGGGTCATGAAGAGTCAGACCTGACTGAAAAACAAAAGGATTGTAAAAAGCATTCCTCACAACAGCTTAGTAAGGGAGATAAAGCAAGGTGGTTGGTTTTGTTTTGTTTTTTTCTTTTTATCCCTGTTCTAAGAAATTAAGTGACTTGTCCACATTGAAGACATGAATATTACTAAACCATTCTATCTTATTTTGGTTTGTCCCTACAGTTATCCCTTCCACATGGGGAGGGGCATGGTGACTCCCCACCCCAATCTGGAAAAGCTGAGTGAAATTTTTTGGACCTCCCTTCATACCAGAGAAGAAATCTGTTTTTTCCTTTTACTTTTAGGGGGTGTTTACAGTACCTTGTCGTAAAATTTGGGTTAAGTATTTGGTCATAGGCTCCATGTCCTCTGCTGACCTTTGACTATCATCTTCAGCTTCCACAAAACTCCCAAAAAATTCCCACTTAATTTCTTATGCCGACCCACCCATGATTTATTGAAACTGAGATGGGAAAAATCTCAATGTGAAAGAGATAACTGTACTTTTCTTATACTGCCTTCCACTTCCTTGGACTTTAAGCTCTTTGGTCCTACTTAGGTTACAGAGAGAAGGGGAGACAATGAAGCTTAATTTATTTAGCAGTCAAATGCTAACACAAACACATATGTAACTCGAGCCCTAAAATCTATCGGTGTGAGATACTCTCCTCATTGATAGAAATCAAAGTCCATCTTCTGTGTGAGGGGTAAGACAGAAAGAGAGAGACCTCTTCAGTCTCTTAGCTTTAGTCAAAGAAGACTCTTGGGGCAGCTAGGTGGTACAGTGGATAAAGCACTGGCCCTAGAGTCAGGAGGACCTGAGTTCAAATAAGGTCTCAGACCAGACACTTGACACTTACTAGCTGTGTGACCCTGGGCAAGTCACTTAACCCCAATTGCCACACACACACACACACACAAAAGATTCTCAAAAGAAGTTCAGCTTGGACAGAGAAGATGCACATAGAGAGCCAAAAAGAGCAACTGTCTCAAAAAGAGTGACTTTCTAAAGTCTTATGCGTTTTTTAAAACATCAGCCTTTATCATTTCCAGTCAATCAAATGAGTTTATGCCCAGCCACATGGTAAGGGATAAAAAGTACTTCCACTTTGGGAAATCTGGGCACTGCCAGGCAAGCCACCTTAAAGGCACCACCATATTATGAGATGAGGCAAGCTCTGTCCACATAAAATGAAATCTAATAATGAGATCTATACATGTGGTTTTACCTTGCTACTACTTTCTAGAACCTTCTTTCCACACATCTGGATGCTAGGCTCTCTGACTTGTATCTATTAATAAAACAATCAATGCACAAGTATTTATTAAGAGCTTACTATGTGGCAAGCACTTAACAAAAGCAACAAAATTAAGTCATCTGCTACCTCACAGAGGACAACCCAATGCCACAAAGTTATAAATAACTAAGCAAAACAAAATACAAATAAAGTTTCAAATCGGTGTCCTGTCTATACAAACTA
Source organism: Phascolarctos cinereus (assembly GCF_003287225.1). Taxonomy (NCBI): domain Eukaryota; kingdom Metazoa; phylum Chordata; class Mammalia; order Diprotodontia; family Phascolarctidae; genus Phascolarctos; species Phascolarctos cinereus. The sequence goes on along the minus strand of NW_027555847.1, from coordinate 151,742,160 downwards.
TTTTCAGAATACATAAATCTACTGCAGACATGTACACAAATTATAATGAAAAATGTCAGCATCCAATTTGATTCAAAGAGCTTTTTACTAAAAGTGCATAACGACTCATGCTGAGAAGATACAGGTATACTTAATTGGATATAATTAAAATAATGATGTGTACTTAAAATAATGACATATTAAAAAAATTTAGATACAAGTGGCTGAAGAACCTATAATAAAAGTCAAAGTGATAACTATTTTTTTTGATTACCTGATTATTCAAAGAGCTAACACTTTCTATTTAAAAAGTAAAGGTGGTAAAGCCTGAATAATGTACTACAGATTTTCAGGAAGCCCCACAGGTAATATGGCCCCATGCTCTCCTTCTTTCACACTCGGTCCTTCCCTTCTTCTTAACTCTTCCCACCACACTGGCTTGTCCTTAACCAACAGATGCCTCGCCTGACATTATTTTAACGCAGGTTCGGTCAGATTTTAAAACTCTACTTTGGGCCCATATGGTGAAAAGTGCATGAATTTTTTTGATTCCACACTTTAGTGCTGATGTGAATGTACTAGGGCTCAGCTGAAGATTGAGCACTCACTTCTGAGAAATACACAGATAACTAACAAAGATAAATTGCCAACACTTAACCCTGTAGTAATTCAACTATAAGTATGGTTTGCACCTCTACTCATTTTCAACTATACCCCTTCCTCCAACCACACTTCTTCACTTGGGCCTATGAGGAATGGTGTGTTCTCTCTCTCTCTCTCTCTCTCTCTCTCTCTCTCTCTCTCTCTCTCTCTCTCTCTCTCTCTCTCTCTCTCTCTCTCTTTCTCCTCCCCTTCCCCCCCACCTCTCTGAATAGCCTAGGATCCCCTCAGAATGGTCACTGATGTGACAGTGTCTTAGACAACAAAGTCCTTACTTAGTTTCTGTCTTTTGATGACTTGGAGTAACCCCAAACCAAGCTAATTTCAGCTTTTCACCCACTTACCACAGATTGAATGTAGTGTCCTTGAAACCAGGAGCTATAATTGTTGGTCAGCTCTTGAGAGGACTTGGGACAGGGACTCCTCTTTTGCGTGCTCAAGAGGCTTCATTTCTGGTGTCCTTCTAAGCTTCAGAAAGAAAATTAGGCCTATGAGGAAACTATCACTTGCCTTTCTTAAGTGTGGAGGCTACACATACTTTATGCTTTGAGTAGTTCCCAATTTTGTTCATTTCTTAAATTTTAAATGAAAATCATAATTTTTTGCACAGGAGGAAAGGCAAAAAACTTTTTTTTTAGGTCAGGGCCCAGGATTTTGCAATTACTAAACTTATGGTGGGGAAATTCCCTCCCCTGATGTAGCTGTACAATTTATAATCACCTTTTTTGAGTCTTATAGAGTTGGGGCCTTGAGGTAGTGTTGGGGTAATAAATAGAGTAGCATTGGATTCAGGAAGACACATTCTGACTGTGTGACTATGAGCAAATCATTTAATCTCTCTATGTGCTAGGCTATAAATTGCTGAAAAAGCATGGACCTGAATTGGTTGAAGGAGTTTCCTAATCTATGAGTGTTCCCCCCACCCCTATCCCAAATCAATGAAGTTACAAATCAATCCCTATACCCAAATGGCAATCCTGTCTCTCTATCTCTGTCTGTCTGTCTGTCTGTCTGTCTGTCTGTCTGTCTCTCTCTCTCTCTCTCTCTCTCTCTCTGTTGTTGTAGTGATTCAAACCTATGATTTTACCTGTGTAGAGAATCATTGTGTTAAAATTCTCTAAGTTATGACAGTAACTCATCTGTAATTCATTTATTCTTTTACAGATGCCTAGAGCATTGGGAGTAATATGGTTTGCCTTTTGTCATACAGCCAATGTGTGACACAGACAGGCCTGTGAACCCAAGTCTACCAGACGCCAAAGTTAGGCCCCTATCCATGCCACCATGATTTCTTTTATTCAATCATTCACAGTATTTAAGTTCATCTTTAATATTCTAAAATATCTCTTCTAAATTGAAAGGAAGCTTGGTATAGGGTATTTAGATACTGTATTTGGATAAAACATACTGGCTTTAGAGTCAGAATGACCTGGATTCAAAGTTTACCTAAGACACATAATGGCTAAGTGATTATGAACAAGCTGCATAATCCTTCAATGCCCCCAGGCAACCCAGTAAAACTAAAAAAGTTACAGATAATTTGTTGATCTATGTCCACAGAAGGGATTTCCATACAATGAGTTTCTTACACTGGCAAAATTATAGAAGCCTCAAAAAATAATTCTGAACTATTTTTCAAAAATCCTAAAAAGATGCTCACTTTGGTGTGGCAGAAAGAGCTGGTGAATGAGAGGACCTAGGTTCAAATACTAACTGTGTGACCTTGGGCAAGTCATTTAACCTCTTTTATTTTCTTTTTCTGTAAAATAAGAGTACTAGACTAGATCAATCAATCAAGAAGTGTTTATTAGGTAGTGTCAAGCATTGTATTAGGTTCTGGCAATACAAGTACAAAGCATGAAATCATTCCTACTCACAAGAAGCTTACATTGTAATGGAGGAGACAAGTACATATGAAAAATACACATATATATCATATAAATATGAAGTCAATAAATACAAAATATATACAAGGTAGTTTGGGAGGGAGAGCACTAGCATTTGGTGGCATCAAAAAAGGCTTCATGCAGAAGATGATACCTCGAAGAAAGAGAGTAGGAAGGAGTGAATTTCAGACATCTGGAATAGCTAATACAAAAGCAAGGAGTGGGAGAAAGATCATCGTGTGTGAGGAACATAGAGAAGGCCAGTTTGTCTGGATTGGTAAAATGTCGGAGGTGAAGTAATATCTTTCCACATTTTGCTAGTATCTCAGGCCTGGAGTCAGCAAGACTCACTTTCTTGAGTTCAAATCTGGCCTCAGATACTTAGTAGCTGTGCGACCCTGGGCAAGTTATTTATCCCTGTTTGCCTCAGTTTCCTCATCACTAAAATGAGCTGAAGAAGGAAACGGCAAACCACTCCAGGATCTCTTCCAAGAAAATCCTGAATGGAGTCACAAAGAGTTGAACGTAACTGAACAACAACAACAAAGTAATATGTAATGAAGCTGGAAAGATGGGTTGTAGCCAGCTTAGGAAGGGCTTTGAAAGCTAAACAGAAGAATTCATGTTTTATTCCAGAAGCAATAGATCTCTGATATCCTTTCCACGTCTAAATCTATGCTACTGCGATCCTACTGTAACACCTAGAATTTACATATTATAGCACTTAACTTTCATTATATTATTTCAACCCTACCAAAAGTATGAGGGAAATAATTGCAGGTATTACTATTCCCGTTTTACAGAGGAGGAAATTAAGGTTCAGAAGGTTTACATTGTTTGCCTATGGTCATGCGGCTAGTAAGTGTTAGAGGCAGGATCTGAACACAGGTGCCCCCTAATCAAGTCTTTCTACTACTCCATACTGTATCCAAGAAAATATTTATTGTGTTTTCACTATGAAGAGGAAGTTTAATATAATGGAAAGGACAGAATTTTGAGTCAGAATATCTGGGTTCTGATACCATCTCTACTACTGCTATCTGTGTGACCTTAACCAAGTCACTTTACCTTTGGACCTTAGTTTCCTTATCTATAAAATGAGGGAGTAAACTAGATGCCTTCTGAATTTCCTCCTAGTTCTATACATAGGATGTCCCAAAAGTTTGAGTGCCATTTTAAGCATAAAACCAAACTAAGAATTTTAGGACGCTATACCATGATATTACGTACATTCTTAAATATGACATTTAAACATAACACAGAAGAGAGGGGAAGGCTGATGACTTTGTGAAATTTTGAACTCACTTAAATCCAATTCATGAGGGAGTCAAGACATAACCCTGTGATGTCATTGGTCCTATTCCAAAATGAAGCATGAACAACAAACTACAGAAAAGAGCTGGAAGAAGTCACACAGAAGACTGACTCAGTACAGTATAGATTTGTTATTCAACTTGAAATGGGCTTTCACTGAAGCAAGGCAGGTTTTTTTTATTCATCCATAATCAATTCTCTATCCACAATATCTATTCCAAAACTCCTCTTCCCTATTTAAGTCTTTCTTGCCTCCCTGGAGTTCCTTTGCCTCAGTTAAGAGCCTTGCCTCTCAATTTATTTTGAAGAATTGAGGCCATTCTACATGAGTGAGATCCCTCTTCTCCCTTTTTCTCCATCTCAAAACCCTATAATGTTACTTCCCACTCTTTCCTATTCACTCTAGTCTTTGAGAAAGTAGACCTTTTCTTCGTCAAAACCACTACTCTATGTATTCACTTGATCCCATACCCTCCCATTTTCTCCAGAAAATTGCAGCCTCAATCATCTTCTCTCTTTTGAATCTCCAATCACTCCCTACCTACTGGGTGCTTCTCTATTGCCTTCAAACTTGCCCAAGTCTTCCTTATCCTTAAAAAACCTCCCCTAGGTCTAACCATCCCCTCAAGATTTTGTTCTATCTCTTCTTTCTTTCACAGGCAAATACCTTGAAAAAGTTTTTGGTTCTTGCTGCCTCAAAGTCCTCTCCTCTCATTTGATTCTCAACCATTTTCCATATGGTTTCTGACTTAATCACTTAAACGAAACTGCTCTCTCCAAAGTTACCAACAATCTCTTGAATGGCAAATTTGGCCATCTTTCTTGGCACTCATCCTTCTCAACTTATCTTCTATATTTCACAGTGTTGATCATCCTCTCCTCCTGAATTCTCTCTTCTGAGTACTCATGATACCACTCTTTCCTAGTTCTCTTCCTACTTGTCTGACTACTTTTTCAAATCTCTCACTGGTTCATCATCTATATCATCTATATCTTCTAATGGTGGGCACTTCCCAGAATTTTGTCCTAGATCCTATTCTTTCTCTCTCTACATTCTCTTTCTTGTTACCCCCATCAGTGCTCATGATATTAACTATTATCTCTATGCAAATGACTCCCAGATGTATACATCCAGTTCCATTCTCTCTTCTGATCTTCATTTTTAAATCATCAATTGTCTATTGGACATTTCAGACTGAATGTCCCAGAGATATCTCAAATCAACACATATACAACTGAACTCAGTATCTTCTTCCCAAAACCCTTCCCTCTTCCAAACTTCACCATTTGTATTGAAGACATTTTACATCCAAATTTCCAGGTTTGGAATCTCAGCATTATCCTTACCTCTTCACTCTCTCTTATCCCCTACATCCAAATTTGTTGCCAAATTTGGCCATTTTTACTTCTACAATATCTCTCACATCCACCCTCTTCTATCCTTTCACACAGCTACCATCTTAGTTTGTCCATCATCATCTCTCACCTAGATGAGATCTCCCTCACAACCTCCTAATTGTTCTCACTAATCCAAATCTTTGACCACTCTAGTGCATCTGATACATTGCCGCCAAAGGCATTTTCCTTAAATGCATATTTAAATTATTCCACTGCACAATCAAGTCAAGTCAATGAGCATTTATAAACATCTACTTTGTCCCAGATACCATGTTAAACACTGGGAATATAAAGGTAAAAACAGTCTCTGCACTCAAGGATCTCACAGACCAGTGGGGGAGATGGCATGCAAATAAATGCATACCAAGAAAAAGATATATACAGGATAAATTAGAGTTAATATTTGAGGGAGGCACTAGCATTAAAGGAGATGGAAAATGATTCCTTATAGAAGGTGGGACTTGAAGAAATCCATAAAATCCAGTGTCTCTCCATTGGACAAAATATGAACTCCTCTGTTTAGTTTTAAAGCCATTTATGACCTGCCCCTGACATATTTTTCTAATTTCACTGGAAATTACTCTCCTCTTCCTACATTATGATCCAGCCAACCTAGTCTTCTCTCTGTTTCTCCTACTTAACAGTCTATCTCTCATCTCCATGAATTTGTCCTGGATATCCTTGAGACCTTGAATGCACTCCCTCCTTACTTCTATTTGAAGAATTCTTCTCTTCCTTTAAAAGCCACTTCAGGTGTCACTTTCTACATGAAGCTTTTCCTGATGCTTCTAACTTTTAGAATCTTCCATCCCAAACTACCTAGCATTTACCTACATTTATTCTACATATATAAGTGCTTGTTGATTTTCACATTAGAATGCAATCTCCTTGTAAATAGAGGTTGTTTCATTCATTATATTTGTATCCTAGCACCTAAGACAATGCCTGGTATATCATAGGGGCTTAATAAATGCTTGCTGATTAATCAAGTGGTGAAAGGAATTTCTACACTGTGCATTCCCTATACCAATCCCAAACACATGGGAGGGGGACGGGGAAGGAATTCATCAAATGGGGAGAGAAAGGAAACAACTCACATTATTTTTTAGGCAGAATAAATGATGTGAGTAAAACACAAAAGTAGAAAAGTAAGTAAAAAGCATTTTTGGGGAATAGCAAGGTGTCCAGTATATCTACAGTGTCAAATTTGTAGAATGGACTAGCATGTACTAAGTTTGGAGAGGTAGGGTAGACCAAAGCACAGAGGGCCTTGAATGCCAGGGAAAGTAGTTTGAAATTTACTCAGGAGATAATAAAATATCACTAAAAAGTTTTGAGGAATGGCATGACAAGATATGTACATAAGAAATATAAGTCTGGCAGGACTATAAAAGATAGAATTGAAGGGAGAGAGAATGAATACCTTGAAGATGTTATTGTAATAGTTAGGTTGATGGTAATAAAGGCTGGTGTCAGTGAGAATGAGAGGAAATGACAGATGCAAATGATATTACAGAGATTTAACATTTCTCAAACCAAGCTTATTAGCTTTCTACCTAAACTTGCTTCACATTTTGACTCAGTGTTTCTGCCATAACAACACCATTTACCCAGGGTCCCATATTCAGAACCTTGGTGTTATCTTTGATTTTTGCCTTTCCCCTCACCTCTCACATACAAAGCAACTTGTCCTTGATTTTGCATGCCTTGGCAACTTACAAGTTGTATATTATCTAGTGTGATATTGTCTTGTGTCATGTGTTTGCACTGTACCTTATACACACTCTTACAGGAAGTTTTCAGACAAAAGCTAGGTGACCAATTGTCTGTATGCCGGAGAAGTAGATTTTTTTCAAGTGTAGGTTGGATTGTACTCCTGATGCCCCTCCCAACTCTAGTTTCTCTGTTGTGTTGTACGGTAGCATGGTGTGGCCTGGCATTGCATTATGTTGTATTGTATCATATTGTATTAGTTGATATCTTGCTTCCCTTAACTACATCTCCCATATAACCCTGTGAAAGCAACTTTGGGGATAGATTTTGAGCTGTAAAGGGACTTAGGTGTCATCTGACCCAACCCACTCATTTTATATACAGGTAAATTGAGACTTGAAGACATTATATAATTTACCCAAAGTCATACAGCTAGTAAGAGACAGAGCTACGATTTGAATCCAGGTCCAATAACGCCAAATCCACACCACATTGACTCCAAATTGATGCCATCTTGTCCCAGTAGTGAGAACAAAGATTAGGAAATATTTTAGCTTTGATTTGTCAAAACAATCCAGTCCTATCGTAGTTAATATAATGCACTCTTGATTATTAATGAAGCACAGACCCTATAACACAGTACATCCCTAATGCATGCTTGTTGATGAATTATTTAGTTGGTCCATGGCTGATTATCCAGATCTCATATTATCTGAGCCCTTCGTTTTCTCCTCTTATTCCTCTCCTTTTTCACCTACCATGTGATTACTTCCCTGCTCACTGGAACCAGGTTGGAAGAGAAATGAAAGGAGATTAAATTCAAGCCAGTCAATTATGCTGATTTTTCGTAGTTTTAATAATAAGTTTCTTTAGAGAAAAGCTTGAAAGTCTTGTATGAAATGAAATTTCTGAATTGTATTTATCCATGCTGTCACTGTCCTGGTAGGACCAGAGAATGAAGAGCTGCCTTTATTTCCTGAGGCAGAAGGACAGAGGAGAGGGTATTTGATTTAGAGTCAGAAGGTCTGGGTTCCAATCCCACTTTTGCTACTTCTTACCGACGACACTTCAGACCATAATTTTCTCAACTTTAAAATGAAGGGTTGGACTAGATGACCTCTAAAGTCCTTCCTGGCTCTAAATGTGGGACCTTATGAACTACTAAAGCTTGGGATCTCTCTCTTCTCAAGTACTGCAGCTGAATTTTCCTTTAAGACTCCAACTAATCTACTGAGGTTGATCCTTCTACAAGTAGTAAGAGAGAGCAGTGGTCTCCACTTACAGTTTTTCCAAGGATTATAATTAAGTGACCAAAACTATCACACTAATCTCGTTTGGTTACATAACAGCCTACACATTTAGTGTATGTATCCATAAACTTGGAAGGTCTTTCTTTCTGTTGTTGCTATTGCTGTTGCAAAAATATTATTGAGTACCAAGCGGCCATTTCTCCATTGTTTTCACAGTACCCCTCCCTAATCCACTATCAGTGAACCACTAAGGGCAGATAGGTAGTGCAGTGGATAGAGCACATGGCCTGGAGTTAGTAAAACTCATCTTTCTAGGCTCAAATCTGTCCTCAGACATTTACTAGTTATGTGACCCTGGGCAAGTTACTTAATCCTATCTGCCTCATCTGTAAAATGAGCTGGAAAAGGAAATGGCAGAAATCCCTAAATGGGGTCATGGAGAGTCAGACATGAAAAATCAGTGACCCAAATCTCCATCACCAGAAGTATATGACAAAGAATGGAGAGATGCACAAAGAAAAGGGAAAATTTAAAGGAGATCATCAGGACCAACAAAACTTTCACTGGGGCCAGAATTTAGAGAATACTACACATGCTACATATGAAATAATACCTAAACATCTACTTTATGGTTAATAGAATTTTCTTCTTTATTGTTGTAAAGAGCAATCTCCAAGTTTTGGAAATTTATCATTTCCAAGGGCACGAAGGAAAAATAGCTTTGATCATGCAAATGTAACAAGAAGCCTTTCCAGGCTCAGAATTACCTTTATTTCATTGGACTCAATCTTCAATTAGTACAACTGTCAATGATAAAACATACTATAAAATTTGTCGTGTGTTTTCTATACATCAATATATCATCCCCACAATGACCTTGCGAGGTAAGTGCTCCAGATATTATCACCATTTTACAGAAGAGGAAATTGAGGCTAAGATAGATTGAGGGATTTGCCAAGAATCACACAGCTAGTAAATGTATGAGGAAGGATTTAAACCCAAGTCTTTATGACTCTGATACTGATGCTGTATTACTGTGACTCCTTGCTATAATGAGGTATCTCATAGGCATCTCAAAGTCCACACACCTAAAATAATCTCATCATCTTTCCCCAAAAAATATTTCCTCTTCACAACTTTTCTATTACTGTCAAGGGCACTGCCATCTTCCCAGTCACCCAGACAGCAAACCTAAGGGTCATCCTCCCTCATCCCACATATCCAATTTGTTGCCAATTTTTTTTTTGTTTTGACCTTCACAACAACTGTTAGATACATCCTCTAGTTTCTACAACCATAGCTCAAGCTGTTATTATCTCTCTCCTGGACTATTACAATAGTGTAATTGGTCTCCCTTCCTCAAATCTCTTCCCACCCCAATCCATCCTCCACTAAGCTGCCAAGTCATTTTTTTAAACCATAGTTCAAACCAAGTTATATTTATTGCTCATTGAGCTGTAGTGATTCTCTGTTACCTCCAGGACCAAATGGAAACCCCTTGTTAGATATTTAAAGCTCTTCTTAACCTGGCTGATTCCTATGTTTTCAGTCTTTATTTTCCTAGCCATATTCTATATTCCAGCAACACTGGCTTACTCATAGTTCCTATAACCCAATATTCCATGCCCCATCTCTGAGCCTTTTCCCTCAGTGTTACCCACACCTCTAACCCTTTATCTCCACCTGCTAGTTTCCCTGGTTTCCTTCAAGACTTAGCTCAATTGGTCCTTTTGAAAACAAAAGCTGAACAACAAAAAACGCAAGTCCCATCTACTCCAGGAGGCCTTTCCTGGTTCCCCCTTTCCTCTCCAACTTCCAATGCCTTCCTCTCTCTAAATTTCTTCCATCTACTCCATATATACCTTGTTCTTTATACCTACTTCTTTATACATTATCTCCTTCTATTAGAATGTTAGCTCCTTGAAGGCAAGGACTGAGTTTTGCTTTTCTTTTCTATTCCTAACCACAGGAACTGACATGTAAAAATGCTTAATAAATGCTTTTTAACTTGTCTTGACTCAAGCTGTAAATAAGATAAACAAGAATTTATAAATCATATTCTTTAATCTGCCACCTCATCCTTTTATATAGTTCCTAATACCAGGATTTCTCAGCTCTGAATAGCTCAATGAACAGGGCAAGTACCTTCAAGATACCATCACACATAAGACATTCTCTGTTGCCCAAATCTCTGCAGCATTCAAAAATAAAATAATGGGTATTTGCTCTTTTCCTTTATTTTCTCTCATTTTATTTCTTTTGTTCTTATGGCTGGTTTCCATCTCAGTTGCTAGAAGTGTGCTTAGTATTGAGGATACAATGACCAAGGAGTTTCCATTCTACTGGGAGCATAATATATATGCAGATAAATAAATACAAAATAAAAATAAGGAGAGTAAATGCTTGTTGATTGAATTTGGTTTTGCTTGGTCATGCTTATTTGTTACAAAGGAAGGCTTTTATTTTTAAACAGACAGTTGGGTGTTGAGGTGCCAATTAGGAGAGGGCAGTGATAGTGATTTAGAAAAATAAGGAAGCCAATAAAACAAAAAATACGAAGAGAGCAGAAGAATTCTAAGAAGTGGACACAAACGGGACAATGTTGGCACTATCATGTCACATTTAATATATACTTTTAAAGTATAATATGTAAAGCATATACATAAGAGACTCATGGTTTCGTATACAACCTGCTTTTCAAATTCTTCTTTGTACATGGAAATATTCATGTTTATTGTTATTTTTCAAGTTTGTAATAAAACATTTTTTAAAATAAAGGATGTGACCTGAGCAAAGGCTATTGGATTTAGCTTTTAAACCATCATTTGTAACCTTAATGAGAACAGTTCAATGGGTTGCAAGCCAAAGTCAAAAAGTGAGTAGCAGGTGAGGCTACAAAGGGCAGCAGGTATAGATAGCTTTTCCCCCAAGGATTTTGACTATGAAAGGGAAGAAAGATCTAGTGAAATAGCTTGACTGTATGGCAGGGTCAAATGAAACATATTTAAGAATGGCGGAAAAAATCATTCAAAAAAAATAAGATCAGGCAGGAGTTTTTACTGAGAAAAATGTACATTAAAAAAAACATCAGCAACTATTGATTTATGCCTCTTTTCTCATCTCTGAAATCTTTTTGAGAATAGTCTATTAACGGGAGCAGCTAGGTGGTGCAGTGGATAGAGCACTGGCCCTGGATTTAGGAGGACCTGAGTTCAAATCCAGTCTCAGACACAAAACACTCACTAGCTATGTGACCCTGGGCAAGTCACTTAATGCCCATTGTCCAACCAAAAAAAAGAAAGAGAGAGAGAATAGTCTATTAACATATTTAGAGTATCCCTTCCTGAAAACAGAAGTGAACCGTCTTTAAAAGAAGTTTTTGTAGAGCAGACCACATCTTCGTAGTCATACAACTAACTGATAATTTTGAAGAATTTAAGAACCTACTACGTCTAACGTTTGGGTCTTTTTTAAGCATTTGAGCCAGAAACAAATTAGACTTCGCAAGCTTTCCTCAAACAAGGTGTCTCCTACACATGTTAGTTAAAGTAATATAGGATTCTATATTATATGTGACTATAGAGATAATTTGATTTGATGACTTGCCAAAGCATTTATATTGAATAAGACATAAAAGAGGAAGACATATAATCTCCAGTGGCGTTTGCCAGGGCTATAGAATGTGAACTGCATGAGGTCCAAATAAAAAAAGAACTTCCAATCAATGCTTCTTCCTATATGCTCCTATTCAATGATGATGTTACTAACTGCATCAAGCTCTGAAACACTGCAAAGCCTTCTCTTTTGAAAAAAAAAATTGTTGATATCTTTTCTTTTTGCACCACTTACATTTCCTAATATATCTTTTTCCCATTCCCCTCCCAGGAAGCTATCCCTTATAACAAAGAATTTTTTAAAAGTTCAGCAAAACTGACAACCATAAAAGTCTGACACTATATTCAGTGTTACACACCAATAGTCCCTGACCTCTGCCAAAAAAAAGTACCTTCCCTTCTTTGAGGCCATTAATAATTTTATGGGAGCAGCTAGATGGCATGGTAGATAGAGTGCCAGCTCTGGAGTCAGAAGGAACTGAGTTCAAATCTGGCCTCAGACACTTATTAGCTGTGTGACCTTGGGCAAGTCACTTAACCTTGTTTGCCTCAGTTCTTCATCCATAAAAAAACGAACTAGAGAAGGAAATGGCAAATCATTCCAGTATCCTTGCCAAGAAAACCCCAAATGGGGTTATTAAGACTGAAACAACTGCACACCAAACAATAATTTCATGGCATTCAGAGTTTTTCTTGTTTTGGTAGTGGTGTTTCCATTTATATTGTTAAATTATGTGTATTGTTTTCCTGGTGATGCTGGCTTCACTTTTCATTAGTTCATTTAAGTCTTCCCATGCTTCTCTGGATTCATCAAAATAGTAACTTCTTATAGCACAGTAACATTCCATTACATTCACGTACCACAACTTGTTTAGTGCAAAGCTTTCTCAATGAAACCTATAATTATTCAAAGAGATTGCTTTCTCTTTGAGCTGTCCATATTACGAGCTGCAGCTGGACACATAGCTCATTGAGCTAGACCATCATAGCTATATTTCTTGGATAAGTGCTACAGATGGACATTTAACTGGCTCCAGAGTTGTGTGGAATGAAAATATTGGGCTGCATCACATTTGAGAAATGGTGCAGGGGTTTCAATGATCATAAATTATTCACTACTGCAATCTCAGAATTTTCCTTGCTGTGAATCATGGAACACCAAGATTTCAGAAAAGCCAGACTGCAGATAACCTAAAGGACAATGCAAAGATGTGTGGCAACTATCAGAAGCAATCAGCAGCATATTGCCAAAGATGACTAACCTGTAAAAGTAACTTGTAACACAAAGTATTATAAAAGGTGACTAGGAAAGAATATGGGATGGTCATAACAGGAAAAGAACCAGAGGAGAGCCTCTAATGCATCCTCCCCGTCATTTCATTTTTAAAATTTAATTTAATTTTTTTGTTATAAGTTCCAAACTGTGTCCTTCCCTCCCTCCCTACCCTGCACTAAAGAAGGCCACCATCTGACACAAATTTATAAATATACATTCAACCATACTACACATCCAATTCTTTATCTGGTGGAAGATACCATCTTCCTTCACAGGTCTTTTGTAGTTCATTTAAGTATTGATAATACTTAGAAAATAATACTTAGACCTTGGTCATTCACAGTTATTCTTCAAACAATATGTCTGTTACTGTATATAATGTTCTCTGGGTTCTACTTATTTCACTTCTCATTATTTCAATGTAAGTCTTTCCATATTTTTATAAAATCAGCCAGCTCATCCTTTCTTATAGCACAGTAACATCCCATCACAATCATATACCACATTTTTAGCCATTCCCCAATTGATGGGCAACCCCTCGATTTCCAGTTCTTTGTCACCACAAAGAGAGCTGCTATAAATAATTTAGAACATATATGTTCTTTACCTTTTTCCCTGATCACCTTGAGAAATAAACTTTTCCTTTCTGTTTTTTTTTTATCTCTTTGGGGTATAGACTTAGTATTGCATGGTTTTATAGCCTTTTAGGCATAGCTCCAAATTGTTCTCCAGAATGGTTTAATCAATTCACAATTCCACCAAAAATGCATTTAGTATCTCAATTTTCCTGCATCCCTTCCAGAATCTGTCAGTTTTCCTTTTCTGTCACATTAGCCAATCTGAGAGGTGTAGGATAGTACTTCAGTGTTGTTTTAATTTGCATTTCTCTAATCGATAGTGACGTAGAGCATTTTTCACAGAACTATAGATAGCTTTGATTACCTCATCTGAAAAGTGCCTGTTCACATCCTTTGACCATTTATCAATTTGAGGATGGCTCTTATTTTTATAAATTTGACTCAGTTCTCTATATATTTGAGACATGAAGTCTTTATCAGAGAAATTTGCTTTAATTTTTTCACAGTTATGATTATTGCGTATTTCTCTTCATTTTATTCCCACCTTCATTTATCCTACTCTCTCTTTCACCCTGACTATCCTCAAAAATGTTTTGCTTCTGACTACTGCCTCCCCCAATATACTCCCGTATCTCAGTCCTCCCCCTTCTCTTAACCTCTTCCCCTCCTACTTTTACATAGGGATAAGATATATTTCTATACCCAATTGAGTGTGTATGTTATTCCCTCTTTGAGCCAATTCCAATGAGAGTAGGGTTCATATGCTCTCCCCCCACATCCTCTGTCTTCCCCTCCATTGTAAAAGTCATTTTGCACCTCTTTTATGTAAGATAATTTATCCCATTCTAATGTCCCTTTCCTTTTCTCCCAGTGCATTCCTCTTTCTCAACCCTTAATTTTACTGTTTTTTTAGATATCATGCCATCATATTCAACTCACTGCCTATATATACTCCTTCTAATTGCCCTAATAATGAAAAAGTTCTTAAGAGTTACAGGTAATATCTTCCCATGTAGGAATGTAAACAGTTTAACCTTATCAAATCCCTTATGCTTCATTATTATTATTTGTATGGCTGCTCTTGAGTTTTGTATTTGAAAGTCAAATTCTCTATTCAGCTCTGGTCTTTTCATCAGTAATGCTTGAAAGTCCTCTATTTCATTAAATATCCATTTTCCTCTGAAGCACTATACTCAGTTTTGCTAGGTAAGTAATTCTTGGTTGTAATCCTAGCTCTTTTGCCCTCCAGAATATTATATTCCAAGCTCTTCCATTCTTTAATGTAGAAGTTGCTAAATCTTGTGTTATCCTGACTATGACTCCATGATATTTGAATTGTTTCTTTCTGGCTGCTTGCAATATTTTCTCCTTGACCTGGGAGCTCTGGAATTTCACTATAATATTCCTGGGAGTTTTCATCTAAGGATCTCTTTCAGGAGTTGATTGGTGGATTCTTTCCATTTCTATTTTATCCTCTGATTCTATGGTATCAGAAGAGTTTTCCTTGATAATTTCTTGAAAGATGGTATCTAGGCTCTTTAAAAAATCAGTAGACCAATAATTCTTAAATTATCTCTCCTCAATCTATTTTCCAGGTCAGTTGTTTTTCCAATGAGATATTTCACAGTCTTCTATTTTTTATTCTTTTTATTTTGTTTTATTGTTTCTTGATGTCTCATGGAGTTTCCACTTGCCCAATTCTAATTTTTATGAATTATTTTCTCTAGTAATTTTTTTGTATTTCCTTTCCAATTTGGCTAATTTTACTTTTTAAGGTATTTTCTTCAGGGGGTTTTATGCCTCCATTACCAAGTTGTCTCTTTTTTTTTTTCATTATTTTCTTACATCAGCCTCATTTCTTTTCCAATTATTTCCTTTATCTCTCTAATTTGATTTTTTAAATCCTTGTTTACTCTTCCATGAATTCTTTTTGTTCTTGAGATCAATTCATATTTTTCTTTGAGGCTTTGGATGTAGCAGTTTTGACTTTATTATCTTCTTCTGAGTTTGTGTTTTGAGCTTCACTGTCACCATAATAACTTTCTATGGTCAAGTTCTTCCGCCCTTTCTTCCTTCCTTTCTTTTGTTGTGGTTTTTGCTCATTTTTTCAAGTCTATTTCTTGGCTTTTAACTTTATGCTACAGTTGGGGTCTACTCTGGGGGTGGATGGGGCAGCTGTTTTCAGAGCTGGTTCTGAGGATCTACAAATTTTCAGTTCTTCCAAGGGGGCATAATCTAAGGAAAGGTGTGGTCACTGCTCTGCTGGCCTGTGCTCTGGTCTGTGAGTGATTACAAGCATTCTTTTTCTACCCTGGAACTATGACCAGGGTCTCTATTCCACTGTGTCCATAAACTGTGGGGTGGTGCTCCTTGCCCTGGGATGGCAACCTAGGACTGCAACCTGGAACTGAGTATGAGAAATACAACAAAGTCCTGCACCTAATGCCAGCAAAGAGACCTTATAATATTCTCCTGACCAGTTTTATGACCCCCTTACTTGAGCGTTCTGGAAGCCTCTGCTGCTCATCCCCAAAGCCCGCTGCTGGCTTGCTGGGGCACAAGAGACCTTTCCTGCTGAGCTTCTAAGTTGTCTTGGGCTGGAAAATTGTTTTACCCCTTTTTTGTGGGTTCTACTGCTCCAGAATTCATTTGAGGCATTATTTAAAGTTGTTTGCAGGAGAATTTGAATGAGCTTAGGCAAGTCCCTGCCTTTTCTCTACCATCTCGGCTCTGCCCCCTCTCATCAGCATAACATAATATATTTTCAAAATGGATAATAACTTTCCATTTATGATCAGACTGTTGGAGAAGATATTCATAAACTTGAATGCAGGGATATCTTATCTGTTTTTGTATCTCTTCCAGTTCTTAGCACAATGCTTTGTACATACTAGTTACTTAATAAATGTTTGATTCATGTAATAATGAATGAAGATATATTAAAGAAAGAAAGAATTTTTCTACTAAGTTCAAATAAAATTCTGTACTATTTCATCTATATTGTACTTTTTCACTAAACCCAGATGTTGCTTTTATGGCTAGCTTGTTTATATAACTTTCTACCACATTAGATTTTATTCTTTTGAAATCCTTCCTAGGCTCCCTGTTACTTTCAATATTTTTCCATTAATCCTAACATCACCCAAAGAGCAATGGAAAAGGCAAATAAGGATCTGACCAGACCACCACATATTATAAACAGAGGCTTGCAAATGTAAAGGAGATTATTAAAGAAATGTTTGAGCAAAAGAAGAAGGGTCTGGTCACATTGCAAGATTGAGACAAAGCCATAAAAAAGTCAATGTACTCTACCTCTGTTGCCAGGTTATCAAAGAGAAATCCAAGATAGCCTCCATGATTTTGGGTGGACCCATTGTAGAGAACTCCTCAGAGGTCTTGAAGAAGTCACACAGGATGGATAAGCGTGGATATATTTCAATTATTATTGGAGAATTGGAAGGATTATCCTCATCAGTAATATCATAGGCCCATTTGGGTAATAATCCAATCCTTATGTGCCCCTTAGAACTCTTGGACCCTCTCATTGGACTGGGCGACTGCAACGAATCCAACATTCACAACAACCATTATTTCTAGACTACTCCCTACTACAAGCAGGGTCAGTCATAGAAAAAAATGTGAAGATATTTTTTCTCAATTTCCTTCCTGCCCTTCTGACACCATCTCCTCTAGCACACAATTCCCTCATGCTTCCCCTTTTCACTTCAGTTTCCTGACTTCCTTCGAGACTCAATTCAAATTCTACCTTCTGAAATGGACTTTTCCCAACCCCTCAGATCCCACTTCCCCTCACCTATACCCATATTAACTGTTAGTGACTTCTCTCTCTCTCTGTCTCTCTCTCATACACACACACTCACTAACTCTAGCAACATTCAAAGTAGCAAATAGCAAGCACTTAGTAAATGCTTACAGACTTCCAGAATGACTTACTCATTTCTGGTGTACCCCATAGACCAACCCTCTCTGGACTATTATCTTTTTGCCAACTTAAGACTTCTGTTAACTCTATATTCTGTTCCTAGTGTTACAGAGGAAATCTTCTAATAAATCAATGAACACCAAGGTGTTAATAGTTGATTAAAGCTCAATGTGTTATACTTTCCCCAGGCTTTTTGTTTGAAAGAGAATGCTTGGAAAATGACTGAAACTCTATTGAGTTACAGGTAGGGTGACAGGTGGGAGAGGAACAAAAGAAAGATACAGTTGGTCAGAAGAGTGTGTTTCCCCATCCTTCCAGATGGCTCCTAGTTCCACCTCCCCTTGAAATCAATCCTAACAATAGAGAGCTCTAGCCATCTACTCCATTCTCAAACATAGTTTCTGAGAGGAAGGTTTTCTGATACAGTCATTACAAATTCCAGCTTATTTTTCTTCTCCACTCCCAACATACTCATACCATTCTTTCCACATCAGTTAGTCATTAGTCCCTAAACATTTATTAGGCTGCTATAAGCCAGGCACTGACTGGGCTAAGTACTGGGGATGTAAAGAAAAGCAAAAACAATCCCCATTCTCCAGGAGCTCACAGTCTAAAAGGGGCAAACAACAATGTATGAACAAGGTATAGACAAGATAAAGTGGAGATAACCTGCAGAGGGGAGACACTAGAATTAAGAGGGATAAGGAAAGGCTTCTTATAGAAGCTGGGATTTGAGCTGAAAATTGAAGGCCAGCAAGGAACCCAAGAGACAGAGATGAGGAAGTGGAGAATCCCAGGCATGGGGGATAGCCAGTGAGAATACTTTCCTCCTATGTCCAGATAAAGGAGAGAATCCTTCTCATGTGAAGTCTCATCAGAAATAAATTCAACCTCTAACCAAGGAGCATTGTGGTACCATTTCCAAAGCAGTGCAGCAAACTCTTACCAAAGGGCCAAGTAACTTGACCCAGGTCCCCAAGGGAACAACCAGAAAGCATGACTACCAGCTCCAGTCCTTTTCAGTTCTCCAAAGCCAAGATTGCTCTGGTCTTGGTTGTTGTTGAAGTGAGATACGTCGCCTGAGCTTAAACAGGCAGCTGTGGGGGTGAGTGAGGGCCAGTTAAGCTTTTAGACTGACAGGAGTTGCTGCAGATTCCCTTTCCTTCTTCCACACAAGTAAGCCTTTGGGAGAGAAAACCAGGCTGACCTGTGCTGGGGGCTACCATTTTGGTCAGGATAAATTTCCTTTCATTCAATTTAATCTCATTTCCTCTCTGCTGTGAAAAGGAAAAGCAAGATATGGAGAAGGGCCCTTCTCTGTCCTCCCAATTCGAGGGTGGCTGCCAACCAATTAATGTCTCCTGAATGTTATCTCACAGCTATGTTAATGTTATGTTAATAAATGCAATTAAGATAACATTCATGAGGTGTTAATTGGTTTGGCAGATGCACATGAATAAGAAGCACAGATATTTTGCTTTCCCTATTTATGGAGGCAGGAAGTGACACAAAGTTGGACAAAGGGAAACTTAATTTGCCTCCAGTCTCTTTGAAACAATTTATGCCTTTTCTATTAAGTAAAATTTGGGATTTTAAGAACATGCATATTTTGGGCATTTTTTTTTTTAAAAAGAGATCTAATGACTGTAGAATATTGCAGAAACAACAGAATTATCTTTTGTAACAGGAATAAACTATGTCATGTTTTCCCTCCTGAATCACAAAACCTGTGTGTATGCTTTCTTTTGTATGTGTCCATTTCATGTATGCATTGATAACAATAGAATTTACATAGCGCTGTGAAGTTTATAAATCACTTTATAAATATCTCATTTTATCGTCACCACAATGCTAGGAAGTAGATGCTATTATTATCTTCATTTTATAGATGTTAAAACTGAAGCAGGCAGAGGTTAAGTGACTTACCCAGGGTCACACAGCTAGTTAATCCCTGGGGAAGGATTTGAACTCAGGTACTCCAGACACAAAATCAAGCTTTCTACTCACTGTAGCTACCTGCCTCAGATTAGTTAGGTTTTTTGTTTTGTTTTGTTTTGTTTTTTGGCAATTAGGGTTAAATGACTTGCCCAGGGTCACACAGTTAGTAAGTGTCAAGTTTCGAACTTGAACTCAGGTCCTCTTGACTTCAGGGCTGGTGCTCTATCCACTTCACCACCTAGCTGCTCCTCCCAGATTAGATTTGAATAAGGTACAGATATGCACACATCTAAATGTAGGCATGTCTTTGCTTTAAGGTGAAAAAAAAATCCTATATAAATACTTTTTCAGAGGTAGGTTTTAAAAAACGTAAAATTTGGGGGAACTTGCTTGCAATTTTTTTAAAAAGGCCCCCAGGTAGATTATTTTAATTGGTTAATAATGACTCCCTAATTTATCCTTTTCATAAGTGCAGTTGTTCCTATATAAGATTTGCTTATCCCTCTGTAATGAGGAATAGTCTTTGTACATAGTATGTTGTAAATTAGGACCTGACACTCAAAAGGTTCACTAAATCAATTAACTTCCTGGGCTGGGCACTGTTGCAAAAACTTGTTGTCCATGCATGCTGGGGAAAGATCAGACTCCTCAGAGTTAGATCTTAAAGCTTTAAGCACAAGGATATACCTAAAACGACCATCAAACTAGGCTTCAAGAACTTGGAAAGTATGTGCATGGATCTTTCTGACTGGCAGAGATCATACCACAACTTCTATCTAAGGCCAGATTTGAACTCAGGTCTTCCTGATTCTTGGCCTAGCACTTTATCTACCAGGCCGCTTAGCTAGACAAAATACTTCTGAAGCAACAATGTAACGGGCAAACAAAATGGCATGCCTACATTAAAGAAGATGCTGCACTCCATGAGCAAAGCAGAATCACAGTATTACAAAGGAAATGTGAGGTGCTCAAATCTAGAGCCATCTCCATCCCAAATATTCAAATGGATTATTTGTGCCCAACTAGTAGTAGGGTCTTCCAAGCTTGTATTGGACTGATCAGCCATGGTCAAACACACTGTACCTTGACCCCAACATCATGTTGTCATTGGTCTTTTTCAAGTACGAAGGAAGAACAACAGAAAAATGTCCTATTTCTCTCTGTCCTTACATGCTGACTACAAGCCGTCCAGTTCTGGTAGAAAGGTTGGTGCCTTTCTCAGAGCTACTGTCAGCAGCTGCTGACAGGATTCCCACTTATTTTTATTGTGTTCACAGTACAGAAGCAGAATCTGAGAAAGGTTTTTCTTTACTTAGGCCCAAGGTGAAGCATATTCTTAGTTCCCATTTTGACTCAAAATAAGCAGATATTTTTACATACAAATGCATACATTTCCAGTTAAGGGTTATCATATATCTCAGATTAAATAAGTAAAATATATTGAATAGAACCGTGGTCATTGACTTCAATAAAATGTATACAATAACAGGCAATGGAACATATTCCAGAAACCTGGGGTTGCTTTATTATGAGTGAGAATAAGGGTTGAATTGAAGATTCAGCTTTCATAATCCCATTTTCCCAGAAAAATATTGATGAAAATAAAGCTTTTCACCAATCCTTTTGCAAACTTGTAAATTTTGATAAATCTGCAATTTTATCAATGTGGTTACTGCCTCCAATAATACAGGTGGCCTTCCATGACTTCTCATTGATGCAACTCTTCCATGCGTACTGCCATAAATCCTCCATAGGAGTTTATCCATTGTCCTAAGAGCCTTCCTTTAGATGTTAAAGTTGCCTGGATACTAATGGAGCACATAAACTGTCCATCAGTCATCCCTTGCTCTTGCCCCATGTCCAGCCCACCTTCCTTGCCAATCAACCATCTCTGATGACATTCTTCACACTGCTTCTCTTATGCAATTCTTTGTTAGCAATACCTTATAGCTTATTCACACCTTCCATATACTTTTCACCATACCCTTTTACATGACTCTCAACTTTAATTCTTTGAAAACATTGTTTTCCATGAGTCAGAGCCATCTAAAAGCACAAGAAGAATGTGTCAGAGTCACATATCTAGAGTTGTCATGGACCTTAGTGGTCATCTTGTCTCATCCTATCATTCTACAGGTGAGAATTTATTTTAATTTAGAATCACATATTTAGAGCTGAAAGTGACCATAGAATCTAATCTCCTTACTTTACGTTAAGGAAATTGAAGCCCAGAGAAGCCATGACATACCCAAGGTCACACAGCAAAACACAGATTCAGACTTGGTTCCATGACTCCAAATTTTAATTCTTTCCTTTACACTACCATTCTGCCTCCCTTATGTTAAAGAAATGATCCTTTGTTTCAGGTAAAAGCTGAGGGCCATTAAAAGCACTGATCAACTTCCCAAAGGCTATCTATACTGCTTTTCTTCTTTTATTCAGTTCTGAGCCCAGATCATTGTCCATGCACAGTGCTGATACATGGACTGATATACCACTCTATGAGTTGTTCATGTACTGAGTATCATAGTCAGTGAGGTGGTTGTTGTTGTTTATTCTTTGTTTCAAGAAGGACCAATGACAGCACAAGGTGATATCTTGACTCATGCATGAGCCTTACTCTCTCTTCCTGAGTCACTGAAATCCAGTGACAGGACAAAAGTCAAGATAACTGGTGATAGCCCAGGACGCAGTAGGTGACCTTGGCATCTATGGTGTCTGACCAAGCTCTAAGCTCTCCACAATGTCCACTTCAGCCCCCTTCATGGACTTTGGAGCACATTGTTCTCATTCACCCATTCCACCAGGAGAGGTCTTCAAATACCTGGGTAGACATCCCCCTAACTCACCAACAGTGCTGAGGCCTGTCAATTACCTTCAACTTAGTTTAACCCATCTGCCAAGATAAGAGTGTGGCCACTGTGCATGCTACAGCTTCTTTGGAGTCTCTGTAAATAGAGTACTGATTGTGTCAGGAAGTGTGTCAGGAAGACCTGAATTCAAATTTGACCTCAGATACCTACTAGAAGTAAGACTCTTAGTGAGTCACTTAACTGCTGTTTACCTCAGCTTCCTTAACTATAAAATGGGGATAATAATAGCACCTGAGGGTGGCAGTGAGGATCAGTTGAGATATTGGTCAAACTTAGCTCAGTTGGCATAGTTGACACTTAACAAATGCTTGTTTCCCTTTTTCCTTCCCTGAATAATAGGCATTCTTCAGCCACTTGGTTTTTCCTGTGTGGATATTTAAATTGAACTCTTTTGAATGGATATAAATATCCTTGAGAGGTTCTGCAATATTCTGAACCTTGATTTAATCGGTACAAAGTCATCGCAAACAGGGATACCATTTGTTTACTTTTTTTTTTAAGTGCTACAAAATGAATTGGGAATGAGCCAGTTATGTAACAGAGATGGTAGACACGCAGGAAAGAATTTCCTTCCCTTTGAAGTCCTTAAATCTTACTTTGTCATCTAGAGTGATAGGTTTCTACAGCTGAAAGGAACCTTAAAGAGTAACTCAGCATTTTATAGATGAAACTGAGGATCAGAGAAGTTGTGACTTACCAAAAGGTTACACAGCAAATTAGTAACTGATTGATTATTAAAATCCAATATTACCTGAAAACTTTATCTGTCCGTTGCTCTTTCCATTATGCTATGCTGCCTTCTCCCCTTTTCTTTGTGTAATGTCCTTGCCCCTTAAGAGTAGTGTAGTAAGACTCTGTTCTTGCTTTCAACATGTATGTATAGGTTGATTATTTCTTAGGTAACAGAGATTTATTGTCTTTATCTATTGCTGATAAGTTGTCAACGAACTTTGTGGTGAAATGTCGTTTCTGTCTCTGTCTCTGGAAGTATTATGGCCAGAAGATAAAGTGTTTCATTTTCCTAGCTCCATTCTGACTGTGAAGGTGGTAGAAATATATCCAGGCTCTGATTACTGACTCAGTGATTTGGAGATGCATCCATTAAGGTTTGTTATATCAGTAGCTCCCAGATGATCCCTGACCTGGATTTCATTGAAGGTAGGGTTTCCAAACATCCCTTTGAGTTTCTTTCAGCAGACTTTCAAGTCAAGTCAACAAGCATTTATTAAGTGCCTACCACATGCCAGGTTTCTCAAATACAGGGTCATTCAGGAAGTCCAAGTATGTAAAATCAGAGAATCAGAATATAAACCTTACTTCAAGGACTTTCATGGCATGAAGGAACTGGATACCTTTCAGGGAACTTTCCTGTATCTATGGTCTCAGATAATTCCACCAAAGAAAACTAGTGAAATCTCTGCAAAGCACCATCCCAAATACTATGATATTCTCTGCATCTATAATACAACATTCACAATGTTACAAAATAAGGTTTACTCAAAAGAAAAGAGAAACCTTCATGAATTAGCCCCCGTTAGTGTCAAGGATTTCAGAATATAAATCCAAGAGTCACTCCATCCCAACCACAAGAGGCTTTTCGGACGTCTCCGTACAAGTCATATTTGCACTCATTGTTTTTCTGCCAGTGAGTTCTCACATTACCACTTCTTATGTCTGTCCCCCAACCCTAGGAGCCTAAGAAAGGTACTTTACTAAGCAGTGGGATATGAAGGCAAAAGACAGCCTTTGCCCTCAAGAATCTCATGATTTAATGGGAGTAATTATATACAAACAACTATTTACAAATAAGGTATTTACAAAATAAATTGGAGCTAAGGAACAGAGGGAAGGCCCTGGAATTAAGGCGAACCAGGAAAGGCTTCCTGTAGAAGGTAAGATTTTAGCTGAGACTTGAAGGAAGCCAGGGAAGTCAAGAGGCAAGGATGGGGTGGGGGGGGGGAAGTGATCCAGTAGTGGTAGACAGGTAGAGAAAATGGTCAGAGTCTGGAGATTGTGTCTTGCACAAGGAGCAAATAACATTTTAGTAATATTGTGACAATACTTTGACCTTATAGACCCCCTTAGAAAGATCTTTGGGACCCTCAGGGGTCCATGGAACCCAGATGTTCTACACAATCCTTAATAAGTAACTATAAAGCCTCTGCTTGAAGTCCTCCAGTTAAGGGGAATTCATTATCTCCTAAGACAGTCTATTCCATTTATAGACAATTCTAATAGAGGAAATAATTGCTTCTCTCCAATTTCCACCTGTTGTTCCTGCTTCCACATTCTAGATCTAAAACAAGTCACCTTCCACATGACAGCCCTTCAAATAATTAAATCATCTATTATATCCCCCTAAGTTTTCTCTTATCTAGGATAAATATCCTCAGTTGTTTCAACTGATCTTCCTAGGGCATGATTTCCAAATTCCTCTCACAATACTGATCATCCTCCTCTGGATACATTGCACATTGTCAAGGCTTTTCCTAGATTGCTGTTCTCAGAAAAGAAGACAATCTCTCTCGTGCATTCTGAACAGATGAGACATAGTGGAAATGCCAACCCTCTTGATTAAAACATGGGTTTCTGATCTAGTAAGGGTGGTATGGTATAAAGAACACTGGATTTGAACTCAGAAAATCTGGGTTTTTAATCCCAGTTCTGCTACTCAATACCTGTAATTGATTCTCCCTGGGCCTCAGATTCCTTATCTGTAAAATGAGGGTGTTGGACTAAAGGAATTCTAAAGTTCCTTCAAGCTCTAAACATTATGATCACATCATATGCAGCCTAAGACTTCATATCCCAAGACCCTTAGTGCACAATGTTACAGTTTTAACAGCTTTTTTAGTCACCATGTTTTAAGTCTTACTGAATTTATAGTTCACAAAAACCCACATATTCTTTTGCACATGAACTAGTCATATCTTCCTCATCCACTCTTTGTGCGGTTGATTGTTTCTAGCCCATGTAATATTTTTTTTTTTATTTCTCCCCTACTAAATTTCATCTTAATAGCTACTGCTCATCATTCCAACCAGTTAAGAAATTTTGGGATCCCTTTTTGACCCCAATGCCATCTGACATGTTCAAACTCCTAACTTAATATTCACTATCTCCAGATCTGAACAATGTGTTATCAGCATTATGTTTTTGGGATACAATAAAGTCAGTGGAGCCAGTTTGGTCCATACAATGGCTAGGGAAATCAGAAGAACTGACCAAATGTGGGCTGCATTGTACCATCATTATTATCATGCAAAGGAATGTTAGATCCTATATTTAAGGAGGTAGGAGTGTTACCATTTACCATTAGACAATTGGGCTAATTTTGTTGCCTTTAGGGAAGTTGTATATGAGAGCCAGAGCCAGATAGATAGTAAATAAGTAAGACCCAGGGACTTTGGAAAATGCCTTATCTAGGATAGAAGAATCCACCTTCTTTCCTTTTTTGAAAAAATCTGAATAGTATCTGCCTTTGTAGTCCTATAGCATGTCTCTCTTTCTCTATACTTTTTTCAAAGATAACAATAATTATCTCCATGTTTCTATAGAACTTTAAGGTTTACAAAGCTTTTTACATATATCATTTCATTCAATCTTTATGACAACTCTGTGATAGGACAGCTAGGTGGCACAGCGGATAGAGAGCCAGGCCTGGATTCAGGAGACCCGAGTTCAAATCCAGTCTCAGACACTTACTAGCTGTGTAACCCTGGGCAAGTCCCTTAACCCTGTTTGCCTCAGTTTCCCCATCTGTAAAATGATCTGGAGAAAAAAAAAACAGCAAATTTGGGAAGACCCCCAAATGGGGTCACAAAGAATTGGTCACAAATGACTAAACAAAAACAACAAATATAATCTAGGTCTAAATTGTACAATACATACCTTATAAGTCATATAGGAGTTCAAAGGAGAGAAGGGATCAATGAGAGCTAAAGCAGTCAGGAAAAGCTTCTAGGAGAAGGAGGAATTTAAGCTAAGTCTTGGAGATGGGGTTAGATATAGGTTGATGGAGAAGAGAAGCAAAGTTCTTATAAGTGAGCTAGGTATATGCTGGTCTTATCTTCTCTATGAGATTGATGATGCTGTTTAGATGTGGCCTCTGTGGATGTAAAAGTAGGCCTGTATTATTAAATATTTTCCCCTTTTACAATTCTGATATCAAGAGGGTTTCTTAGCAGTTAAATATCTAGACATTCCTGGAAGGTTGAGTAAATCTTTAAAAAAAAAATAGTTCTACAACTTGGAAAGCCTCTGATCAATACAGTGGCCAACCAAGATTGCAGATGATGCATGTTACCCACCTGCTGACAGAGAAATGATAGATTGAAGATGCAGAATGAGACAAACATTTTCAGAAATGGACATTGTGGGAATGTGTTTTGCTTGACTATGCAAATTTGTTAGGTTCTTTTTTTAATTTGGTGAAAGAGGTAGAAGAAAAGGAGAAGGTAGGAACAGGGTTGTCCCTCTCCTCCCAAAAAATGAATAAATGAAAGAAAAACCAGTGAATCATTAAAGTATTTTTTTTTATTAAATACATGGAGAACAGAAGGGAGAACAAAAGGAACCACAAAGTAAGGGGGTAGTTTTGAAAGTTACATATTGAATTTGTTATATAATTGAAAAGGAAGATGTACATAATAGACTCATAGTTTCATGTAGAATCCTTTTTTGTGTTATTATGTATATTAAGATAGAAAGGGCAGGGAAGAAAAGGGAAGGGGAAAAAAGGGAAGAGAAGGGAATGTAAGGCAAAGGAAGGGAAGGGAATATACATATTGTATTCAACTAATGGATAGATGAGCTAAGGTCTGGGCCATTATCACTGAGTAGCAAAATAGAAAGGAAAAAATTCATATTATTATGTTTGGAAGAAATCCAGTTTAATACTTGGTACTTAAATTAATACCGAGAAAAGTTAATAGTCTTGCCAAATTCAAGCATTTCCTGAATTTGTTTATGTTATAATTTTTTCCCAATACATTTACTCATAGGCCATGCAAATAACTGCTAAATAATTATTAGACTTTATAAATGTCTTAGTTTGACATGGGTGAAATCTTCAGTAAGAAGTCAATGTACTTTTTAATCAATCTGTGAGGAATAAAATAACAGCCTTCATTACAACACTATGGATTGTTAATTTGAATTTTTCATCTAATGTCAGGCTTCAGATACAGCACCCCACACTGTGCTTTGTACCTAGGAGGCAATCAGCAAATGTCTGCTGAATGATCAAAAGAGATAATGTAGATAAAGTACTTTGAATGAATGAGTGAATAAATGAATGAACATTGTCATAAATTGATCACATATTTCATTTAGGTAGGAAACATGTTGTACTGTTCCTCTTGGCTCTGCTCAGTTCAAGGCTTGGCAAAGAGCTAGAACTAAGTAGGGTCCCTGTTGAGCCCTCACCAATTTTGGGAGTATAGAGAGGGGTACATAAGATATTCATGTAAAGTAAGCAGAACCAGGAAATTAATATATACAATGACCACAAGTAAAGAAAAAGAACACTAAAACAAGGCCAAACACTATGCAATTTCAATAACCAATCTTGTCTCTCCCTAAGAGGTAAGGAAATTAATGTCTTTCCTTTTATTGGAAAAGTCTGGACTATGGGTACAAAACACTGAATACCCAATCTAATGAACCTGCTATATTTTTGATTGGTTTTGTTTAACAGTTTCTCTTTGTTATAAGAGAATGTGCCTGAGGGGCAATGGGGAGGAAGAGAAGACAGAGTAGCAGGGAGGATGCAGCTGGAAATGACTATGATGTAAAACAATGATGTCAAGCTCAAGCAGAAATCCAGGCCAGCAAGTCATACATAAGAATCCCTGTGGGCTACATACTTACTTGGAAAACCACATATTAATATTACTTATGTTTTATAGTATCTTTTCTTATTTTGGTAAATATTTCCCAATTACATTTTAATCTGGTTCAGGCTGCATTCAGAAGTGTTGAGGGCCACATGTAAAACATCAACACTTCTTTTTTTTAAAGAAACTGAACAGGTGGAGGTCAACAACATAGCACAAATGACCTAAAACCATGAGCCAATGAGATAAGTAGAAATTGATGAGAGGCAGAAAGTAGTATCTAAAGCAGACACAAATCCAAAATAAAAAATTACAACAAAGTCTGGTGTTTGGACTGAAAGAGAAAGAAGCAAAGGTATGAGCTAAAAAAAATTTCTTGCACTTGTCTGAAGGGATCATATAAATTTTAAGTTGAAGGGCTGCAAGGCAAGGCCCTACCCTCAACCAATTTCCCTTCAGTTGGAAAACCCTTATCACTACTGCCCACATTAATTTCTGCAGAAATTGCAATGGATATATTTCCTTAAGAATACGTCTAAAATGTCTTGACTTGTTAAGATCACATTTTTATTGTTTTTGAAATCTCTTCTCTGAGACCCGAAATATATACCATTTGATTGCATGTATCTGGTTTGTTACAGTGGGGATTCTTTCTGAATAGTTGGAATGGATAGCCACTGAAGTACCTTCCAACTCTCAAATTCTGTGTTTCTGCATGTGATTTGAAAATGATGCCATTAATGTAAAAATACTCAAACATAAGCAGTGAATGAGACTCCACATCTACATAGCAACTATTTTGACATCTTAGCTTTTTATCCAATTTCTAAAATCCTCTATGTGGTAACATGGTAGTCACCATTTTCATTGTTCAAAATTATGCGTTGGATATGTTAAAAAAAAAAAAGCTAAAAATCTGTCTCTGTTATGCTTTCATATTGCCATTTTGTTTCCCAAAAGAAAGCATGTACAAAAACTTATAGATAGAAAACCAACAGTTAGGGATGTATAAGAGCCAGCTCATAGTGGCTTAAAGAGCTAATTATAAAATTTTCCATGGGAGCATTTACAGGTACCAGATATGACCAGACACAAATCAGGACTTCAGAAAACATTAATAAATTCAAATAAAACTTTAAAATGTATTATGCATACTTTTTCCCCCCAGAAAACCAGTTGTTAAACATTTATAGCATACTACTGTCTATAGTTTTCACATGAAACAGTAATTTTTTTTCCTATGACTTCAAAATTCAACAACCAGATTTTTAAAAGTTCAACCAATGGGATAAAGTAATTCTGAAATTTAACTACTCTAGGCCTTGGATTTTCCAGCTTGAGATGTTGTCTAGCAGTAGTCTGTGGATTCAGTCAATTAGTACTTATTTTTCACATTCAATAAATTTAAGTAGATTCTTTGTATTAGTTCTTGTAATATAGTACTCAATTTTTTAATTTATCATATTCTGCTGAGAAAACTATTATAACACTTAAATTATCTCCACATATACCATCTTCAAGGCCAATTACTCTGACTTTTGTAGAAGTCATGTGTTCTCTCAGTCATTTTCTTTAAATTCTTTTTCACCAAGTTTTCTTCTGCTTGTACATTTTCAAATTCCAAATTTTTCATTCCATGTTTCAGATCCCTTACATTTTTGGAAATATTCTTCACTGTGAGTCCTAAGGTATCTACACTACTGTTTATTGTCATTAATTCTGCTTTGAAATCACTGACTTATGACCTAATTCTCATCTTAATATCTTCTTTAAGAGTTATATTTCTCTTTTGAAGCAATCTGGGGTTCCTTGTTATTTCATGGAATGTTTTGTAGAGTTATCTTTTTCATTGTGTATTTCTTTATCATTCTCCTTCATAGTACAACACTTGTTCAATATGGTACAACTTATTTTTGGAATTTTTACTTATTTTTCCTTCTGTTTTATGAATCTCACTACTAACATTTCACTCTCTTGAACTTTTTGTCTTTTGGTCTTTTTCTTACACTTTCAATAAATTGTCTCTGCTTTTTATCTCTCACTCCTTTTCCCTCCCTTTCCTCTCTCTCCTCCTTCTCCCACCTCCCTTCTACTGCTGCAGTACTGACTTTTTCTCCTGCATAATTCGTTCTCAGCCACCTGAAGTATGGGATCTTGGCCCAGCTGGTTCCCTTCCTGTACTAAGCTTCAGAAGGAAAGGATTGACTTCTACAAAAGTCAGAGTAATTGGCCTTGAAGATGGTATATATGGAGATAATTTAGGTAGTATAATAGTTCTCCCAGCAGAATATAATTTTTTTTAAAATGAGTACTGTATTACAAGAACTAATACAAAGAATCTACCTAAATATTTTGAACATGGAAAATAAAGTACTAATTGACTGAATCCACAGACTACTGCTAGACAACATCTCAAGCTGGAAACTCCAAGTTCAGTTTCTATTCCCTTTTCTCTCAGGGCACAGAAGTCCTTTCTCCTCTTCTCCTCTTTGACATAGCATCTCTCTCCCACCACCTCTCATCCAAATTATACTCTCTTTCCTTCATATGGCTGGGCAAAATCAATGCCATTGTCTGATTCTTTGTAGGATTGGAGTAGGGGAGGAAGTAATGGGGTTGAGGGAGAAAGAGTTAAGACTGGGTTACTGATCAGCAGTGGGCTAAACTGGGGGTAAAGAAAGTGAATTAGAGTTTTAAATATTTAAGTTCTCACATGTTATTTCATGGGGTTCTTATTTTATATGGTGTATTCTTCCTTTTTATCAAATGGACTCAGTTTAAGTTGCCATACATTTGGCACGTACTTCCTTCTTTGGGGACTTTCTAGATTGGAGAGGTTTTTAGAAAACAACTATTCCACCTATTGTTCATCCTTTGTTTTCAAAGAGGACCAATAACATTATGGGGGATATCTTGACAACAACAATAGCAACTCCAACTATTCCACCATCTTATCAATTATACCACCTACATTAAATTTTATAAAGTTACTTAGGAGAGTTTTTGTAAAATGACATTTAGTCAGGAAACCAAGAGCTCTGATTATGGTTTTCACTGTCCTCATTTTTTATGTCTGTCTGCTTCTATAATCTATAAATTTTTTTTTGTTAGAGTTGCTTTTCTGAAATAGAACTAAACCAATATGTCAGACAATTGTTGCTTGCAATCCTGTACACTTCACTAAGTGTCATGGATATATTCAAATTCTTATTCTGGATCCACTTGGATCTTTCTCCCTAGCACTTTCTTGTACCATGCTGAGACTACTAGGGATTCATAACTACTTCATTCAGTTAAAGCATCTGTCAGAGTTTGACATCACTGTCTCCAGTCACAAGAATAGAGTTGTAGAGAGATACTAGGATCAACATACATTCAAACTCACTGGCTTAACAAATAGGGTGGGGGTCTCCTGCCTCTATGAAGTATCTTAATTCTTACTCCTCCCTGGCCTTCTATTTTTTTTTTTTGTCAAACTGCTGGAGCATAGTACATACCAGAACATACTCTCTCTTACATGCATTGACTCGCTCATTATATCCATTGATTCACACTCAGCTCCTACATAATCACATCACTCTCTAATCACTCTCACCCTCCCTGTCTGATACACACTACTAATTACTTCACACATAACACCAACTTTCCATTCTCACCCCATTCTCCAGAGACTTCCTACTCCACAACTTCAAAGGCTGGTTTGGTAGGCAGACCTGCTCCACCAATTTTCAATGTTGAGTTAATCCTGAGTACTCCTTTACATTGGGGGAGGGGAAATGTCAAACAAGCAACTAGGACCCCCAACATAATCCCTGAGGCTGCTTCCTAAAAACCTGTAAACAGTCCCAAGGTATAACTGACAGCCATGGGCAGCTGCGTGCCTTTAAGCCTCTGGCACATAGGTATTCCTCCTTCATTGGCTTCCTCAACCTATAAGACAATAGTTTTATGGTCCTAACTCATGATAACATGCAAAAAGAAATTCTTTATTTCAAAAGTTTTGAGAAAAGTGTATCTTCAAAGAGTTTATGTTGGTTAAATTGAGGGTACTGAAAAAAAATCCAATTCGTGTCTGTCTCTGGACCCATCATGTTTTCATTTGATTGTCAACTGGATAAATATTCTTTCACTCTGCACGTAAGTATTTTGTTTTTCTGTAGCAGGCAAACAAATATTGGTCTCAGAAATATTGTCTTTCATTTAAACAATTTATATCAGTCGTATTCTTGCCAGGTGAAGATGACCTCGTGTTGCCAATTCATTTTCCATTTGTGATTGTGTATGAAATGTTCCTATTTCCCAGCACTTTTACCTCAATGAGCATCAACTTAGTCTTTTTTTTCTCCTGTGCAGACCTAATTTTTGTCTTGTTTTTAAGCCATTTTCCAAAAGAAAACTGAGAAAACCATTTCCCTTCTTAAGTCCTTGCAATCATTTTGGAATTTTTCCAGGTTTTCTCCAACTGGTGCTAAACACATGGCCTTTTTGCAACAGCCAGCGATTTAGGGTTGCTGAAAGCATTGTGAATCATGGAAGAGGGCTATCTCAGAAGAATCAGAATTGCAGGTGATCCAAAGGACAATGGGAAGATGTATAGGGGGTGGAAGAAGGCACAATAACTTATACGAAGGGTAATGATTTATACCAAGAGTGGTGTAATGGTGTAAAAGATGTCATCAAGGAAATACACAAACACACAAACTATATATTCATAAGAGAAGTTGGGCTCTTCTTGTAGCAACAATAAGAAACCATAAATGGACAGCCCAAGTATTGTCCTGGTAACCTGGAGATTTCTGTTGGCTTCCCATACTGATTGAGGAGAATGAGTGAACTAACAAAACCTCACCTCCCCCTTGACTGTCATGGCCCCAGGTTCCCTGACTCAGTGCTTCAACCACATCCCTTATTATCTGCTCCTTCCAACACACACACACACACACACACACACACACACACACACACACACACACACACATTTAGATATAGATTGATAGAGGTAGATATTTTTATGGATATAGATATAGAAAAAGGGCAAGCTTAAAAATAGAATCATCCAAGACTCAATATCTACTTCTACCTATTGAAAAGAATACAAACTCCTCCTTTTTTTCAGAATACCTTCTGCCTACCTCTAAAATAAAAGTTCTTAACTTGGGGTCAATGAACCTAAGAAGAAATTTAGACCTGTATTTTAATATAATTGACTTCCTTTGTAAGCCTATAAATTTCAAATACATTTAAAAAAATATTCTGAAAAGGGCTTTGGCATACTACCAAAGGGGTCCATCACACGCAAACACACATAGTTAGGAATCCCTGGCCTAGAAGAAAACTCTGTTTCCCTGGGACCATTATTAGTCCCTTAGTCCTGCCACCATCACTCCCTCCCCATGAATCCCTACTCTTTGGACACCCCAGCTCCATTCTATTGTTAATAACTGCGCTTCATATCAGACTTCTTCCTTTCACATTCTTTCCATCTTGCACTCACGGAAACCTGTCTCCCTTCCATATTGGGAGAACCTTCTCTCATGAGACCTGACACACCAGACCAGGAAGAAGAGTAGGCCTACATCTTGAATGTCACTGCAACTTACAGACCTTCCTTTTTCTACTATCACTCAGTAACCTGAACTCTTTTGAGGTTTACTCTACCCATCAAGATAACACTACTGAGATCTGAGTTGCTGTTATCTACTGCCTCCCAGGTTATTAATACTCATTTCCCAAGGAGTTCAGTACATGACTAACAGTTCTTCTCTACCCCAGCCCATCCTCTCAGTTCTGAGGACTTCAACACACATATTCCTTCAAATACTTTGATCAGTTCATCAACCATTTCAGCTCTCATGATCTGTAATTTCATTCTACCTTGGGGATTGTCATACCCTTGATCTCACTTCCAGACTACGTCTTTTGAGAAGGTGAACTAGGCCATCTTTTGCCTCAATTCTTACCTGTCCTTTAACCATTAAATGGGTGTTGCCTCAAACAAACTGAGACTTAAGAAATACCTTAGCTTAAAAAGGCCAAGGTCTCCCACTGCATTCTAGGCCATCGCCAAGTGTCTTCACCTGTGTCTTGCTACTGGACTCTGAATGACTCTGGAGGAGAGAGTGAGGCTGATGACTTTGCACAGCCCTGCCTTGTTTAAATCCAATTCACTTGCAAATCAATGCATCACCCGCCTGATGTCATTGGTCCTCAATGTTTATCATTTGACAAACAATAACAAACAACGACCACCCTTGATGTCACTATCAATAAAAATAAGATTTTTTTTAAAAAATCCTACCCATACTTCAAGGTTCAGATCAAGGCTTTCTTCATAAAAACTCTCCTGGTCTTCCTCCTACCCCCCAACCCCCCACCCCCACTCTCCCCTACCCCCGCCCACAATTTGGAAGTAATTCCTTCTTCCTCTGAACATGCATTACACTCTGTTTGTACCTTACTTATGTCACATGCTGGCTTATTTTGTAGGTATTTTTGTACATATCTTACAATTCCTGCTAAATTATACAGTCTTTGAGGATAAGGAGTGTGTGTGTGTGTGTGTGTGTGTGTGTGTGTGTGTGTGTGTGTGTGTTCCTCAAATAGAGCAATTTTAAACAGTAAGCCCTTAGGAAGCATTTGTTATGTAGCTTATTGTTTGAAGCTACCTTGCCAGCCTGGAAGGCTGGGTCCCCAAAAGGTGACTACTATGATTCCTCTCAGGGTTCTAGGACAGATAGTTTTCTAATAATATAACCCCCAGGACCCCATTTGTGGAAGAGGGCAGGGCCCCCCTTCTCCTCAAGATCATCAGATGATATCAATTAGTTAACCAGACTTAATTAGATTTTA
This sequence comes from Phascolarctos cinereus, assembly GCF_003287225.1. Taxonomy (NCBI): domain Eukaryota; kingdom Metazoa; phylum Chordata; class Mammalia; order Diprotodontia; family Phascolarctidae; genus Phascolarctos; species Phascolarctos cinereus. The sequence goes on along the minus strand of NW_027555847.1, from coordinate 151,707,052 downwards.
GAAGGCAGTATTTACTAAAGTGGCATTATTAAGTACAGCTGGTATAAAACATGTTCCCCTCCAACATCTACCTTCCCCCTATTAAATACAAAATCCAGGAGAAAGGGGGTTTAGACTGAGAAAGCCCACATGGCAGAGGAACAATTCAAAGTTCCTTGTTACTGAAAGTTTGTTCCTTCCCTTTCTGGGGTCCTCATGAAATTACTCTTAGGTATATTGTTGCTTCTCTGCTGGATTCCTTACAGACACTGAAAGTGACTTTTTACAGTGTGTCTAGTTTGTCCTCCACTCAAATGCAGACACTTGTCAGTTATTGGAATGCCAATCCTCTGATGCTGAAGTTCACAAGCTTCTACTCTGGTCAAGGTAGAGGAAGGGGAGGAGACCAGGCTCAAGACCAAGAGTCTCCCCACCCCAACCTCCATCTACCACGTGTTTCCTTGGAGGGGAGGGGGGGACTTGATTAGAAGGGCTCTGCTCCATGTTGACAGACACTCAAACTCTCAATTCTGAACTATTTTTTGTCTGATTTATCCAAACCCCACAGGTATAACCAAGTCTCTCAACCAATCTGAACCTACCTCCTTTTAAGTATAGTTGAACTACCTTTGATTGACTGGTTGATTGATTGGTTCATTTGAGGTATCCAGGATTTTCTCCACATCTAATAAACAATGGAGATTATCCTCACCTGATGAAGTTATCAGAGCATGTAGCATCTTGTCCCTCTCTTTACATGGGGTCATTGGGTGATTGACCCTCACCTTTATAACTCAACAAATGGATGAAATGGATGCTTCTAAAGTCCTTGAAAATAAGCTAACTGCTCCCTAACTATGCCATGATTTCCACAATTTGTTCAGCAAGTTCCTTATATATCTAAAGATAAACCAGCCCAATCCCATGTCATAATTGGCCTAGATTCTGAATAAATCGTATTCTAATAATGAAGGTGTCTGAAAGTGGTAGAGGTCATCAGATGGAGTAGCAAGTATCATTTCAGTGGACTTCTCCCCAGAGGCAACAACTAGAAAGATCACCAGGTCTACTGATGTCTGCTCCTTTAAGAATAAAAATCCCTTACAGAATGCCAAATGGCTAAGACTTCTCAATGTTCTCAAGAGTTTGAAGAATAAAGGGACCAATAGTCTTCTAAGGACACCCTTTGGGCTTTTGTCTACTATCAGTTGGGCACTAGATATGTCACATTTTTCTGGACTGTAATTTAAATGAGAAAGGACTATTATGCCACTCAGTAGTAGAAATTATATAGAATTGGAGTTCTACCATTCAAATAACTAATGGAATTACCTGGGGTCCTTTCTACTTACACATTATAAATCACTAGAAAGGGATAAGAAATAATAATACTTTATACTTACATAGTAATTCCCACATAAGGATCACAGTAGAACCTTGTGAAAATTAACCCTTAAATACTTATCTCCCTCTACAGAGAGGCAGTAGACTAAAAGGGCATACCATTGCACAGATTGTTAGAACAGTTACTGTATCCTTTGTTTATTTATTAAATTGTTTTTCTTCATTTCAGGAGAGGGTTCAATTCCCATAGAGCACCCAAAAATGACTAATATAAAAAACTAAAGATGTCAATAAAATAAATTTATTTAAAAGAAAAAAATAATTTCAGAACAAGTATCATTTCACATGAGATGTGGTGAGTAGATGTATTCCCATTGTACAGATCAGGGAAAAAAAAAAACTAGAGCATAAAATGCCTTGGCCAAAACTTCAAAGTCAGTCTGTGTCGATGCCAGAGAACTGCCTAATTATATAGCTTTAATTTTGTCATAAGACCAATGGAAAAGCCACAATACAAACAGCATGATGACAGTACTAGAAGAAATCAGTGGCTCTAAAATATGACTTGATCCTCTATCTGTGGGCCTTGGTCTCCTGTTTCATATGCTTGTGACTCTCCTTTATGTATTCCCTGCATGTTTTCACTCATCCCACTGAAGATGTGTGTTTTTGTGCAGCCTAGGTTTAGGAGGGAAATTTTTTATTTTTTGCTACTTATTTAATTGTCTTTATTAAATGAACTAATTATGTATTCTGTTGTTTATTAAAGGTAGACACCCTGGTGGGCCCTTTAGTGAGCTATGGTTTTAGGGAATGTAAACCCCCAAAGCACGTTGATCTTAGGGAAACTAGCCACTGGGGATCTTTGACTTGGGTGTTTCCCTAGGCACTACATCTTTGAACCTTTTAAGTTTTACAGGGTATCGTCATCTACCCATTTTTCTTGGGAATATCTAGTTCGAGTTACTGAGTAACTAAGTATTAGGATAACTAAGGTGCTAGTTACTAAGTACTAAAGTAACTAAAGGACTGGTAATTAGTACCTTATAACTGTGTATCCAGCATCATCACTATCTTTCACAAGGTCATAGTTAATACCTGACACATTTAGCTGTCAGACTGAAGGAGACAATAGAAATTCTCCTCCCCAAATACCTTGATAATAAAGGAATGCTCCCCAAATAAGTCAGAGGAATGGAATGTGACCCTCTTGGCTCAGTGATGTGGTCCCCATGAAGATGTGTGGACTGGATAACTATATGGCTTCTTATTCATTATAATGGAGTCAGACTAACCCACCTACAAATCCAGATGTATAAGTTGCTTCTTCTTGGCTGAGCTTCCAAAGTGAATTTCCTCACCCTTGTCGGAGAAGGAAAGGAAAAGTAAACATCACTTAAAGCCTATGACCTAGCTGGACCAGAAGTAGTAGCCAGAGTTTTCTGTCTTTTTGCTCTTTAACCTTGCTTCCTCACTCTCTCTCTCTCTTGACTATCCCCTCTCGTACTTTTCCTTTCCTCTTCAAGCTGTGTATGAAATTGGCAGCCCTCAGCTGAGTTTCAGGCTTTCCCTTACCTCCCTGTGCCTTCCCTTGTGGTGGCTCTGAAGGGTGGTTTCCCTTTGTCTGGGTTCTGAGATTCCATCGCTCTGGGCCGTGGTTGTTGTCCTGGATCTGTTCTGACTTGAATCTGAGTCAAGTAACAGAGGCCTGATTTCCCAGTCCAAGCTTTTAAAACCCTTCACAACCTGGCCCCAACCTATCTTTTCCACCTCATTGTACATTACTCCCCCTCTCATATGCTGAGATCCAGCCAAACTGGCCTTATCTCCGTTCCTCACGTAGGACACTCTAACTCCAAGCCTTTGCACTGGTAGTCTTCCATGCCTGGAGTACACTCCCTCCTCACCTCTGCCACAGAGAATCCCTTTCTTCCTTCCAAACACAGCTCAAACATCACCTTATTACAGAAAGTCTTTCCCATTTCCCTCTCTCCCTCACTAGTGCTCATGTGTTCACACTACTTTGTATTTAACTACTTTTTTACATATTCACATTTATTCTCCTTACTGATTCTGTATATTGGTTTTGCCTCTGTAGGCTGGACATAGTAGACACTTATGATGCTTATAGATTAAATGATTTTTTTTCCTCTGCTTAAAAAAAAAAATCTATGTTCAGTAAGACCATGTTGGATTTAGAATCTAGGATTGTAATCTACCTTAATCTTCTTTACAGAAATATATGTCTGCCTTACATGCATTTAGAGTCCTTGGAAGCTTTTTTGATAGTGGCATGTTTTAAGTCAAGAATTCCCCAAATACAAGATGTGCTATGATCCCTATTATAATCTCAATCTCTCTCTCTCTCTCTCTCTCTCTCTCTCTCTCTCTCTCTCTCTCCTCCTCTCTCTCTCTCTCCCTCTCTCTCTCTCTCTCCCTCTCTCTCTCCCTCTCTCTCTCCCTCTCTCTGTCTCTCTCTCCCTCTCTCTCTCTCTCTCTCTCTCTCTCTCTCTCTCTCTCTCTCTCTCTCTCTCTCTCTCTCTCTCTCCTCTCTCTCCTCTCTCTCTCTCTCTCCTCTCTCTCTCTCTCTCTCTCTCTCTCTCTCTCTTTCTCAAAAAGGTTTGTTTTCTTGTATATCTGGGGGGGGGGAAGGGAAGGTTTATAGAGATGCTGTGGCTATGGTTTAAAAGATCCCAGGAGATTTAAAATCATCCTAAATATCTGCTGGCACGCTAACAGATTTGGAGGGTACAGAAGATTTAATAGATGGTAAAAGTTGGAGAATTCTCTTCTTTTGGCAGGTATGGTAATACAGCATTCCAGTTGGGCTGGCAAAGATTATTATCCCCATTTTACAGATGTGGAATCTGAGGCTAAGAGGTTTGATGGTTTATCAAGAGTCTCACAGGTTAAAAAGTAGCAGCCCAATAACAAGAACCCACTTTTCCTAACTCCTTTTCCAATGCTTTTCCCTCTGCATCATGTTTATTGACTTGATAATGACACAAATAAAGTAGATTCAGAACACATCACCACCACTGCATAAATAATGAATTGAAGAAATATTTCATTTAACTCCTTCTGCTTCTTCCTTTGTTTAGCTACTGAACATGAAATTTGCACATAAGCCTTTATAAATAAATAATTAACATGTTTTTCATACGGGAAGGGGCCACAGTCTTTTGGATGGTGGCAAACCACCAACTTTGCCGCACTCTAATATTTCTAGTGGTTGCTTGTGATTTTTTAACCTCAAGGCAATTTTAATGACCTAGTGCAAGTCACCAGGGAGAATGAAGGAAGTTGGAAAGGCAAATGAAAGGGCTACATATTTATTCACAGCCTCAAAAATTACTCATTGGAGATTCTGATTGTGTGGTAAACACACTGCTTGCACCTTAAGGCGGGTGGACTTCAGTAATTCAATTTAGGTAGGAGTTAAGGTAGGGGGAATCTTCCCTTAACAAGGAAAAAAGTCTTGATATTTTACTGAGATGTTCATTTGCGTACTATCTGAGCAGAGGGCCAATTGTTAAATTGTCATTATGAGTAATAACAATAATGGTAATAATAATTTATACAGCATTTGCTTCATGCAAGGCATTATGCTAAGAGTTTCACAATTATCTCATTTGATCCTTACAACTACTCCAGGAGGTAGAGGCTAGTATCATCCCCATTTTACAGATGAGGAAACTAGGGAAACAGGGGTTAAGTGACTTGCCCAGGGTCACACAGATAATAAATGTCAGAGGCAAGATTTGAACTCAGGTCTTCCTGACTCCAGACCCAGCACTTTATCCACTGTGCCACCTCGCTGCCCCAAGTCCTATTTTTCCAGGTGCTGTTTATACCTTGAGACAGCAAATGCTACAAATCAGGGCTTAGTTTATTGTTTTGTTGGTTGTTTAAACTTAAGAAAGTGATGAAGAAACTGTTAATAATGCAGTTTAAACTGAAAAGTGTGTTGTGAGTACATTTTTGCTTCAGAGAGCCAGTTGTTAAACACTGACCAGCATACCACTATGTCCAGGTCACAACAGAACTGGAAATATGCCGATTAATTCCGAAACATGTTGGCCACAGGCAGTCTCATTTGAACAATTATTGTAACTTCCCTGGGAGATGACTGCAGTTGTATCAGCAGTATCAGCAGAAATGCAAAGTTTCCAAATGACTAATAGAGTGCCAGCAACTGAGTGGCAGGGAAGTTTCTGGACATTGCCAATGAGCTACAGGAGATAGTAGAGTGAGGGAACAACAAGGCACAGAGTCAAGGCATGGATCAACAAACCTAGACCTTACCTTTCCTTAGTGCTGAATCATGGGAATTGTCCACGTACTGAAGGAAGGTTGAACTTACCAGAGAAGAAGTCATCTGGACTCCCTAGAAACCCCAGGTTCTTTCCCCACTTGACAGGTGTCTGAAGCAACTGGGAAGCCTCCTGAGGGCTCTTTAAAATGTCTACAGGCTGGCATAGGAATCCTTTGATTATTCATTGTTAGGTATGATATGTGGCGGATGTTCCATGCTTGTTAGTTCCCAGAGGAACCCTAGCTGGGGACAGAAGCCAGAGAGCGTAATATTACTCTAGGTAGACTGACCATATGTTCTCATTCAACACATACATTGCTGGAAAATTTGGAAATTATATTTCTAGGATTCTATTATGAATACAATTTCCAACTATGAAAACACTACCATTGGAGACATCTCCCAACAGGGCAATATCTCACCCCCAGTATTAACAACAACTACTACAACAACAAAAACTCAAAAGATTTTTGAATAGACATGTAATATTTTAAATGTGGTCCCAAGAGTGATATCAGGAAAGTTGCTTGAACAATGTGTGCTGAGGTGTCTCACTCACTGTTAAATGTGTTTCCATTTATCGTATCCCTCCTTTCCTTCCTTCTTCCTATCCCTCCCTTCCATTCTTAGAGAATAACATGAAGTTTTTATCCTTTCTGTCTTTCATTTGCAAATAAACACATCTCCTCTCTTCTCCTCCCCTATATTCTACTCTTCTCTCCTCTCCTCTTTGTCTTTTATTGCCCCAAAGAGTGAGGAAAGGCTAATCTGCAAGCCCACCTGAAATGTCTTTCCTAAAACCTACTATATGTCCTCTCTCCATCACTGTCATACTTCTGATAAAGGAAATGAGATTGGGAAGAAGAAAGGAATCAGAAATAAAATAGAATTGAAAATTGAACGTTCTGTATTTATCATCCTTCTTCCTTTAGCATGTGTCTCTTGTAACACCCCATCTGCTAAAAATCTCAAAGGTGAGTGTTGTTAACTCTGACTTCTAGGTCTCTTATGAATAGTAGGTTCTCCCCAGATTTATCCCACCCCCTCATTACCCTGAGAGAAGAGGGAGGAAACCTCACATAAGATTTGGAAATTGGGGATGAGATCACCAGGCTTGAGGGAAAAGGATCAGGATGGGAGCACAGATAAGAAGGAGGAGAAAGAGAAGCAGAAACTGTAATCACCGAAATGGAAAAGCCTGGCCACTATGGTGGAAAGCAACCTGGGTGGACAAGGTCATCATCCATGGCAGGCAGATGGGAATGATGCCAGAGAACTAGAAGAAGCCCTAAGCCACAATAGATTCTCCCCAAGAAGTTAAGTAGAGTCTCCCCCCCCCCAGTTTAGGTGATACTTTAAAAAAAATTTTAATTGTATCTCATTTTGCTATCCCAGATACCAATAATAGTTTCTAAGGCTGATTCTCTCTTTTGTAAATAAATTTGTTTCCACTAGTCCAACTGATAAGAATTTACTTAGCACTCACTATGTGCCTGGCACTCTAAGTCCCAGGGGTATAAAGAAAAACAAAAATATGGTCCCTGCCCTCAAAAAGTTAAAATTCTAAGGGAGGAGACAGCATGCAAAAAATTGCACTTGTAAGATATGTAGTGCAAGTGGAAAGTAATCAGTTCTTCAATGCTACAGAAATTTTATATGAAAACCTGGGATTCCTTTTTAAATAATTTAATGGGTGATTGAAGGATGTGCTTAGGCAAGGATTCAATCAATCAAGGGGCTGGTAGTGTTTATTACTGAATCAGGACCCATCTGTCCAGATGATACTTTGTTTTGCTTTCCCTGATGCTAGGCTGGCATAGGCTAGTGAAGAGGATGGGTGCATCACCCATGCCCAAGTGGCAAAGATGGAGCCTGCATCTTTCCAGGGCACACATATTCATTTGTGTGTGTGTGTGTGTTCCTGGGCATCGTAGCCTAAAGAAGTTAGTAAAGTTGGCCTCTCCAGCTACAGAGCTCACAGAAATAACAGAAAACATCTGTATTGGAGGCCCTAGCAGCACAGGCATGATCTATCTATTAACAAGGTTGCATGATGAGCAGGGAGCCAGTGGGGATCCCAGCTTGCAATCAGAGGAATGGCCCTGATGGTTTTTGTATTTACAGTCTATCTACGATAGGACCCTGCAGCTCCAGCACGGGAGTTTAAAATGCCACCCCAGGTGCTATCAAGTCACAATTTAGCTTTCTGAATGATCCTATGACTCTCCCAATCAGAACTAAAATTTAAACTTGGGGCTCACTTAGATTTCCTCTAGACTAGCAGTTAAAGTGTGGTCTGTGGACTGCTAGGGTTTCAGAAGATCCTTTTAAGAGTTCCATGAGGTCAAAATTATTTTCATAATAATATGAAGATGTTTTAATTTCTAATATGGTAAATATTAATGGATATAACTCATATAAACTAAAGTTCTTGGGAAGAGGAGTCCTCAATAATTTTCAAGAAGGTAAAGGGGCCATGAGACCAAATACATATGAGAACTACTACTCTAGAAGCATGAACTGATTAGAGCCATGATACCTCCTAGGGTATGAGTGCTAGTTCCAAAGGCAAAACTCTGGGTTTTACCCTATAAGCAAGGGGCAGCTAGGAGGAACTAGAGGAGAAAACTCTCCTTCCACACTAGAAGCACCCAGAGAACTATTATTTGACATTCCTTAACTTGAAATTATTGTTGAAGAAAATGTCCCTTTCATTGTCCTTTCCTGCTCATAAGGGGTATTATTCAGCTTAGAAATGAAGTTGCAATAAAATTTTCCCCTAACTTTTGCTTTTGAACAATCTAGAGTCATAGGATTTTAGAGATGGAAGGGATCTTAGAGGTCATCCAGCCCAATCCTCTAATTTTACAGCTATAAGTATTACAAATAAGTTTGAAAAAAGTTGACTAGTAGAAATAGGAACCATAAAATTGTCTATTCCCAAAGCCAATTCTTTATTTAAGTATGGGCTTCTGACTTTATCAGGGACATTTGCACATGAAAATATGTTTGCTAAACTTAGTTCCCTAGATATGAAATGTAAGCCAGGAGGAACACAAACATGATTATACAAATGTAAATATGCTTTCATATACAAAAGGCCCTAATGAAAGCAAAGCCCTTACAAAAAAAAAAAAAGAAGAAGAAAAAAGCTTTTGGAATAAAGGCTAAACAAAAGTGAATTCACTGACTTTCCTGTAGAATGACTATTAGCTAGATTCAGTCTTTAATATATTTATACAAACCCAATAATGAAAATAACAAAAGATTATTCTCTGACATACATCCTAGTCATTATTTTTATTCAGACTTCTACCCAGCTATACCATATTTTGAACTTTTATGCTTTGCACCTGCTCTGGGACTTCCAAATAAAACCTGACATTTTCTGGCTTCCAAAGGATAAATATACACATATATACTTGTAAGTGTCATAGCTATAACAATGTGTTGACTCATAGTCAAAGTTTGTATGTTAGCTAACATGGAGATTATCTAGATGATCTCGAGATTAGCCTGATAACCTCAAAGTTGGTTGTAGAAGTAGTGGGGGAGGCTGACAATTTCAAGAAGTTTTTGTTTTCTTCCTTTCTTCTTTAAAAAAAACCCAGAGGGGCAGCAAGGTGGTACAGTTGATAGAGCACAGGCCCTGAAGTCAGGAGGACCTAAGTTCAAATTTGGCCTCAAATCAAATACTTGATACTTACTAGCTGTGTGACCCTGGGCAAGTCACTTAACCCCAATTGCCTAAAAAAAAAATTATTTTTAATTTAAAAAAAATTTTTAAACCAGAAAATTAATTTGTTTTTCTATCACTCCTTCCATAAACACAGCAGCCAGGGAAGTAATATGTATCTCCACCAAAGTATCTCAAAATAACAAACTATCAGAGCTGGAAGGGGATTTAAAGATCATCTAATTCAATCCCTTTGTTCAGTGCATCCCACCACCAACATAACATTTCTTTAAAGTATTGTAATGTGTATATGTGCATGTATATATGTACCAACACATAGATGCATACATACATATGTCAATCAATCAACGAGTATTTATTAAGCACCCACCATGTACCAGGCACTATGCTAACCATGACCAGATTTTAAGCATAGAGAATAACCCCTTTAGTCTTAAAAAAAAAAAAGAGAAAGAGGAAGGGAAGGAGGGAGGGAGTGGGGGGGAAGGGAGAGGGAGAGGGAGAGGGAGAGGGAGAGAGAGAGAGAGAGAGAGAGAGAGAGAGAGAGAGAGAGAGAGAGAGAGAGAGAGAGAGAGAGAGAGAGAGAGATTGTTAAAATACTTTTGTTTAGTTAGCAACCTAAAATCAATTAAAAATACATTAGTTCAATCTGAAAATTAGTGAGACCCAATTTACTAAATTATTTTCTAATTTATGTTGTTTTATTTTTTGTTCTTACTCAGAAATGTTTTTAAAAATCAGTGTCATTGTTTTAAGCTTCAAATCAAGTTCTCCCCTATGGTTGAACAGGACCTGTGCAGCAATTTTTAAATGGGTCACTTTCCACATATGGGTCTTATAAAATAGATGAGGAGTGACTTTTAAGGGAATGTGACTGCTTTTTTTTAAGATAGGACTTCTGCATAAAAATGAGAGCTGTCCTCTTCAAATAGTTACCTTGAGAAGTATCCACTTATTTCAATCATACATTCATTGTTCAAAAAATATTTGGAACTAGCTTCAGATTCCATAACACATTTTAAAAAATATCCCCAGAAACAGCAAATCAGAAATCCCTCAGAGCCAAAATTGGTGATTAAGGTAGATGATCAAGCTGGCTAACACAGTTTTGGTTGAAAACCAAGATGTGGATGTAAATCCCTAATAATGATTTGTGTGTGTGGCTCTGTGGAGGAAAAGTTCCAAAAATAACTTGAGAAATGGCAAGATCATTATCAGAACGAATGATTAACCTCCCCAGGTGACTATTTTTAAAATCCAGCACTCGTTTTGTGGTCTAAGCTCTAGAACAATATTTCAACGGAGCCATGATCTCCTAAGAAAATAGTTTGAGAAGGGCAGCTAGGTGGCGCAGTGGATAGAGCACTGACCCTGGATTCAGGAGGATCAGAATTCAAATCCAGCCTCAGACACATAACACTAGCTGTGTGACCCTGGGCAAGTCACTTAACCCCATTGCCTAACCAAAAAAAAAATGGTTAAAAAAAAAGAAAATAGCTCTAGAGCTGAAAGATACCTTGGGGAATCATCTAGTCCAAACCCATCATTTTCCAGGAGAAGAAACTGAGATCCATTGAGGCAAAACAATTTGCCCAAGGTCACCTAAGCATAAGTAGCACAATGAGGATTTGAACCCAGGTTCTTTGCCCATTGCATCATGCAGTTGTACTCTTGTACAACTTAGAACCTATCCTTTTTTCATCATATGTATCTCTTTGGTTACCTAATATGCTGGGACCTTCTTTTGACTTTCTCTGGGTCCTTTAACTCTGAATTCAGCATTCTTTCCACTGTGCCATGCAGACTCTCCAAGGATACCTTGGAGCTACTCCCAGGTTTAAAGCTTGTGGGTTGTCCTTCAGCTATCCCTTCCTCTTGTTACATAGCTGGTCTACTTCCTTCTCCAGTCACACATTTCTCCAGTGATACCCTTTTTAATGTTTCTCCTGTATCATTTTTAGGCTCATATTGAAAGCTCCAGATTGAAAGCTGGAAGGAACCTTGTATGTTCATGCAGTTCCACCCCCCTCATTTTAAATATGAGGAAACTGAGGTCCTGAGAAGCTAAGTGGTTTCCTCATGGTCACACAGTAGGAAGTGGCAGAGTTGGTATTTGAACCTATGGGCTCTGACTTCAGATTCAGTGCTTTTTCCACAGTCCTGTGTTGCCTCCATGCTGCTTACTGCCTACTCACACCCACCATATGTCTCTCAATTGACTTTTGTGTGACCTTCAACATTCTTTAGAGACTATGCTATTCCATGAGACCATAGCATCACTGGAAAAATGTTGTTCAAAAGATGGACCTCTGTTTCAGAGAGAAGTTTGGTGTTACTAAAAAACAACAAACACTGTTAATGACCAGTATTCCTCTTTCCTTAAGGCTTGGAGGGCAGGGATGGAAAGAAGGAATACAGGTACTGAATGTAATACGCACAGACATATATGGTCACCATATTCGTTGTTTTTGTTGAGTGGTTTTTCTTTGTTACAAGGGAGATTTCTACAGCAAGGGAGAGGTAGATAGAGCAAGTAAATTACTTTAGTGTCAAAACAAAAGGCATCGATAAATTTTTTGTAAAGAACTGCATTTTCCAAAAACAGCCCAGCCTGCTCTCCCCTTCCTATTGTACTCTGTGCCAGGCCCATTTCATTGTTCATCCACAGAGTTTGTCCAAGATACAAACACTGTTGAACCAGCACAGTGGGACGTACACCATCTATATACCATAGTCTCAGAAAGGTACTTCTCATACATTTTGTTTTTCCTATGTGGATAGTTAAGCCAAAACTTTTGAATGATGATGGATTTCATTTAGGAGGCTCTGCAGTATTCTTGGCCTTGGAGCAGTCAGCACAATGCTATCTATAAAACCACAACAAAACAAAACAACAAAAAACCTGAGGCCTTCATCATCTGTAGCAAGGGTTTCTCTAAATTATTTATTTTTTTTAAATTTTCAGGTAATAAGCAAGCAAACAAACCAAAAACCCCAAATCTGTCAATACTTATCTATATAATCCAGCAAAATAAATTCCCACATTAGCCATGTCTGAAAATGTATGATATTTTTACATTTTAAGTTTTTCATACACTGATCAGAATGTTAAAGTATTTCAAAGTTGCTTTTCTCTATAACATTATTATTATATAAATTATACTTCTAGTTCAATAGCAGGGGTTTTTAACCTAGTGTCTATGAACTCTTATTTTTTTTTTAATATAACTGGTTTCCTTTATAATCCTATGTATTTTATGCTTTTTAATTTTTATTATTATTTATTATGCCTTTTTAAAAAAAATGATTATAAGAAAGGATCCAGTGGCTTCACCAGATTGCCAAAGGAGCCTACCTATGTCACAACAAAAGTTAAGCCCTGATCTACATAAGATCTTTCTTCTTTTTTGTGCCAGCCATCCTCAAAGATGCCAAATACCTTCAGCTAACAGTTCTTGTGAGTTAGTTTAAAAAGTGAGACTCATTACCTTATAATTTTGCCTTCCTTAACTTGTGAATGAAATAAATTTCTATATTACCAGAAAAGGGAATAGCAGGCAAAGGGAGAAGAAGAAGAAAGTAAAATAAAAGCAACAACAATAATGAAAGACATCCTGCCTAGATAATAGGGTAAGTTATCTTGATGTCATATTTTTGCTCTTCTTCCATGAGAATGAGTTCAACATAATTCATTGGCATAGGAGACCTCTGGTAAGGAAACTTTCTACCAGTACAAATAGGAAACTGTTGTGTAATTTTTTTTTTTAATACTGTGAGGGTAAATGACTTCCCATGGTCTCACAGGCAGCATGTGTTAGAAGTGGAACTGGAACCAAGGTCTTCTGAGGCCAGCTTTCTGTTTCTTATATCAAGTTGTCTTTCACAATGTCTCATGCTGGTGATTAAAAGCAATCAAAGGAACCTCAAAGAAAAATCTTTCCCAGAGAAGAGGCATGTTCAGGACGCTCAGGGAGAGCAAACTAGATGCCATGCTGAATCAAGGTTAAAGATACCACTTCCAAGAGGCAAGTTCGAAAGTGGAGAAAGAACTTACAAAAGTACTCTAAAGACCAGATAGTCAAAAAGTAATTAGAGGTAATGCACTAGGAAAAGAAGCACCCTCAAGATGATGGCTCATTTCATGCAAATGTATCAATCAAGGCAACATTGCTTTGTTATGTGTTAACACATTATATATAATATATATTATATATATATATAATTATATATGTTAATATTGCTTAGCTATATGTTTAGCAAACTGGTCTCCCATGCCATTATGTAGCCCTTGCCTTTATGTTTGATGAAAGAGTTTGCACTTTTACATCAACTATGTTAATTTTATTGTTAATGCAGAAGGTTAGAAAAGCAATAGGAAAGGTAGATGAATACTTAACATAAACCCAGATGGAGAGCTCTAGCCCCTACTTTGACAGAATAGAATAACAGTGTGCTGTGTGTACCTCAAAATGTTCTATAGCCTGAATAGGCTTAACTTTATTCAAATCTTTTGAGAAATTGCCAACACTTTACTATAATATTTAAATAGTGATATCTAGCAATGTTCTAGCATAGCTCTCATTGAGAAACACACATGCGTAACTTTTTGTAGACCAACCAAAAAACTTGTTAGCAAGTAAATGGAAACAATTTTCAACTTGTAAAGAGAGTCCTTGAGTTTTCTATTGGCACATGGTATTAACAGGAAATGAATTTTTATAGATTTAAAGTTGGAAGGGCTCTTAGAGGTCATCCAGTCTGCTCAGACTCCATTGACAGTTAAGAAAACTGAGGTCCAAAGAGAAAGTGCTCTGCCCAAGGTCTCAGGGCTAGCAGTATGGGACAGATCTGAATGCTGAACTTGGGTCCTTTGGCTCCAAATTAAGCACTTTTGCCACTCTATCATGCAGCCTCTCCAAGAATCTAAGTCCCCATGTCTATATTTTAAATCAAGGAAAGAAATCTATGAGTAGTAAGTATATTCAAGATAAAAATATAATAGTACAGCTAGGTCCTGATTAGAGTGAATAATGAATCCTGTGAAGTGGTCGCAGGTAATCAAATTTGTACTATTCAAGGTTATAATTATGTAAAATATGGCAATTGGTTTCAATCCACTGGAAATATGCAGTGCAAATTTGAATAGTGCAACCACTTTATGGCATTCATTATTCACACTAATAGGAACTTGGCTGTATACTTTAAAAATATTTTACCTTCAAAACACATATTTTCAAAAATGAGATCCTTCTCATCAAAGGCAGATCATTTTGCAAATCTTCATATGCCAAATGCCAAAATTTTGGACAACAGGTAGAAAAAGTACTATATTTTATGTCAAAGGACCTGGGGTCAAATACTTCCTCTGTGACTTTGGGCAATTCCTGAGTGAATGGCTAGACCAAACTCTTTTGAATGATAGGGATCTCATCTAGAAGTTTTGTTATGTTCCATAGAGTATGATCATTTAAAAAAGATAGAAAAGAAAGAATTTAGCACCCACTGAATTGAGTCAATATTTACATTTATACCAGGAGATATTGCTTGATCTAAAGTCAAAACCAAACATTTTTTAACTCTAACACTGCAATACTTTTTTTTAAATCTAGAGTATAAGTACCCCAAAGTTAGGAAATTATAAAGACAAAGAACCTGTGTTGCCCTTAGATTTTAATAAGTAAAAAGCTCAAATGCTCATTAGAATTCATTTAAATCTAGGTAATTCTTTCTTTTTATTGTTATTGCTACTTTTATTTTTCCCTTTTTGTCTGCTATTCCTTTTGGGGTATTGTGCTGAGGTTGAGTGTATATGGACAACCTGAGTGCTAAACCGGTAAACACAAAATATGAAAAGAGCCAGACAGAAGCCTCCAACACATGGAGTGGATCATACCTGGAGGGTTTACAGAAAGATGTAAATGTGAATTGCACAGTATAAGGCACAGAGGAATTCATGTTTGCACCATTAACACAATACACAAACCCCAGAGATCATGAATCCAACAAGGAATATCTGGAACAAGTTTTAAAGAATAAAATTAATTTGCAAAGTACATTATAATAATGTGGAAAAATACAACTATAGAAAGAAGCACATCTTAGATTTCTGAAATACTTTACTGGATGAGAGCATATAATGTCTCACTTCACTTTACTGAGTCAAATGCTTTTTTGTAATCAATAAACACAGTAAGATATTATACTTTTTATATTTTCAGTCAACTGTATGAATGTTAAGATGTGGTTTTCTATAGAAAAATGTTTGCAAAAACCTATCTATTCCTTTTTCATATTTTCATCAAGGATGACTTCAAAATGTATGTAGATTATTCTCATAAAGATTTTACAGTAGTTCTTAATGTCTTCTTGGTAATCTTTATTCATTTTTTTTTGGAAAAATAATATTGTTGGGGCAGCTATTTGGCCCAATGGATAGAGCACTGGCCCTGCAGTCAGGAGGACCTGAGTTCAAGTACGGCCTCAGGCATTTGACACTTGATAACTGCCTAGCTGGGTGACCATGGGCAAGTCACTTAACCCTGATTGCCTCACAAAAAAAAAAAAGAATAAAAGAAAGAAAGAAAAATAATACTGTCTAGGCTGGGTCTTCCCCCATTCTTTTGGTATTTTCCCTTCTTTGAGATAGCTTAAAAACTGATTCCTCAGTGCTTTCAAAACTGTATATTGCCTCCAGCCCTGATTTCCGCTAACTGCCCTTCCCAAATTCATCTTCTTAATACGATCTTAACTTCTTTATATGGAACAGGATAATATAAAGGGCTTTCAAGAGTGAGGGAGTGCTAGCTAGGGAAATAAGGGAAGGCTTCATGTAGGAAGTGTTACTTGTGTTGTGCTTTGAAGAAAACTAGCAACTCCAGCAGTGGAGTTGAGGAGGAAGCACCTTCAAGATGTATGAGACTATTAATACAAAGGAAACTAAGCAAGAGATGGAACTTTTTTGTAAGGGAAACAGCTTGTAACTAAAATGCAGAGTGTGTAAAGAAATTAATATCAAATAATACTAGAAAGGTAGATGAGAGTCAGATTGTGAAGTTGTTGTTTTTTTTTTAATTCTAGGCTGAGGATTATATTTATCCTAAAACAAATAAGGAGCCATTGAGTGTTTTGGGGTAGAGGAATGACATAGTCACATCTGTGTTTTAGGAATGTCAGTTTGGCAATGGTGCAAAGAATTGATTGGTAACTGTAACTGTCCAGGTGAGAGATGATTAGGGCCTGAATTAGGATAGAGATTACATTAGTGAGAGAGAAGACATACATGAAAGATGTTGCAGAGGTAGCACTGAGAAGACTTGGGAAACGACTGAGTAGGGGTTTGAGGGAGGGGGAAAAGTCAAGCATGATTCCAAGATTCTGAACAAGACAGTCTTTGGAAGGATGGTGAGACAATCAATAGAAATGGGGAAGTTTAGAGGAAGGATGGAAAGTTCTGTTTGAGAGATGTTAAGTTTGAGATGCCTTACTAGTTATGTGACCCTGCTTGAGTAATTCAATTAACATTTCAGAATCTGTTTTTGTTTTGTAAAATTAAAATGCCTATATTACATATCTTACAGGCTACATTGGAAGGAAAACATTTGATAAATCTTAACATGTTATATAAACATGAGTTATTATTTTCTTGCTAGACCTTCTCTAGAGGATATTATGTCTATGTGATTCAATTAACCATAAGACCATAAAATACAGGCAGTTTAGATTTGCAGTACTGAAGCGAAGCTCCCCAGTTGACAAACTAGATGTGAGAATGTATCAATAGAAAGAACAATGGAATAGGAGCCAGGAAGGCTTGAGTCCAAATTCTGCCACAGATATGTGTGACCCCAGGCAAATCACTTAACCTCTCTAAGCCTCAGTTTCCTTATCTGTAAAAATGAGAAGGTTGGGCTCAATGTCCTCTAGGTTCCCCTTCAGTCTAAACCTTGATTATATATACTTATGAAGCAAAATGGTATAAGAAGGGATATGACAGTGAAATGGCAATATAAAGAAACATTTCAAGTAGTATTTCCTAGCACGAATTTTCATTACCCTGTACAGAAATGCTTGTCTTTGCTCAATAGTCATCACTTTAAAATGGATAGGAACAAACCAAGCTGCATTTCCTTTTTGGTGTTCTAATTTAAAGCCAATATTTTGAAATTTTCTTTCACTTTCAACTTGGTTGTTCTCATTTCACAAAGAAATCGCCACCAATATATAATTAAAAGAGAACCACAGTAAAGGGTTAAGGTAAGATCAGACACGCTGTGATTTACACATTCAAACAAACATTGGTGTAGAAGATTAAGACCTCAGAAGGTTAAAGGTTACCACTCACATTTATTGACTTGATTGCTGGCTAAGGTAAAAAACTGAAATCAATATCACTGCTATTGCAAGAGTGAAATAACAAATTGATTGTCATCAAAATAATTTTCTCTTCCCAAATAATTGAGAAGCTCTAATCTTGGCCATAAATTTTAAAGTACAGTGAATTTATTTGGAGCTAATATGCTAAAGAAGAGGCAAAGCTTAAATGGACTTGCAAAAAAGTTGTTGCACCCTCCAATGGGATCATCAGTACAAAGCCTTACATATGCTATCTGACTGATCAAAACCAAATATTTTCCTTTTCTTGGATTTTTACTACATGAGAGAGTTTAGTTAGTAGCAAGAGTAGGGAGGAGATGGGGATATAGAAAACAGTTACTGACACTGGTTAAAAAAAGAAAACAATACATTAAACTAGTGGTTCCCATAGAACCACAAGGCTAGAAGGTACCTGCAGAGGTTATGGGATTCAGCCCTCTGCCTTTAGGCAGGATAATGCCTAAATTGTCTGAGAAAGCTGGTGGTTCTCTTTTCTAATAATGTTCAAAATGAGATAAAGAGTCCATAACTTTCACTGGGAGATCTCTAGTACTTAATTATCCTTTTGATCAAAAAATGTTTCTTCTCTATGTCTGACCAAACGTCAGCTTGCGGCAATATATGTAATAACTGAATATATATATATATATATATATATATATATATATATATATACATATATATATATATAGATGTATGTATATATATACATACACACACACACATATACACACACACACACACACACACATATACATAAAAAACTTTAAGATTTACACAGAGCTTTGCATACATTCTCATTTGATCCTTCCAACATGCTATTGTTATGACTACTTTACAGATAAGGAAACTGAGGGACAAGGGACTGATTAGTTTAACTTGTTAATTAAAATAAACATTCTTTGTCCATGGTCACACGGCTGGTAAGTATGTTTGTGGTGAGATTTGAGCCTAGGTTTTGGGGACTTCAAGGCCAACACTCTGCCCATGATGCCACAGCTTTGATCCATCACCATCATCTTATTTTTCTTCATCAGACCACAGATTAATATATTGTGACTGTCCCAGCTTGATACTGAGCCTCTACTAAGGACACTTTCCGTGCCACCCTCTAGATGACAGTGCACCAACCTAATAGTGGCACGATCCAGGCCATCTTGTCCCAGCTTGTTGATATTGTGATAAGATGGAATCAAAATCCTTACTGAAGTCCAGATAAATTATAGCTATTGCTTTCCCCTCTTTCAACCAGGCTCATCACTCTGTAGAGGGAAATTAAATTGGTCTGGCATGATTTGTTCTTCACAGAATCATGTTGATTACTACCCAGCACCTTGTGCTCTTTGAGATGGCTGCAAATTGATCGTTGTATGATTTGTTCTTGTATCTTCCCAGGTAGCCAAGATAAGCTGAATAGTCTCTAATTACTGTAGTTGTCCTGTTCTCTGTTGTAAAAGGAAGGTACTTGCTCTGTCTGCCCATTCCCCAGCTCAGGATCCAACAAAAGTTCCAAAAAATAAGGGCTAGTGGTTCTGCAAGGACATTTGCCAATTTCTTAAGTGCCTGAGGGTGCACATAATCAGACCCTGCTGATTTGAATACATTCAGCTTTTTAAAGTACTCTTCAATCACTTCCTTCTCTCTCCTAGTTTGGCTTCTTACCCCATCACAGATGGCACTCACTCTCGCTTTTCTATCATTGTTGAACATTTTTTTAAAGATGGGTTAAAATCACACCAAAAGCCTCTGCCTTTTCAGAGACATTTGTTAGTAGCTTTCCATCCCCATTAAGGAAGGGGGTGGTGTTTTTCTGGGCCCTCTTTTGCATGATGTTGCAACACAACTTCCCAAATTAAGTATAGTAGATGAGGAGAAAGGGGATGCAGCCTACAAGGTAATTTATAGTTTTTCCTGGCATTTTCTCAACAAATAAACAAATAAACAAATGAGCTTTTCAATAAATGCTTACTCAATTTGGGTGGTATGGTCTTTTTTTTTTTTTTAGGAGGCAGGGGTGAAGAGGTAGAGGCAAGACCACACTTGAAGAATTCTATCTAGCAACCTGGCATGATAGTGATTTTTTTACAGGCTTATTTTTTAAATTTTATTTATTTTGTTTTTAATTTATGAACTAAAACAAGCATTTCCATAACATAGTAGAATTTTTTTAAAAGATGATTGCACAGGAAACTACAAATCTATTATGTACAACTTGCTATTCCTTTTAAATATATAATAAAGTTATCTTGTAAATTTCTTTTTTTCTTTTTTCTTCCCTCCTCCCCCACCCTAGAGATGGCTACCATTAGATACAAATATGTGTGTGTGTGTATATATATATATATACACACACATATATATGTACATATATATGTATATATGTGTGTGTGTATACATATATATATATATATATATAATATATATATATATCATTCTATACATACTTCTGTTTATCAGTTCTTTTTCTGGATGCAGATAGCATCTTCTCTCATACGTCCCTTTGTAGTTAATTTAGATATTTATAATAGTCAAAATGACTTAGTCACTCAAAGATGTCCTTAAAATAATATTGCTGTTACTGTATACAATATTCTCTTGGTTCTGCTCATTTTGCTCTTCATTATTTCAGGCAAGGCTATCCATGTTTTTCCTTTCTTTATTTTATTTTTAACTTATGGAACAAAACAAGTATTTCCATAACATTTTATAGTTAAAAAGAAGATTGCACACGAAACTGCAAATCTACTATGCACAACTTGCTATTCCTTTCAAATATACAACAAAATTATCATGTAAATTTCTTTTTTTCTTTTTTTCTGCCCTCACCCCCACCCCCAGCCCTAGAGATGGCTACCATTAGACACAAATAGGTATATATGTGTGTGTGTATACATATACATTTATATATATACACACACACATACATACACACATATGCTTATACACACATATACATACGTATACATTATATATACATATGTGTATAAAATTATTCTGTCAGTTCTTTCTCTGGATGCAAATAGCATTTTACTTCATATGTCCTTTATAGTTAATTTGGGTACTAATAATAGATAAATAGACAAAATAACTTCTTTGCTCAAAGTTGTTCTTAAAACAATATTATTGTTATCTCATACAATGCTCTCTTGGTTCTGCTCATTTAGCTCTTCATTATTTCATACAAGTCTTTCCATGTTTTTCTAAAATCACTGAGTTCATCATTTCTTATAACACAGTAGTATTCCATCACTATCATATACCACAACTTGTTCAACCATTCTCCAACTGATGGGTATCCCTGCAATTTCCAGGGCTTTGCCACCACAAAGAGAGCTGCTATAAATATTTTAGAACATATAGGTTCTTTTCTTTTTCCCTAGTTATCTTTGGAAATAGACCAAGTAGTGGCATTGCTGGATCA
Organism: Phascolarctos cinereus; assembly: GCF_003287225.1. Lineage (NCBI taxonomy): Eukaryota > Metazoa > Chordata > Mammalia > Diprotodontia > Phascolarctidae > Phascolarctos > Phascolarctos cinereus. The sequence goes on along the minus strand of NW_027555847.1, from coordinate 151,685,923 downwards.
AAGGTTGTTTAATAACTCTTTGGGCATAATTCCAGATTGCTCTCCAGAATGGTTGGATCAGTTCACAAATCTACCAACAATGAATTAGTGTCCCAATTTTTCCATATCCCTTCCAAAATTTGTCATTCTCCCCTTCTATCATTTTAGCCAATCTGTTAGGAATGAAATGATATCTCAAGGTTGTTTTAATTTGCTTTTCTCTATATTATTTATTATTTATCCGTGTTTTTTCTAAAATCAGTGAGCTTATTTCTTATAAATAAAGGAGTTATACAGTCCAGCGTATTTCACAAAGGTTTCTCAATCCTGCATAAATTTAACTACAGTGCAGCCTGACCTCTAGATTAATGCTTATTTCATTCATCTTTGGGCTTACCAGGTATATTTTTAAAAGCAGGCTATTTAGGCCTTTTTTTTTTTCTGTGCTCCTTACTTCAAAGAAGAACCAGATAAATGAAGAAGTAAACATTCATCCTGAGTGATCCAGATAGAGGAAAAGATAGGTGAAAATCCTGAACTCTTTTGCAAATCAATCAAAAAGCATTTTTAAGCACCTACTGAGATGTGCTAGGGTGCTGGAGATATAAACAAGGCATGAAACACTTCCTGCTTGCAAGAGATTTACAGTCTGAGAAGTAAGTAGAATGAGCTTATTTGAACAAGCAGTTTAATACTTCATTGGAGAGATGCTGAAACAAAAACTAGTTGTAAGAAGTAGTCATTTTCTATGGTCAATTTCAGACAGCATCATTAAGGAACTTAACATTGCATTGATATTTCATATAATACCAGTGTCTAGGTTACTAAATTAGGTTGGAAGCTGTAGCAAATCTTTCAGGCCTCCAGGCTTCCAATTACAACACTGAAAAATAGCTTCTTACTAAATACAGCATAACCCTAGAGGCCTAAAAGAGTTCATACACTTACACACACACACACACACAACACACACACACACACACACACACACACACTTCAAGGACAATAATGTTTCCAATATAGGACACAGTTGATAGGCATCACTGAAACAATAATTTGTTAAATACAGTAGTACCTTAGAGGCTTGAGTTACTCCATCTTCTAGCACCACCCCTCTATATAAACCAGAACTTAGGCCCTGGAAAAATCTGGCTCATTATTAATTAAAGTAATAGAAAGGCTAAAGATAGCAAGGGGGAATATTATTCATCAAGCATATAAAAGATAGAATCATAGTATCATAGATTAGAGTTGAAAGGCGCTATAAAGGTCATCTACTGTAGCATCCTTAATTTTTAGAAGAGGAAAGTGAGATCCAGATTGATTTGGACTTGCCCAAATTCACATAGACTAGGATTTGAATCCAAGTCCTCTGACTCCAGATCCTAGAAGAGGTAGCACCTGTGCTGTGTGATTAAGCAAAGGAAGGATTTCAACAGGAAGAAGCACCAAGGAATAGAAGACAAGCTGGCTAATGAAGAGCAATCCATTTTGGCTAGAATATAGAAGGTGAGAAGGAAAGTAAAGGGAGAAGTGTTTGCAGATAGGCAGTGCAGGTAGATTGAAACCAGCTTGTGAAGGCCTTTAAGTGCCGGACTAAGAGACATTTATACTTTGTTCAGTTGACAATGGGAAACCACAGAAGAGTTTTGATCATGGCAGTGCTACGTTTAGACCTGTGCAAAAGGGTGAAGGATGGAAAGGGGCCACAAGAAGACCAAAACCTGAGACTATTACAGGCCACATGAGAGGTAATAAGGGTCTTAATTAGATTGGATGCAGAGGAAGAAGAAAGGAGTGAGTGAAAGAGTTAGCGACTGGTTGGGTATGGGGGAAGAGGGAAGAGTCAAAGATGACTCTGAGAACTCAAACTTGAATGACTGAAGAAATGATGGCTTTGTTAATAGAAATAGCAAAGTTGAGAGGTGTTTTCAGAAAGAAGAGGATAAGTTCTTATTTGGATTTATTGAATTTGAAGTGTCAGAGCAAGATACCAAAGGCGAAAGTAACCAACAGTTCAAAGTACCAGACTGGAATGGGGCTAGACATAACTTTGGAATTCCTATGCATGTAGGCAATAATTGAATTCACTTTAAAATCATCAAATTTTAAAGCTGGAAGGGACCTTTAAGACATTTCCTATCTATGTGAGCTCTCACATTTTTCAGACTGATTGGCTCAGGGATCCACCAAAACTGGGCACCTTCATTAGTGTAAGTCTTGGTAAATGATGAACTTTAAGCTGCAGTCTTGCAATGGACATATTCAAATAAGGTGTCTAGAAACTTCTGGCTCCAAAGCAAAGTATTTGAATTCCCTTAATGTTTAAATTGGACTAGATTTAAATAAATTCTGATATTCAGGAGGCAGCTAAGTGGCACAGTGGATAGAATGCTGGCCCTGGAGTCAGGAAGACCCAAATTCAAATATGGCCCACTAGCTCTGTGAACTTGGGCAAGTCATTTAACTTCTGCTTGACTCAGTTTTTTTCAACTGCAAAATAGAGATAATAGAAGCACTTACCTCCCAAGGTTGTTATGAGAATTAAATGAAATAACATTTGTAAAGCAATTAGCACAATGCCTGACAAAATGCTTAATAAATGCTTATTTCCTTCTCTCCTTATTCAATCAGGTAGACCATTTTCTAGATTACGTAATTCATGGATTGATAAACTTGGTATGCTTACCAATGAAGAATGAGTCAATGAATGAATCCATGAACCAATCAACAGACATATTAACCTCCCACTATGTGCCAGACACCATTGGGTTTTATAGATTTAAAAGATAAAAATTAAACAGTCCCTACCCTAAAGGAACTTACATTTTTAGAGAAGATAAAATTAATCTGGGGGGGAGGCATGAGTAGCTGGGATGAAGAAATGCCTCATGAAGGAAGTACCATTTGAGCTGAGCTCTGAATGAAAATAGAGATTCTATTTTCTTTTTCTCTTCTCGGTGAGGCAATCAAGGCTAAGTGACTTGCCCAGGTTCACACAGCTAGTAACTGTCAAGTGTCTGAGGCTGGATTTGAACTCAGGTCCTCCTAACTCCAAGGCCAGAGCTCTATCTATTGTGTCATCTGGCTGCCCCAAAAACAGAGATTCTAAGAGACAGAATTGCATTCTAGACAGGGCAACAGCTTGAACAAATGTATGGAAACAGAAGTTAATGTTGATCCATTCATAACAAAAGGAGGACCTCTATTTACCTACAATTCACACCTTTAGCACTTTCCAGTATCATTCGCACAGATGACATCCAATATAGTCTCTATTTTGTGTGTGTGTAAGGGGGGGGGAGAGATACACATCTGGATATCATAAGATAATTCTGTATTGATCTTTGGGCCAGCAGATACAACTTCCTTCCCCCACCTTTATTTAGATTGTTAATTTGTTCCTGAATATATGGCCTTATTATCATCCACACAGTCAAGGAGGAAATTCTCCCATTCCTTACCTTAAAGAAGGACTTCCTACAGAACAATAGGGCAGGGTATGGATTATCTCTTGAGGAGACTTGGCATGACTGGATTCCAGAACCTAGCGTCCAAAACTGTTGAAATCTCTGACTGACTGAGCTGGAGAGCCATGAGAGCCTCTGGAAAGAAGGTTGAAGATTATTGAAGAAGTTTTATCATTTTGCTGCTCTTTAAAACATACATCTGTCAGACATGGTTCATATATGTGACTATTACATTTTTATTCTTTATGTATAGAAATTTATATAAATAAATTTATAGTTTAACATTTATTTAGGCAATTTAACATCACAAATTTGGACTTTCAGTGTTTTATAAGTACACACCACAGGTGAGGTCTTGAACCAGACTAAATGTATTTGGGAAATGCTTAATGGAAATAAATAAAAATACAATAAAATGCAATGTTAATTTGTGGTTTCTAAGTCATGATGTAGGCCACAGGGATCTGTTTCTATTTGAGTTTGACACCACTATTCAGTCTCTTGAAGCCCCAAAGAGAGATGACACAGATTTCTCACAACTACCTTAGACCCATTACACTGGCAAAGAGAGAGACAAATTATAAATTTCAATGTTAACAGGGCTATGGAGCAACTACGAGACTGGTATATTGCTGGAAGATCTGTGAATTTGTAAAGACTTTATGAGAAGCATCATACAAAGAGCCACAAAACTAGCCATACTCTTTGACCTAGTAAGACTACTGCTAAGACCATAATTTAAAGATGATATTTTCAATAGTAATAACTAACATCTATATAGTGCTTACTATATGGCAGTCACTGTGCTAAGCACTTTACAATTATTCTCTTATTCAATCTTCACAACAATCCTGGGAGTTAGATGTTATTATATCCATTTTGCAGATGAGGAAACTGAGGCAAACAGAGCTCACCTCTGTGACTTTAGAGTCACATAGTAAATGTATGAGGTTGGATTTGAACTAAGGTCTTCCTCACCCCAGGCATTCTTTTAACTGTGCCATCTAGCTGCTATTTCTACAGGAAAAAAAAAGTGCCACAGAAAAAGATGTATAAGTGTCTGTCAGTTTGAGAATGGTTGAACAAACAGTAGCATGTGAATGTAATAGGAGTATATTGTGCTTTCCTTCTATTATTTCCAATTTATCCTGTCTATATCTTGTTTATACAGTTGTTTTCCTGTTGTCTCCTCCCATTAGATTGTGAGCTCAAGAGCAGGGACTGTCTTTTGCCTTTTTTTTTTTGTATGTCTAACATTTAGCATAGAGCCTGGCATATAGTAAGTGCTTAACAAATGCTTATTGGCTGCTATATGAAATTATAAATACAAAGAATTCAAAGAAATGTGGAAATACTTATATGAAATGATGCAGAGTAAAGTAGAATAAAAACAATACACAATCTAGCCCATGCTAGAGTTATACAGAAAGAAATAATAGATAAGAAAATGAATGAATAAATAATAACACCACATTAAAATGTGGAAAACTTCAAAGGGAGTATGGAAGCAAATAGGATGTTATTGTAATTGTCTTGTCAAAATCAATCTGCACATTTTAACAAACTGAAAAGAATGGAAGTTTGCAATATATATGTGTATACATATGTGTATACATATACATATATGATCTTTTTTATTCTTATTTGAATGTTTATTCAATATTTATTTGAATGTTTTTGTTGACCAAGTTTAGAATAAACAACAATAATAATATTACAATAATAATATTGTAATAATAAGCAGGGGAAAGCTCATGAAGTAATGACTGAAAACTAAGCTGGCTAGAGCATTCAAACATGGAAGGGAAAATCATCTGCACTTCTTCCTTCTGTTAGCCCATCTGTTGCAAAGTAAGAACACTCAAACACTCAACGGCATCCACTGCAGGGATCTAAGCATGGCCTGTCCTTGGACTCAGCAGCATTCCCTCAAAGATTCTCCAGCTGCCTTCTTTCAAAGAGCACTGCTGGAGATTTTGGTCCTGACCAAGTCTTCCTAGTTTAAATCTCCTCATGTGGGTCCATGCAGAATAATGGCCAGAGGCATATTATCTGGCTCAGTTGGCATCAGCAGAGGCTGGCAACCTAGAAAGGTAGGGCAGAGGGGATTTGCCACTGGGTTGGGTTCTTTTTTTTTTTTACCCTGAAACACTCCACGTTACCTAAACATACTACACCCTGGGTAGTCTTTTGTAACACTGTTGTTATTGTAGGTAAACCTAAGTAGGTGGGGGCGGAAATGGCTGACATCAGAACCTCAGTCATCGGCATAGTCTTTCTTACACAATGAAATCTCTGTGGAGCCTTTCCAACTTGAGTGGTTGTGACATGTTGTAGATGCCATTTGCAGCAAAGGAAAATTGTGGCATAGGGGAAATGGTGAATGTGTTATTTCATGTTAAGTATATCAGGTCCTTCCTGGAAGATACTGTTGGGGGACAGTGAAACAGAGGTCCTAGGACTAGCAACAGCTTGTTAATTCCGGGGGGGGGGGGACGACAAAGCACTAATCTTTTTCACACTACCTACTTAAATCTAACATGGAACAAAAAGGAGAGTTGTAAACTTCTCAGAGACAGTTTTTGGGGAAAATTCAAGGAAATGGGTATAGCCTAAGAAAGGAAATCTAATATTATAATAACCATATTCAAAGAAAAATTAAAGAAATGCTATTATTGTCATCATTGTCATTGTAGTTTTTTACTCTGTAGCCCAAAACAGGATTAGCAGACTGGGTTCCTGGACTGACCTCAATAAAATTCCCAAAAGAAAAGTTTAATGCTAATCATTTCAAAGCAAAGGACAATCATACTTTGTCCTCACCACAACCTACTTGAGCTCAGAAACTTGGGCTGTTAGAATTGTCCTGGTGACCTTTCCATTCAAGAAAGAACATGGTGCAGCAGGCCTTGAAAGTAAGCTCATTTACCCTCCACATCCAAGGAGAGTCTGACTGTTATGTCAGGAAGGAGACAGCTAGATGTAGATAAGACACAGTCTGCAATAGAAAGTGGAATCCATACTGGCTGATTCTTCTCTGTAAGGAGGTGCAGTGGAAAGAGTATTGAATTTGAAGTTTGAAGATACATGTTGGATACCTGATTCTGACAGTCACTATCTGTGTGACCTTAGGTCGTCAGTTTGCTCCTATATCTGGCATTGTGATATTTAAACTCTTTTGGAGAGGGACTAAAGTGCAGTGAAATTCTGCCCATTCTACAGCAAACAGTGATTGGAGTGAACCTCTCTTATAATACTGACAATCAGCATAGTGTGGAAGAAAGAGCCCTAGACTAGGGTAAAGTAGACATGTATGTGCTATCTAAATATATAAATATGGCTGGCACACTTGTGGCATTGATAAATATCTAATCTGGGATCTGGTTCACCCCTCTCCAAGGGAGATTGTGATTTCTGCCTTTGAAGGAAGCAAGAAGAAAGCCATAGCTAGACACTTGCTCCTTCCCTTCCGTATCTCAAAAATGGTAGAACTATATCTATCCACTAGATCTCAAATAAATGTATATCTAAAGATACAATACTTTAGGGAAAGTCCAGGATACAAACTGCTTTCCCTGACTGCTCTCAGGGAGAAGGTAATAACTTAATGTCACAAACTTAGCTCTTTCCTACTAAACACTAGATATAGAAAGGATCATCACAAATAGCGAATAATGAGTAAACCTATTCATACAAGCAAAGCAGTTAAACAGAAGTTGTTGTTGATTATCCTTTATTATCAAAGAGGACCATGTCATCAGGGAGGGGATGCCATGCAAAGTTACCAGCCTCCCTTTCTCCTCCAGAGCTATTACAGAGGGGAAGTTAGGAAGAGTTGAGTAGGCCAGCTGTTCTCAAAAGCATGGTCTATGGATCCTGCAGGTCACCAAATCCCTTTCATGGGGACTATTAAATTAAAACTACTTTTATAGTAATACTAAGATGTCATTTGCCTATTAACATATTCCTTCCTTTTCCAGCTACATATCTATATGAGGCTGAATTTTCTTCATATGCTTCAACCAAAATAACATATTATAACAGTTTGAATGCAGATATGAACATTCCGCTGTCTTCTATTAAGCCAGACATTAATGAGATTTACAAAAATATGTAAAACAATGTCATATTGTTTAACTTGCTAAATTTTTTGTTATGGAAAATCATTTTTTTTATTTAAAAATGTTATTTATGGTAACATGCAATGGATTTGTTATTGCTCTTTTAATGAATATGTAATTTTTTTTCTCAGTCTTAATTTCTAATGTTGTAAACATCACTGGATATAACCCACATAACCGAAAGCTCTTTGGGGTCCTCATAATTTTTAAGAGTGTAAAGCAGTCCTCAGACCAAAAAGTTTGAGACCTGTTTGGGGTAGACTAAACAATGTTGTTTAATCATGTCTGACTCTCTGTGATCCTATTTGTGGTTTTCTTGACAAACATGCTGGAGTGGTTTGCCATTTCTTTCTCCAACTCATTTTACAGATGAGGAAACTGAGGCAAACAGGATTAACTGACTTGCCCAGGATCACAGAGATAGTAAGTGTATGAGGTGGGATTTGAACTCAGTAAGATAAGTCTTCCTGAGTCCAGGCACTCTATCCACTATGCCACCTAGCTTAACCAAAGAGAGGGGGAATGATCTTACTATGGGGAGTCCATTCTTAGCAGTCTGTAAGATTGTATTAGAGGTCAAGGAATTTATTGAGGGGACCAGCTTCCCCAGAGGCTCTGAGGGTTCCAATAATCATTCAAAAACTTGTATTTGCCCATCATGACGCCTTGTCTCTAAGTCTTTAACAATTTCCTTTACAGTATCATGTGTGCTCAACACTCTCTGAGCCAATCAGAAGTCAAATCTACCTCCACTTAGATAACGCTATAGATCTTAGGTGGGAAGCTAGGTGATGCCATAGTGCATAAAGCGCTGGGCCTTATCTTCCTGAATTCAAATTTGGCCTCAGACACTTACCAGCTGTGTGAGCCTGGGCAAGTCACTTAACTCAGTTTCCTAATTTGTAAAATGAGCTGGAGAAGGAAATGGCAAACCACTCCAATTCTTTACCAATAAAACCCCAAACCGAGTCATAAAGAGTGGAACAGACTGAAAAAGACTGAATGACAACAGGTATTAAGGCTGGCCCTCAGCAAAGCTGTCCCAGGTTTGGAAAGAAGTAGGTTCTTGTTCTGGCTCTGCCACTAACTTTCCATGTGATCTTGGGCAAGTCATTTTACACCCTCATACCTCAATTTTCTCATGTTAAATGAAGAAGTTGGACTAGAGAATCTCCAGGTCCCTTCTAGCTACAAATTATAAGGTGCTTCTGAATCAAAATGTAGGTCTCTTGGCTCCCAAAACAGCACCCCTCCTCTTCCATGGTCCTTCAAAATGACAACTTATACTAGAGAAAGACTTTCATATTCCTCAGCGAACTTTTAAACAAAAGCTGTTAAAAAAAAATCTCTCAGGACACAAACAAAAACCTCAAGAGTTACTTGGGACAGAGCAAAACACAAATTGGGTGTTGGCTAAATATAAACTTTGTTTTCACAACATCAAGTTGAAGACTGCTTGCCCCAGGGCAAAATGGAAGAAAGCCATCAGTCAGCTATTTTTTGAGAAGTTAAGAATCTTTACAGGAAAAAAGTTAACTATAGCAAACATTATAATGTGGTTGTCTAAACAGGAATTACCTTGAGGCGCTTTTACCTACCCTTTCAACTTAGTTTGAACTTCAATGATGGACCCCCACTCCTGGAGGAGAGACATGGAGAACTTTTAAACTGAAACTTTTTAAACTGAACTGGGGGACAAGTTGAAGTTGCAGGTCACTTTGGACTACTGCCAGTAGAAATGAGAGAGGGGGGAGAGAAAGACAAGAGAGGGAGAGAGAGAGAGTGGGAGAGGAAGACAGAGAGAGAAACAGAGACTGGAGACAGATAGAGGAAGAGGAGAGAGGGAGGGAGAGGGAGAGGGAGAGGGAGAGGGAGAGGGAGAGGGAGAGGGAGAGGGAGGGAGAGGGAGAGGAGAGGGAGAGGGAGAGGGAGAGGAGAGGGAGAGGGAGAGGGAGAAAAGCACATTATCACCCTAGTCCAAAATTATTTCAGTAACTTCCCAACTGGTCCTTCTGCTTCACTTCAAAAATCTCTTTCTGGGAAGGATGTGATGGCTAGCCAAGGGGCTCCAGGGTCCAGGTCTCAGAAGGACAGGAGCAGGGATGGCACAAAACATAAACTCATGGATTCAGAGTTGGGAGGTCAATACTTGCATTTTCTAGATGAACCGGAGGCCCAAATCGGGTGAACCCCGTCCAAAGAGAGTAGTCAAGGCAGAGAGTATCAGGCACTGACAGGTAGATAAGTGACCAGGTGCAGAAGATCACCTAACTAAAAGACTTGAGAGACCAGGGATCCAGAATAGGAGACTCTGGGGGACAAAGGATAATAGCCACTGACATTTACATGGTGCTTTGGGGTTTTGCAAAGTATTTTCTATACAACCTCACTTAAAAACAAGCCTAGGGGGTAGGTATACAGGTATTATTAGCCCCATTTGGTAAATGAGGAAACTGAGGCTCAAAGTGCCTTGCCCATGGTCACAGCTGGGAAGTATCAAAGGCAGGATTTGAACCCAAGTTTTCCTGACTCCAAGTTCAGCAGCACTCTATCCCTTATAACCCCTTGCTATAAATACTTGATCAGGAGCACAAGCCGAAAGAGGTCAGGAAATAAGCAATAGGTCTAATTAACGGGCACCAGCAGTAAGGATAGTAAAAACAAAGCTTGATATTGAACTAGCTGCTTCATCAGGTTGAGGCCCTTTAGGTAAGGACTGAAGTAATCAGAGCTCGGGCCTGCAGGAATGAGCCTTTGGGCAGAGACAAGTAACAACACCTGGCTGGAATGAGGGGGCAGGGGTGCCAGACAGTTTCACATACTCTCCTGCACTTTGTAGGAATAGTATTCTTCCTAAAACATCACAGGCACACCCTGAAAAACTCTCAATGCCTCCCCATTGCCTTTAAGATAAAGCTCAAACCTCTTAGCCTAGCACTCATTTCCATTGCAATTTTTTTTTTAAAAATGACTGGGTTTACCTAAAGTCAAGGCTTTGGTCAACTTCATAACTTTCTCTTCCACTCCTCTCTTACACAAAGCTTCTTCTCTAGCCAGTCTGATTTCTTCACTCTCCAACCAATGTGCTTTGCACTTTCCCACGGATGTGACTCCTCCCCTTTGTGAAATGCAGTCTCTCTTTCTCCCCACCTCTCTTAATTCCAAATTCATCCTTCAAAGTTCACCTCTACACCCACTGTAAATTCTCTCATCTTTAAAGTTCTACGACACTTCTTAAAGTGCCATTTTCCTTTGCTGGCTTTTATTATTATTGAAAGTTTTACTGGCTATATTTTTTTTTCCTCCCAACCACCTGAAAGCAAGAATTGGAGTCCATGTATTGTGTTAAGTGTATTTCAAGATAATTGGTTTCCTTTGTAATACTACAGATTTTGGTGTTTTTGTTTTGTTTTGGGTTTGTTTTTTGTTTTTTTTTTTAATTTAAAAATATGATTCTGAGGAGTCCATCCATAGGTTTCACCAGATGGCCAAAGAGGTCCAGGACACACGAAATGTGAAGATCCTCTACTTTCAGGAGAGCAGGAATCATGTCTTGCCTATTTTTGTGCCGCCCACAGGTGCCCAATACCTAGCAGGTGCTCAAAAATTATTTGTCACTCAACCAACTGAGGGTATTAAGCAGGAGATTCCAATCTCCACTGAGTAAGAAAAAAGAGGAAATGACAGACTGCAGCCTGAAGAATTTATTAAGCTAGGTATGACAGATTTTCTGACAGTGACAGTTTAAAATATATCTGAGTGGGTTTCAAGGAAGACTACAGCCTTTCCTTTGGATTCCTTAAAAAAATATCATTCTCATCTATCTGGAATGGTTTAGGTATAGTCTGTTGCCTGAAGGCAAGGGGATGGAGTAGATAATCTCTCAAGGTCCCAGCCTTAGGTTTTTCTCCCTTTCTAATACTGTACATTCTTTGAAAGAAAATAAGTTAGAGAGAAGGGGCTATTATTGCTAGGGGACTTTGGGTTTCCTACCCATAAGGATATATATTTTATAGTCTCAGTCTCTCACTCTCTCTCTCTCTCTCTCTCTCTCTCTCTCTCTCTCTCTCTCTCTCTCTCTCTCCATATATATATATATAAAATATATATACACACATACATACATATATATACATATATATATTTCCTTCTCCCCCCACCTTCCTAAAAGTGAGTGAGTCTTTCTCAGCCCATGCTCATAAAAACAGATGACCTGAATCTTTATGGTAGCTAATTGTTTGTTTTTAAGTCATAAAAATGAATTCTTGCTTTGTTTTCAAAGGAACATACACTTCACTCAATCTATACAAACCCACAAGTAGGTGAAGTCCAAGATTTGAAAGATAAAACTTCATTTGTTGATTTTTCTGCCCTGAACTGAAAACAATGGGACAAAGGAGCCAGTTTGTTGATATAAGCTCTATAAAACACAATAATATTAGCCATGTAAATAAGAGAAAATAAAAGTGGCTTAACAAGATAAATTACAACAAGTCACCACATTAGAGATTAAAATATTCTGATTAAGCAAACACTAACTGGGCCAAAAGAAAGGATAAAGGAAAGAGTGATAACTTCTGATTTGGAAAACAATGGTTCTCCTTATATCTAAGGCATTGCCTAATAACAAGGATAGCATTCAGAGGCCAGCTCATACCTCCATTTGGGAACCCAGGCTCTGCTGCCATTGTATTATTTCCCACTTTTTATTTAAAAAAAAAAATCACCTCATGGTAAAATCACTGCAACACAAAACCAGCACATTCTCTTTTCTTCCTTCCTTCTCTTTCTTTCTTTTTTTTCTTTCTTCTCTCTCTCTCTTTCTAACAACTGCTAAGCAATCCATTTTGCTTGGTCTGAATTATGTAAGTCTGTGACGGGAATAAAAGGAGTTGGTGGTTTCCAATTCTCTATTTGCATTCCTGCTACTCATAACCAGCTTTGTAATTTGCTGGCCTGACTTTCCACACGATGAACAGCCTGCTGTTCTCAAGCTAGAGGGAAAACAGCCAACTTATCAGTATTTAAGATTATCCATGTACCTGTATGAACAGTAACTTTCTCATAACCTTTTTTTTTTTTGTAAGAACGTTTGAACAATTGAAGTAACAGTATGGGGATTTGCACTATTTAAACGAAAAGCATTGACTAGGCCTATGCCATTTCTTGAGTCAATATTAGATATTTGTATAGTTTTCTTTATTAAAGTGTACATCTATAAATATAAAGAAATAAAACTTCTTGAAACTTTTAACAAGTGAAACCTCTCTGGCTCACACTTCCAGTAGCCTCTTGGCAGGGATGATTACCAGATTCCCAATGACCAAGCCATATAAATAAGAACCAGGCTACCAAGGTCAGAGGTTGCCTTGTAAGGAAATTGTTCCATATCAGGGCCAGGCAGCTCTGCTGCTGGAGGGGTCCAGTTTGATGCACCATTGGTCATCCTCAACATCTCCAACAGATTCCATAGATTGTGGAATTTGGAGCTAGAAGGCATCTTAGAGCACAAAACTTATTGACTGACTAATTCAACCCCGTCATTGTGCAGATAAAAATACAGAAGCCCAGAGCTGGCAGTAGAAAGAAGCAAATAGGTGGTGTAACTTGCCACTCACCTCAGAATTGTACCCAGCTTTTTTTTCAGGCCCTGTCAGGGATATGTTCCTTAACCCCTTTCCCCTCAATCGGGGTTAGAAACCACTTGAAGTCTCTTACCTAGCAATCCTCCCACTCCCACCCCTACCCATAACCCTACCCCGACCTGGACTATGGCAAGGTTCTATTCACTGTTCTATCTGCGCTGCTGTGCTTCAGGGAAAAGAACCCTGGGGAACCTTGGCAGGAACTCTATAGCAATGCAGTAATACAGGCCAGTGGCCAGAGATTACGGGCAAGAAAAATATTGCTTCCATGTTATTAAAGCCTTTTTAAGGACTCTCTTAAGGTATAGCTCCCAGGTAAAAAGAGGTTCAGAGGTTGGCAAACCTGAAACACCATCCCTAGACCAAAATTTTCCATAACTGCTTTAGCAGATAATAGGGGAAGGTGAAATTTCTCTTTAAACTTTAATGTCTTGTGACATATTCCTGTTTGCCTTCCTCACACCTTACGCATGGGCATTGCAGCAGCATATACACAGAAACACCTCTGAGATAAAAGGAGTTGGCAGCAAACTGTGTGTTATAATTTGAGGGTACCAAAAGGCTCATCCTCTCTTATGGGTTCCTGAAACTCCCACCAATGCTTATGCTTAGTTTTGGAGGCTCCTAAGAACATTTCCCCAGTCAAACAATTCAATGAATATATTTTAAGTGCCTTCTGTATTCTAGGCATTTGTGCTAGGCATCAGTTAAAGAATAGAAAATAGTTCTTGACCTTGAGGAGTTTATGTTCTATTAAAGCCCATTATTATTAAAATAATTCTTTGAAAAGTGAGTCTCCTTTCCCCCCTCCATTTCCTTCCTCCCTCCTTTCTCTCTCTCTCTCTCTCTCTCTCTCTCTCTCTCTCTCTCTCTCTCTCTCTCTCTCTCTCTCTCTCTCTCTCTCTCTCTTCTCTCTTCCTTTCTTTCACAATGCCAAAGGATTTCTCCCATACATGATTTATTTGGCAATCAGCCTTTTCCACTTTATACTGTTATTTATCTTTTTATTTTTATCCTACTTAAAGAACACAAAATTTGCTCAAGGGAAAAAAATTAACCTACCATACAATTTTTATGCATAGAAACCAGACTAGACTCGCAATTTATAAATTGTTGGAATATTAGTTACTAAACTCTAACTTTCCCCAACTAGATTATAAGCTCTATAAAGGCAAGGATCACATTGTAAAACTCTTTATATACCTCAGTTTCTTTCACTTTAAAGAAGCAATGAGGTATAGTGCAAAGTGTATTGAGCTGGGATTCAGGAGACCACTATTTGAACTGACACTCAGTAATGGTGTGACATGTATGTCACTTTATCTTTCTACTTCCTCATCTATAAAATGAGAGTAATAATATTGGATCTACTTCAACCACTGCATTGTTGTTGTTGTGAGGAAATCACTGATATCTTTCTATATAAATATGAGTTTGCTAATATTGGGGTGATAATGTTCGTGGGTAATGGTACTGATCTGTTATCTGAAATGGACAACACGTTAAACCATTAACACGTACTGAAACAGCATGAATTATTTCATTGGATTATCCATGGTAATAGTTAATGGAACAAAAAGAAGAAATAAGTGTTGATGGGCATAGGGTCAAGAAAGGGTCAAAGCATTGGGAAATATTCTGGGAATAAGAAGCCTGTGAAGGAAGAGGAAAATGAATGACAACATCAAGATTCTAGACCCCTAAAGGATCACAGGATTACAGATTTAGTACAGGCAGGGACCTCAGAGGTCCTCTACCCAGTAAAACCTTCTAATTTTACAGATAATCCACTGGAGACTATACTGAGTCCTGAGGTAAATATGATGTAGCTGAGAGTGAGTCTAAGACTCATTCTTTCATAACCAGCCTGGCTCCAGATTTCCACTGATCCTCTCCCCCGCCCCATGGCTTGACCATCATACAGGACCATGCCTTTTTTCCTGCCATACCCTTTTCCTCCTTTTTGAGGGATTGATAATCAAATTAACCCTTCCTTTGTTCCTTTGAATGGTGTGACAATATATTGCCCTTTGCCTCCACTCAGAATCCCAGCAATTTTGACTGGTAGGTTGCCCAGTCCAAAGCCACCTTCCATGAGAACCATTTCTTTCCTGCTCTCTCATAGCTATCTATATCAGTGTTATCCCTTCAGTATTCCTATCTCATTCTTTTCCATTGTGCCCTCTAGAATCCCTATTTTATTGTTAACAAACTATCCTTCGTATTAGACCAGGGGTTCTTAACTTTTTTTGTGTATTATGGACTCCTTTAGAACTCTGGTGAGGTCTATAAATCTTTCTCAATATAATGTTTTTTAATGTATGAAATGAAATTCATAAGATTTCAAGGGAAATCAACTATAACAAAATACAATTATCAAAATATTTTAAAAACAAGTTCTCGGATCCTGGGTTAAGAATTTCTTTTTTGACCTTTGACATTCCCCAGGAAATTACTTTGTATATATTTTGAATTTGCCTATATGTGTCCTGGACCCTCTCCCTCCCCCCTCATAGAAAGCTTCTTGAAGAGCTTAGCACATAGTAGGTAGTTAACAAGTGGCTGCTGAATTGAATTGATTTGTCAAGGTTACAAAAGGGACAAAGCCAGAATTCAAACAGGAGCTCTGACTCCAAATCCAGCTCTTTCCAGTTCACCAAAAAAGAAACTTTACAGTTTTGCCCAGAGATAGCTCCCAAAACTTACACCCATTTAGATTTTGTCAGGTCCAGAGTCAGCTCTAAAATGCTTCTGCGTTTCACACTCAGTGTGGGAGATATATTACTTCACAGAATCATGGAATTTCAGACTAGGAAGGGACCAGCAAACTGTTTAAATATAGCCCCCTGAAAAATTCCCATTACAACACACCAAGCACGTGCTCACACAGCTTTTTCTTGAAAAGCTACATTGAGGACAAAAACCCACTGCCACTTGCAGATAGCTCTAATTGTTAGGAGGCAACTGACCTCTTTGAAATTTTCCCCCAAGCTCTGCCTTCTGAGGCCATATAGAGCAAATGTTCTATTCCCTTTCCCACATGACAGTTTTTCAATTACTTGAATACAACTATCATAAGTGTGACCTTGGATGAGTCACTAAATCTCTTTGGGTCTCAGTTTCCTTAACTAAAATGATAAGACTGGATTAGGAAGAGAACAAACAAGATTACATTTGTGAAATTTCGCAGCACTTTTGATGATCCCAAGTTTCACTTTGACACAAAAACACAAATTTGTAACAACAATATTCTTTCAGTGACATACTATAGCTATGGCTATGATGAAATATCAGGCTCAGAAGAATCAAAATTAAAGGGGCCCCAAAGGATAATAGGGAATAAGCAAGCTACAGCATATTACCAGTGATGCCCAAGAAGCGACTCAGGAAATACATGACCAGTAAATCATGTAATCAGGAACGACAAAAAAATTGTTGGAACAATATCAGTTGCATAGATCTCAATAGAAAGTAAAAAGAATTAGAGGAAGGTCTTAGAAATGTTGGCTAGGTTCTAAATGGAGGATTTGTGAGTTATGTCTATGGATGGGTTGTTAGGAACCAGGAGAGATGAGATCACTGATTCCGTGAAGAACTGAAGTATGCCTCTGATCACTCTGTTCCTTCTAGCTAAAATGTTCTTTTTCTGCTTTGCCTATTCATCTCCTAAGAGGTCAAAGGCCCAGCTCAAAGGAAGCCTCCTCCATGAATTTTTCCCTTATTCTACCAGTGAGAACTAGCTTCATCCACCTCTGAGCTAGCACAGTTTGGGACTTCCTGCATTTGCATATCCTACCCTATGTTATTGCTATTTGTACGTGTCTTATTTCACCCATTAAGCTGTAAGTTCCGTGACAGCAGTAACTCTGTCTTCTTCATATCCCTCTTGTGCTTTGCACATACTAGGTATTCAGAGATAATTTATCAAATGAATAAATAAGTTAGTTCATGCAACTGGTGCAATTAAATGAATAAATAAATAATAAACAAACTCAATCCAAGTGAAAAAGGCACTGTTAACAGCATAAAGATACTTTGTCCTTTTCCACTGAGAGTGTTTGCAGACATCTGACATGGCTAGTGCATGAGGGACATTTGGGGTTTGAATAGGGGAAGGGGGAGGAAATTGGTAAAGTCTGCTTACATAAAAGCTGGTGGAATTTTCCTATACAATGTAAGTATTTCATAAATCTCTGAAAACAAAAACAGTACTTGACCTGAAAAGTCAAGAGAATTAACACAATTGTCCAATCTGCATTTTTTGCTTACTGGAAAAAGCCAACCCTGCAATGAAACAGTCTTTGTTTTTTGAGCTTTGAGGGGTTTTTTTTGTGTGTGCCTTTCCAAAGTAGGCCAGATTTCAAATGAAAGATTCCAAATGAAGAGAGACATGTAGAAGAGGTTCTAAAGAGTCTCTCAGTAGACACAGAATTGTTAAATTTAAAGATAATTGAGTTTGACTTCCACCATAGAACAGCAACCCACAGCCATTAGGATTCTTATTTAACCAAGGCTCATCAATTCTCACTAAACCTTATTCACAGATTTGAGAAGCTTCAGCTAATGCTAATAAAATAGCTACTATAAAAGAAAAAGTCTCCCAGGGAAAACTGGAAATTCCCAGATTTCAAAAAATAACCTTGGACTTGATCAACATCCTAAAGACAGCCATGTGAATGGCTAATGAAACTGTATAATTTCTCTATGTGTTTCTCAAGGTCTTTTAAACACAGACTTTCATAGCTGGGGGAGGGGAGGAGAGCTAGTATGACATTCAAATAGAACAAAATTGGGACCTCACGCCATTAACCTTATGTTTGTTTGTTATTATTTTTTCTTATTAAATTATACAAATCGGCAGTGTGAAGCATTCAGACAATAAAAGTGAGGAGCAGTAGTTTGCCTTTCATTGTTTTTTTTCCCCCTTCTTCTCCCCTGCCCCCAAATACATACCTTCTTCTAAAGTAGATGTTTTGTAGGACTTCTTCCATAGGTGTAAATAATACCCAAGATATTCATATATTGAGAAGGGTAGAGGAGGGATGTGGGAGACTGGAGGTGGGAGGTATGGAGACTTTTTTTCCCCTACAGGTGTCAATTTTTATTTTACTCACAAAGCATAAGGAGGCCTTTTCTGAAACTTCTTAATGGGGGTGCATAATTAAAATTCAGGACATAGCCTCCTACTATTATCTTTCTTAGCAAATGGTTTGAGAAATGGGTGGCAATCAGCCTAGAGATGGAATACCCACAATGATGAGCTCTCAGGTCACTGTAGTATCTCCTTGCTATAATTCTCTCTGTTACAATAATTGCTCTTATTTCGTCTCCTCTGCTCATCCTCCTATTTCCCTTCCACCTTATAGTCCCATCTCTTTCAGTCCTTTTCATTTCATCCTTCATTTTGTTTCCCCCAGAGTCTAAGTCTTCTTTCACTTCCTCCATTTTATTTTGGTCCTATTACTCTTTTGTGAGGAGCAGAGTTCTGAAGAAGAGAGATGGATAGGGAAACTAAGAGAACCATGTGAAGAAGAGATATCATGTCATGTGGTTCAATCCATTTGGAAAATATTTTGAAAGCCTGCCTCATTATTCATGCCTCATGTAATGTAGATGAGTGTTTCTGAGATCTGGGCTCATCCCTTGGGCAAAGATATGTTCTCTAAAGTAGGGCATAGGGGTATGAAAAGGGCAACAAGCCTTATTGCTTTCAGGGAAGAGAATGAGAATCAGAGGATTCAGCTGGAACATTCTGGGCACAAATAGAAATAAAATCATTGTACAAGCAAGCGCTGGCTGTTGGCCAGAGTTATGATTCAACACTTCAGGGAATCAGTGATTATCTTGATGTGGGTATTTCCTCCATCAGTGTAGACTGCAATTCATCTATGCCTTCTCATCCTACATTCTTCTTTTCCATATCCTCCCATAGATCATGCCATCTATCTAAAATGCTAGAAGTATTTTTCTAGGTCTTTTCGCATTTTGCAAGTACCCTTGAAACTTTGGGCTGCCTACAATCCCTCTCTCTTTTTCATCACATGATTGTCTTACCTCCTTTTTTTTTTATCATTCATTTTCTCCACAACATCTCTTGGAATCCCATCTGATCCTATGGAATGTCTTCTCCATTTCTTGTCTGTAAGTCATTATTGTAATTATGATGCCACCTACTTGACCTACTCATGTTTCTATTGCCTGTTGGGTTACTAGCAACTTTGAACTTTTAGAGGTCATATTGTTCCAAGATTTGCAACTAAGCAGCACAGCTAGGAGAACTTTTACGTCTAAAAATAAAAATGGGTCCCTGCTTTGGGAAACAAAAATATAGCAATAAGTTCTCAAATATATTTCAGACAGTTATCTTCCCCCTATTCAACTATGGCCCCAAATCACTGTTTATCTGCAATATTTATTCCATATACATATACACATATGCACATACTGAGGTATTAAGTTAATGAATTGACTACCCAACTGTATGTAATCATCTAGACAATAGTAATTTTTCATCCATTTAAGGTTTTCTTTATGTATTTTTAGACCAATTGCTTTCGAGTACTCATAGATTTGTATTGATGATTGTATTGAGCTTGATTCAATTAACATGACAGAATCCATAAAAGCAGAACTTGTAGAGAATCTCATTATCTATATGGAATCCCTTTTCCATTTCTTTAGGACATTCTCCATGTGAGCAGTGAACCCCTTTGGTAAGCGTGTCTTCCAGTTTAAGACCTAACTTGACAACAAACAGAGGGTTGTTGAGCAGGCATCTCAAGAAACCTTGTAGAAGCTTAACATATATAAATATATATACATACACACACATACACACACACACACACACATATACTCATGCACACACACACACACACACACACACACACACACACACACATATGAGGTCTTGTTGGTTGATGGTCTTTAAGGCCCAGTGTTATTCTAGGTAGTCAAATTCTTTTTTGTTAGCGGCAAATAATAAACACATATTGCATTCTCTACACTTTTCAGGTTATAAAGGTGAAGTATTCTGTATAGAGAATATTTTGCAAAAGTCTTCCTATTTATGAGAGAGAGAGAGAGAGAGAGAGAGAGAGAGAGAGAGAGAGAGAGAGAGAGAAAAGAAAAAGAAAAAGAGAGAAGGATGAAAGAAAGAAAAAGAAACAAGGACAGAGAGAAAGAAGGAAAGAAAGTAATAGATTTTTTTGGCGGGGTACTGCTCTATGGAACCATGAGCAGATGCTGGGAAGGCTTCCCACTCCTCAAGAGGAAGGCCATTTGGAAGCATCTTGTTTTAATTAAAAATATTTGATTGCTAGGTGAGGTTGGGAAGAAGGGAATGGTAAACTTTAAGCAAACAGTTAGAAAGCTGAAAAAGATTTTGAAGCCCTTCCCCCTTCCCCAGTTTTGAAGAATCATGTAAAAACTGAAAAAGACCTTAAGGATCATCTAGTTCAGTATTTCCTATTTAGTAGTTTGTGAACCTTTAAATGATGATCACAATGATAGGGTTCACAATGATGATCCAATGGTGTTCATACTAAAATTCCTCTAATGAAACCTCATGCAGTAAAGAATTATCTTATATAGTACAAATACATTTTTCCTCTGTGACAACAATCATATACATGTTTGAAGCATAGGTTTGTTTCTGCAGTGATTCAAAATCATCATGATCACATGCACAATGATTTTGGTATTTTTGCAGCAACTACATCAAACTCTGACCACTTCTAAGTAAGCACAACACATTCTTATGATTTCTCAACCTATCATCAAATTGTTTCCAAACCACCATAAGGATTCAACATTAGATCACAGTTCCCAATGGATGGTCAGACATGTGTTCCCACTACTCATTTGCATTTTATGCACTCTGCCAGTGTAGCTCTCCTTCTATCATCCTGTAATCATATGATATCAGTTGAACAATAGCATAATTGAGATGTTACAAATGTTTACATCCTTGCAGCACAAATGTTAGGCTATTTGAAAACCACGATTACTGAGCATAAGCACTACAAGCGATCCTGAAGTCATCATGAATCATCACAAACGTTCTGCAAAAACAAACCTTATTTTGCCTATTGTATATGCCTATTGCAGTATTAAGGCTGTTTTCCAATTTAAATTTATCCTCTACTTATGTTACCATCCTTCTGCATGGCAGATGTTTCAATGAATTGGTTGGCAACACAGGTCAGTCAATTAGTAGAGTTTCTGTGAGAGTGTAATTGGTATGGCAATTGGAGATAGATGAGAAAAAAGGAGCATCTGAAGAGATTCTTTCCTTACCAAAGTTGGTTTATATATAAACATTATTAAAAAACAAAAGAATATATGCAATTGCTCTTAAAGTATATTTATCATTTAGTATAGCACTTGTCATTATACAGTAGAAAAGTAAATATTTTGTATAATTAGCTATTCATTTTCCTTGACTGGTTAGATAGTTGAAAGTAAAGAAAAATTAATTTCTATCTCTCAGCAAAAGAGCATATGAAATTCTCCTAACATTTTCTGCTACATATTTGTGTGAGTAAGCACTTTCAATTTTTTTGTTGTTTTAAGTTAAGAAAACAAAACAAAATACAAATAAGCTCTATACAAAACCAGATTTAAGTCTGTTTGTTTCATGTTGAGGCAAATATTACAAGTTTTGTTCAGATAAAAAAGTTCAACATAAAAATTAAGTTTATATATGATTATCAATATTATATTAAATGTATTTTGAGTTGTGACTTATTTTGTTAATAATGTTATTTATATATAAATTTTTAAAAATGAAGTTTAATATGAATTCTTACATATAATAGAATTACTGAATTACACAGATTCATTCTTTTAATTCTTATAGAATGTCTCACATAAAATATTTTAAATTATTTTATAATTGGAGTTTTATTATTTTATGTTTAAAGTTTTTTATAATTATAGGTAGAATAAGGTTTATACTTTATAGTTTAATTATAACCATAAATTATAATTCTATAAGACATATAATTATACATTTATTTATATGATTTATATGACTATTTATGTGTATTTTATATGTATATAATTTTGTATAATTTATATTTATATAATTTGTATAATTTGTATTTATATAACATATTTTGATAAATTTGTTTATAAAATTTATGATAGTTTACTTTGTAATATATCTATTTATATGATTATGATATAATTAAGATATAAATGTTAAACTAGAGACTTTTTAGACAAAAGTTATCATTGAAACTATAGAAAGCACCTAATTAATAAATCTCAAAGAATATTATATATTATATATTAAATTACCCTGGACTTTACAAGACATTGTTGCTGTTGTTGTTGAAAGGGGTCTGCAGAACAAAAAGCATTAAGAACTACTGATGTAGTTTAACTTCTTCATTTTATGAAGAGGAAACAGACCCCATAAAAAGGTTAAATGAATGGCTTAAGGTCACTAAGGAAAGTTTATTCAATATTTTTTAAAAATTTAAATTCATCTGAGGTGCAGTCAATGAGAATTTAGTGGGAGATAATGTGATATTTTTAAAAATCCACAAACATTAAAAAATACAAGGATATACTTCAAAATTAACATAAAATATTAATAGCAGGTAAACTATATCTATTCCCCTGACCTCTAATGTCTCTTCCAGCTCTCAATTCTATGATAAAAATGGTCTATCAGTTTAACAGCCCTATCCAAAAAAGGAAACAAGGTTAGTCCAATATGACTCTTTCTTGCTAAAACAAAGCAGGTTCTTCCTGACTCCTGCTTCTTTTCTTAGATATTCACAAACTCTCCTTTTAATATTATATCCTAGAATTTTGCCAGCTACTGAAGTCAAGTTGAATGGCTATAGTGTGTAGAATCTGCTTTATTCCCCTTTTGTGAAATTCAGAAAAGGATTTTCTCTTCATCAGTTCTGCTGCACCAACCATATTCACCATTATGTTTCTACTATTGCCAACAGTGTCCCAACCATCATTTCCACTAGTTCTTTAAGTGTCTTGCCATGCAGTTCACCTGCCCCAGGTGATATGAACTCATGGTAGGGAATAAGCCTATTATGTGCCAGGCACTGTTCTGAGTACTTGATAACTATCTCATTCATCCTCACAACAAAGACAGGTAGATGGTCTCTTATTATCTTCCCGTTTATCTTAAGTATAGAGAGTTGGCCTTAATGCAAGACATATCCCACCTCAGAAACATACTGGCTGTGTGACCCTGAGCAAGTTACTTAAACTCACTGCTCTAGCCAAATCTCTAATTCTGTAAGTTGCAGAAAAGGTGCCCACCTGTATTGATAAAGCAGGTGAATAAATCACAGGTGCAGTTATTATCCCTACAAGCTCCCTATTAGCCAGTTTTGATTCTCTTTTTTCCCAGTCCAAACATCATTCTTCTTTGACAAAGAAAAAGGATGCAATATACTAATTGACCAGCTCTACCTTCTTTCAGTTATTTGTTATCTTTGTTTCATCCACCATGAACAGTCCTATCACTTTGGCATTTCTCCTCTTTTGGTCACTATAACAACCACAAAAATAATAACATCCTATTGTTTTTTCTTGAACTTTCTTCATAAAACTCAGCTCATTCTGAACTATTATTATTATCATCATAGAACTATACTACATTGTACTCTTTTACCAGTCTTTGGTGCATCTTCAGTATGTGTCTTTTAAAATTTTACATTTGTCCTGAGTTCCCCATGCATGCTATTTCTCTTTGAAATGTCAGAATTCTATTTTTCAGGGCCAAACATTTTCCTGGTTGACTTCTATAGAATGCCATCCATTGGCTCTTACCTAACCATGTGCCAGAGGCATTTCAAGGAAGGAGAGATCACAGAGGGATCAACTGGTCAAGTAAGAAGAAGTCAGAACTTCAACTGAGTCTTTAAGCCTGGACAGGTTTCAGAGAAGTGAAGAAAGACATTTTTAGAAGGATGAATGCATATGCAATGATGGGAAATGGGAATATATTAGATTAGATCAGATTAGACTAGATATACTAGAAAAGTCACCAGACCATACATACCCTTTGACCTAGTGATATCACTACTAGGCATATACCCCAAGAAGAACAGACAGAGGGAAAGAGGGGTGTGTTTTTGTGTGTGTGTGTGTGTGTGTGTGTGTGTGTGTGTGTGTGTGTGTGTGTGTGTGTGTGTGTAATAGGAGACAGTCAAGAAACTTCTTGCTGAGATATAAAATTCTTATTGGAGAGATGCTGCTGGGAAAACAGACAAGGAGTAGATTGCGACAGCCAACAACACTAAGTGAAGGAAATTTAATGTTATTCTGTAGGCACTAGGAAGTCATTTAAGATTTTTGAATTGGGGAAGATAGTGGCTGATTAAGATAATAATAGGGCAGCAGTATGGAGAATGGATTAATTGAAATAGTGATGAAAGCTGGGGAAACCAGTTAACATTTTGTAATAACTGAGGTGTGGGGTGATAAGAATCTGAAAAAGATAGTTGGCAATGAGAATTGAAAGGAAGGATGGCTTAAAAAAATACTACACAGGAAGAATCAATAGAACATGGTGACTAATTGAATGTGGGGAACACAAAATAAGAAGCAACCATGAAATTTCTGCCTGAGGGACTCGGGGAAATGATGATACTATTGTTGGAAATTACGAAGTCAAGAGGAAGAGAAAGTTTTAGGAAGGTGATTAGTTCACTTTTAGATACAGTAAGCTTGATAACGCAGTGATATATTTAAGGGGAAAAGTTTGAGGAGAGAGTTGAAGATACAGATGTGGAACTCTGAATCATTCATTTGTGCCTGGCATATAGTAGATGCTTAATAAAGAAATGCTTTTTGATTGATTGATTGATTGATTGATCCACTGAGAGATAATAGTTGAAGCCAAGATAGTAGATAAGTTCTTAGAGACAAGAATTTACTAGATAAATGTTCAAAGGATATTATAGATGGGCAGTTTTCAAAGGAGGAAATAAAAATTACCAATCACTATATAAAAGAATGCTTGAAGTCTCTAATAAGAAGAGAAATGCATATTAAAACAACTCTGAGAATTTGCCTCCCACCCTTCAGATTGGTTTCTTAAAGGTAGGGACTGGTTTGTTTTTTGACTCTCTACCTCCAGTGTCTAACACATTGCTGAATGAATGTGGGAAGATAGACACACTAATCCATTGTTGGTGAAAATGTGAGTTAGTCCAACAGTTTGAGAAAAAAAAAAGTGACATCATACTAGAAAATTCCCCAGACCATAAATAACCTTTGACCCAGCGATATCACTATTAGGCATATACCCCAAGAAGGCCAAAGGCAGAGGGAAAGATATATGTGTGTGTGTATGTGTGTATCTATATGCATTTGTCTGGTATATGTATTTATATACATATAACCACATACCACAGTAAAATACCACACACATGTAGATACATCTATATCTATAATAAATCTATACATGTATATATGCATATGTAAAATCCCATTTTATCTATCTATCTATCTATCTATCTATCTATCTATCTATACATATACATGAAATTTTAAGGGAAGAGTGTACCCCCCTATTTGGGGAAGGTTTTTGTAACAACTATTCTTGCTATACTTAATAAATACCCTTTCTAAAAACTACTTAAATCTAGCTGATAATCAATGGACAGCATACTGGCTAGGAGTTTGCGAATGACAGTACCAGAAAACCCCAGTCCCTTAGTTATACCCTCAGAGTTCTAAGTAGTCATCTTTATTATAAGAGAGGGTTCTGTGGCGTTAGCGGAATACCAAAAAAAAAAAAAGAAAGAAAGAAAGAAAAAGGGACAAGAATTAACCATGTTTGGGTTGACTTGATGAAGTTCAATGGACAGTTTCTCTTGACTAGTGTTGGTTCATCTTTCTTTATCTTCAATATACAAAGACTCCCCTCTGACATATACTGGCTTTGTGACACTGGGGAAATCACTTAAATTCTCAGTGTTCTAGGAGATTTTTTCTAGACTATAAGTTGTAGAGAAGGTGACAGTCTGCCTTAATATAGGGAGTTCCCCAAACCCTTGGAATCGCAGGTCTAACGCCAATCCTCCTTCCCAACAAAAGATTCATTTTCACTCTTCCCCATCGTGCCAACAGCCTGCCTGACTTCAGGATTCATTCTCCGCCCCCCGCCCCCATCAGAACTTAGTATGTCCTTTCGAGTGAGAGATGATAATTTTCTTACAGTTTTTAATCTCTCTTCAACTCTTAGCATAGTCTTGTGTACATGGAAGACACTAAATATATGTTCATTGAATGAATGTTGAATAAGTGAATCAATGAGAGAATTATTATGAGGCAGCCTAAAGGGAAAAAGCACTCACTGATATTCTACAGCTGACATTCTATTCAAATATCTTACCCATAAGTGCAGAAACCTATTATGTTATTGAATTTCATTGGGAGAAAAACTGTTAGGCAATAAGTAAAAGTATTATTTTATTAGGTCTGCTGCACTAGAAGCATGATTTTGTTATGTCTTGGAGGGAAATTTTTTTCTGAGAAGCATACCTCCAATTTTATAAAAAATAAATAAGAAAATAGGATTCAATAGCAGACATTTTCTGTATAGGCATTTTATCATAAATACATGTATCTCTGGGTTCTCAGTATGTGTTCTCTGTGTATATACATATATATGTAGAAAAGCAAGGTAGCAAGAGATTAGAAGAAAAATAAAACATGACTGGACACGTCACTTCCCTTCTCTTTGCTCACATGTAACACTGAAGAAATTGGACAATATGATATCCAGAGTCCCTTCAAGCTCTAAAACCTACACAACTTAAATTCAAACAAACAATAAAATACAACAAAACTGGGCTATCACAGCTGGCAAAAGTTTAGTTTTTCCTAGTCACAGAAAAGTAGATTCTTTAAAGATACTTCCAAATATAATCCTGAGTTTGGAATCTGGAAATCTACTTTTAAAAGATGAGCAACAAAATATAAATATTGTTATTCTTGGTATATGTTCTTCTTCTTGTCTCAGCTTTCTACACTTCAAAATCTTCAGATATGGCATTTCCCAAACTTGGGATATCTCTGTAATTCACTCCTCTAAGCCACATTTCTCTCATTTTCAAAATACTATTTAAACTCACTACCTCTTGACGTTTTCCCCAGATGGACACCACCCAACTCTCTTCTTTCCAGAGTTCATCATATTAGGCTTTGTTGATTTCTTTAGCATGTACACATAATTAGTAGCTTTATGAATTATTCCTCCAATTACATTTTTATTTCCAAAGTAAATTTCTCTTTTAAAAAAATAGTATCTTATGTGGTTTAGTGGATAGAGTGATGGTTTAGGAGTCACAAAGACCTGGGTTCAACACACTTAACCTTGGCACAGCCTCTAAGGCTAACTAGCTAGCTACTGGTAAGTCATGGGACCTCTCAGTTCCCCAGGCAATTATCCAAAACTATAAGCTACAGATATGTTGCTGGGAGTTCCCTGCACCAGTGAAATCACAACTGGCACATAAATGTTTTGGTTGAATTTGACTTCCTGGTGTGAAATGTAAGAGAAAAATTCATATATACTTTTGAAACTTGAATAGTTTTATTTAAAAAGCCATACATAAATCAGAGCAAATCTTCATTGTACCAAATAAGTGTTAAGTAGAGGCACAAAAAACACAACTTGCATATTTATTATTCTGTTTTCACTGTTAGTATTCATCTCTGCCACACAGATTTCTAAAGCTTTTTGGACAGTCTCTGTTCCAGTGGCTTCCTTGACAAAGCCATCACCTAGTTCTCTTCCCACCTCACAATGCAGGTATCCCTGAGGGCTCTGTCCTAGACCCTCTTTGCTTCTCTCTCTAGTTTCTTCCTTGGTGATATCATTTGTTCCCATGGATTCAAATACTGCTGTTGTTAGATTCAAATATTATCTCTATACAAATGACCACCACATCTATATATTGTACCCTAATATCTCCCCTGGACTTCAATTCTTTCTTGTCAATTATCTACTGGATATCTCAAGTAAAAAACTTGGCTGATTTTCATTCATTTTTTTTATCTTTGTATCCCTAGTGCCAACCAAGCACATTGCTTAAAAGCAGTAAGTGTTTAATAAATGCCTGTTGTTTAATTAATCTCTTATTTGAATCTAGGTCTTCTGACTCCACCCAAATCCAGTGCTTTTTCCCACACTACTATGGTCTTCTGACTCCAAGGCCTCTGTTCTTTCCCCTATATAACTCTTGTCTCTGGGATCTCAAGCTGACAAGAAGGTATTTTATAACAATGAGACTAGCTAACATTTATATAGCTCTTTAAAGTTTGCATAAGCACCTTACATACATTGACTCATTTGAATGTCACAACGCTGGACAGTAGGTGAAGTTACCTCATTTTGCAGATAAAGCAACTGAAACCAGGATCTATGAAATATTGCTTACAGCATTCAAACTTAGGTCTTCCTGACTTCAGTCAAGTCCAGAACTCTAGCCATATGCCACGGGGATGATTCAAAACCTTCTAGAAAGCTATATAAATACGAACTCTTAATATAATGTTTAAACATTTGTCATTTTTCATTATTTCTTTGCAAAGGGTCTAACGACTTCTTTATTTTAAATATAATTCAGAAATCTGTTTTTCTACTCTGGTTACAATTAATGCCTCCTCTCTACTTCAATTCCTTTTATTTATAATCTAAGTCTGGCCCACCTATACTCTACAATCCAGCCAAACTGGCCTATGAAAGGCCATATCTCCTACCTCTGAGCCTTTGCAATGGGCTATCCCTTTTTCTTAAAATGCTTTCCCTTCTCACCTTTACCTTTTGGAATATCTAGATCCCTTCAGAGATCTGCTCATTTGCCACCTGTTATGTAAAGCCTTTCCTGATTCTATGCAGTTTCCCCTCAGTTAACTGTAAAGGCCTTGAGAATAAAGATTGTTGCTGTTGTTTCTTTTTTTTGAGGGGGGGTAGGTGGGGAGAAAGGGGTTTGAACCCTCAGAGCCCAGCATACTATCTTTCAAAGAAGTACTTAATAAAAGTTTCTTGATTGAATTTCACATTTTTTCATTGATTGAAATCATCTTCTTTTGTGGATTTGGATGGGACAAAATATGGTCCTGTTATGCTGAGTAGCAAAGCCCCGAAGGTGGTTGTGTTTCTGTTGTGTCTTAACACCATCCCTGAGCCTTTGCTGTCGAGGATCTCTGTCTGCATTGGTAAAAGTGATTTTCTTACTTTGTCTTTGCCATTCTTTGTATTCCCAGTATTTAGCACAGAGACTGACACATGGGTAGGTGCTTAATAAATGTTTATCGACTAACTCAAAAATTCTTAACACCAGTGAAATCACAGATCTGGACCAAACAAACAAAACTCAATTCATTGTATTGTTTGCAGGCATTTCACATTTTTGGAGGGTCAATTTTGCTGTGAAAATACACTCAAACACACACACACACACGTTGTATACTACACTACAATAAATTATGTCAGAATTCACACATCTGTAATTCTGTAAAAAAGAATTCTTTCCCTCCTTGCATATCTAGTCGTTACTTACTTTAGAAACAAGTTTTTGTTCACTGTTACGATAAAAAATATTATTGGGAAATACTTTATGGAAAATAGGATATTTAATGTACTGGTTTATCCATCAACTTTTTCCACACCCAGCAAAAGGGGAGGAGAAGGGAACAAGCATTTATGCAGTGACTACTCTGTGCCAGGCACTGTCAACCCAGTGAGGTGGGTGCTATTATTGTCTCCATTTTTCAGCTGAGGAGACTGAGGTAAACAGGTTAACTGACTTGCCCAGGGTCATATAGTTAGTAAATGTCTGAGGTTGCTTTTGAATTTGGGCCCAATGTTCTATCACACACTGCCATCTCAGCAAGACCCCATATATAGCAATGGGAAAAATCCTGATAATTTATGACAAGGACAACTGATAATGACTTGTTTATGTGGTTAGAATGTAAGCTCTCTGAAGACAGGGACAGTTTGGATTGTTTCTACTTGTATTCCCAACAATTAGAAACTGTTCCTGGAACATAAGAGCTTAAAAAAAATGTTCTCTGCCTCCTCCCGCCCCCCTATCCCACCCCACCCAATTTATCTTCTGTCGGTCCATCCCTCAGCCTCGATGACCTCTGAGGTCCCATCTAGCTATAACATACTAAGATGTAAATGAGGTAACTTCTCTCACACCAGCAAAATCTGGGCCTTACTTTCTGGTGCTTCCTAAGGATATCCTGGTAGGAGTTACCTGAAGGTACTTGTCTCCATAGAAACACTAATTTGAAAGCCAATGATCTAAAGAAAGGTATTATTCCTTGAGGCAGGCTGTTTACATGAATCAACATTTCTCTAATACTTGTCAGTGTTTTCTAACACTTTCTTAAGTGCCAATTGTAGCTTGCCAGTTCTTCTGAAGTGTAGAGGCTGTGAATGGGCGAAACCAGAATGGTAACCAGGTTCCCTTGGGGCTTTTTCTGTCATTGTAATGCAGAAGTTCTTTTTACTGTTTTCATTTTGCATAATCATTAGTTATTTGGAGACTTGTGAGAAGCATGGGACAGATCTATTAAGTCCTGATTAGTCAGTATGCATTAAAAGTGCTTGTTTTCCATTATCCCCCACTTCTTACCCTTAATCCACACCTATTGGAAATATTTTTATCTTGATTTTCTGCATTTGATAGTGCAACTGGAATTTACTTGCTAAAAGGGATCTCCAGGGATTACTTTAGGGGAAAAAAAATATTCTCCTGGAATTAAAAAAATGTTACAAGCATGCTGTAAGGAAACATCTGACTAGAAAAATATATGGGTGGGGCACCCCAATTTTCATCGCTTGAAACTTGTCATTTCCACTGCTCTGCCTGAGAAATATTCATTCATTAGCACACAATCTTTGCCTCTCAGATTTTGAATAAACACAACATTAGAGTCCAAGATTTAATGTGGTCTGTTTTCTCTTCTATCCAATATTAACCTTTAAATCTCAGTACAAGGAGTTATAAACTGTTTTTGCACTGTCTTTCAAAATACTGAAGAAAAAGTTAACCCAGCCCAAATCAATTTACTATTTGTTTTACTGAGGGGGAAAAAGCCAGCAAAGCAACTATGCAGAGGAGCAGCTATGAAAAGAAAATAAACTTTATCTTCCACTTT
>NW_027555847.1:150857040-151049540 GCF_003287225.1 Phascolarctos cinereus | reverse complement strand
CAATTTGAAGAAAAGAGTAAAGAATATCCTTTTTAAGGATAGTATCATTTAATATATTTTTTAAAAAAATACAAATCATTTAAATTGGGTGATCCTACATAAGACTATAGATTTGAAGATCATCCAGTATACTCTTCTCAGTTTACAAATGAAGAAAGCAAAATCATAAAAGGCTGAGTGATTTGCCCAAAGTTATACAGGTAGTAAGTAGCAGAGCAAGGATTTGAACTTAGTTTTTTTTCATATCAAATCCGATTCTCCTCCTACTTTATAGTATTTCTTCTCTCCAAGTATAACTTGGAGTCTTAGTGAATTTTGTGACTATTTGTATATTATGAATTCTCACAAAAGTAAATTGGTAGGAAGAAGAAAGCTGTTGATACAGTGAAATTAGTGGAATTTAATTTTCCTAATTAAATTTACAGTCAAGGTATCATTGATTTAGAACTAGAAATGAACTTATAGGTTATTTATAACAACTTGCTTATTTTGCAAATAAGGACCCTGAGGTTCAGGATGGGGAAGTGAATTGCTCAAAGTAGCTGATCCCCATAACTCTAATATAACAGAGTCAGAGGGAGGCAGGGCTGTGCTGGAGCCAGCTCTAAGTGGCTTGTGAGAGTCCACAGTGTGAGAATTTTACCTTGAAAATCAGTAAGCTACGAAACAGGGCTGGATTTATTGTTTTGTTTCTTGTCTAGCCTTAAGAAAGTGATGGGGAAAATGTTAATTCAAATTAAGTATATGTGGCATTTAAAAGGTTTAAGAGACACAATTTCTGGGTAATTTAATTATTTTATTAATAATGCCAGCATTTTAAATAAAGGCCCAGTGATACTCTTGAAAGCCAAAGGCAATCATGATGGCAACTCATGGCTTATATGTCCTTTTGAAGAGGGGTGTTAACTAACGCTGATTGTTTAACAATTAGTGAGAGAATGAGTATTACAATGAAGGTCTGGACATATTCTAATGAACATTGATTATATCATTTACTTCTAAGTTACCCCTAGCCTTGGACAATCTATTCAAAGAATAGATTCAAAGCCTAAGCAGAAGGGAGTTTCATCTTAGATTAGAAGTCTGATCTATTGGGTAGAGTAGCAATACCCAGAATGAGGAGAATGTTAATCCTATCGTCTATCAACTCTGTCCTTGAAAGATTGGCAAGGAAACAGAACAAGGAAAAACAACAAACTGGGGTCTCCCCAATTTTAATAATTGGCTATTAATATGAGAGAGAAATAATTATTTCTCTCACATAAATAGGTTACAAGTTTTCAGAGAAATCAGTTATTAACTTTTTACCACCATACTTGGCACAGCATAATCATTATCTATCAGCCAATTTATCCTTTCCCATTTTTATAGGAAGAAAAGAGAATATAAACAATGTGTGAGTCAATGGTTATTTTATCAACCCCATAGGTGGTAAGCAGTAGAATAAGGATTTGAACCCAGTTCCTCTAATGTCAAATATAGCACTGTCACCATTGCATTGGGTTCAGGTTTCAATTTTGCCACTTATGTTCTGGGGTAAGTCATTTAACTTTCTCATGACTCAGTTTTCTCATCTGTAAAACGAAGGGGGTGGGCTAGATTATCAATAAATCTTCTATTTCTAAATCTTGTCATCCTATGGTTTTTCATTTAGTAGCAGCTACTTAATAGCTGGAATGGATAGAACACTGGGCCTGGAATCAGGAAAACCTGAGTTCAAATCAGGCCTCAGACACTCATTAGCTGTGTAATCTGGGAAAGTCATTCAACCTCTATTTTCCCCAATTTCCTCATCTGTAAAATGAGGATAATCATAGCACCTACCTCCCAGGGTTGTTTTGAGGACCAAATGAGACAATATTTGTAAGGTTCTTAGCACAATTCCTGGCACATAGTAAATGCTATATGTTAGCTATTATTATTATTATTATTATTATTATTATTATTATTATTATTGAGATAATAATTGTAAAATGCTTGGGATGGTGGCTAGCATGTTGTACTACATAAAATGCTAGCTATCATCATCATCATCATCATTATTTGAGATATTTGTAAAACACTTAATATGATGGTTGTCACATTGTACTATATAAGTATTAGCTATTATTATTATTGTTATTATTATTATTATTGTAGCAGTAGGAGGAGGAGGAGTGCTAATTATTTACAAGTCAAGTAAAACATTATGGAATACCATATCGCATCACTCTTTTTTTCCCACCTTTGTATCTCTGTTGCTTATTTACCTCCATGACCTTTGCTGGACAAGTCACTTCATCTTTCTAAACCTCAGTTTCCTCCCTAGTAAAATGAGGGGATTGGACTATGTGACATCTAAGTTCCCTTTATGCTCTAAATCTAATGTTATCATGGATTTCATCAGTTATTGATTTATTTTGTTTTCTGCTTAGCTGGTTATCTTCAAAAATAAAGGAGCAAGATTTGTCGTTCCTCTACCTTTCCACGGTTGGTAATAGATTGGTCAATGCAACTGACCCTCTGGTCTTATTACATTATTGAATTGAGTCACAGGAGGACATAACCATTAGCAAGCAACCAATTTGTCATGCCCCATTTTTGCATGTACATAGGAGAAGGTAAATAATGTGTATGAGTCAGTGGTTATTTCATCAGCACCTACATTAAGAGGCAGGTGTGGGTATAAGCCAACTCTGGCTACATGTCTAGTTATTACCAAGTTTGCAATTCAATTACCTGAGCAGCCTCAAGTACCATTGATTATTCATTGGATTCTTGGGTTGGGCTGACTACAAAACTATTCATTAATCCCTTGAGTGCCCCTGGGCATCCTGTATGATTCCAGCTGAGCAACATTTCCATAGCCCAAGTGTACTGTTGCTGGTAGTGGCTAGTGAAGTAGCCAGAGTGAAGTTTGCCTGCCAGGCAGAAATCTCACCCCACATGCATGTATCTCCTTACAGATAAGGCAGTCTGACTTCCTTTTGGAGTAGAGCATGAATTTCTTCAGGCTTACCTCTCCCTGGCCCTTCCTGTGCCTTTTTGCAAACATTATCTATCTCCCTATGACTGCTTTCCCTGCTTACACTTTGTCCCCATTGCTTAACCCCTCTGCATCACTGGAGATGGAAAGGGCACTGAATTTGGAGTCAGATATCTGTGGTTCAAATTCAACCCTGCTGTTTCTGTGTGACCTTGTCCTTCTTGGCCTCAGTTTTACTCATCTCTATGATGAGGATATGAAACTAGATGACTCGTAAGATCTCTAATTGGATGATCTTATGATCATATCACCTGAGTTAAAATCCTGGGTCTGACATTACCTGAGTGACCTTGTGCAAATCACTTAATTCAGTTCAATTAAATAAATATTTCTTAGGAGCCCACTACATTAGAGAAACTGTGCTAACTGTTAGGGATACCAAAAAGAGGAAAAAAATAGTGCCTGCCCTTAAGGAGCTTACAATTTAATGAGGAGTTTATAATGTAATAAGGAATTTACTCTGGGCTTCAGCTTCCTCAGCTGTAAAATAAAAGGATTAGCCTAGAGCTTTCTTCCAGTTCAAAAAAGATCATTTTATGATTCTGTGGTCTCCACTGGTACCTTTCCATCAGGCTTGAACATTACTGAAAGGAAATATTGAGGGACAATGACAATTTGTTGGCTGTGTAACATCTGAAGCAGGGGTGGCAGTCGGAGCAGAAGGAAGGGTCCGCCTCACTAATATAGCTTGGAGTCTTTAGGAGTACTGTGTAAAGGGGGCTTATTTTAACCAAAGTTCAACTGCATTCATAGCAATCATTGCATTCATAGCAATCTATCTCATTGAAGGCTCTCATGAGGGAAAGTAGATAATGGGCAGATTTTTGGTCTCAAAGCTAAGGTTCCCTGAGCAAATGCTTATGTGACACAGGAGAGGAATTTGCAACAGGGTTTCAGCATGAATGAAGCTCAGCGACCATCCTGTCAGCTTCTCAGGCCAATGTTCTCTCTTATTCTGTTACTCACGTCAGATGAGAGAGCAGATTACTTCCCCAAAGCCTTGAAACATTCATAACCAGAAACACTAGTGCTTGGTAAAAGGCCGCCCTTAGCTGCTGCCTGCCAGACACCAAGGCTGCTTTTAATTACTTGAGCTCTAGCCTTTGATGAGCAGGGAACGCAGGGAGGAAGCTGAGCTTCTTAACCTGATTCGGAGAATGATCAGGGGAAGGAAGTGTCAGCGTCACCCCTGGCTACCCTTATCTTCCCCAGCTCTCCTCTCTGCAGTGTGGTGGGGAGTTTCGCAGGCTTGCCTGCACATGCTGACTGGGCACTGAAACCCAAGGGCGCAAGGCACAAGGGTCTGCTCAGAAGAGGCAGGGGTCGGGAGCAACAGCGCCAACGCTATGGAGAGGTCCTTTTGGCATTTGCCCATGCTGGGCACAGCTCAAGCTATTGCTCTCTGGGTTTTCCAAGTGCTGTATTTTCATTCCAAAGAGTGGTATTTCTAGAGAAGTCCAGAGGACTGAAAGCGAAGGCATTAATTTGCAGCAGACCTGGAAGGCACCTCAGAGGCCTCTTTTTACAGATGAGGAAACAAAAGTCCAGGGAGATTAGGTGACTTTCCTAAAGTCGTATAGGTATTAAGCATCAGAAGTGGAATTTGTGTCTATGTCCTCTGACTCTGGGGCCATGGTACCAAGTTAGGCTGAAACAGTTATTTTAAGGAAGGTTGTGAAGGTCTTTCCTGTAGAAATCTTTGAAATAAATATCCATCTGGCTTCATTGGTTTTGGTGCAGCTATGCCTAGAGATAGGAGAAAGGTCTTAATCACTACTCAGAATAGATATTTGATAAAAAGAAAACTGAGTGGGTATACATATATGCCATTCTGCTCAAAAGAAGAATTCGTGCTAGTCATAACCTTGCATGAGGGAGAGGGGTCAGTCTTTTTTGGCATGGAAAGCTGAAGCTGTTTGCCCAGGGCAATTCTCTAAGTAGGTGGCAGCCCTGAACTAGTGCTACTGAGTGTCTTGCTTGTCTCCAAGTATCTTAGACCCATAGGATGATAGAATTAGATGGACTTATCAGGATCTCTTTCTCAACACAGAAATCTACAAAATTTTGGGCAGACATCTAAGCAGCCCCTGTTTCTATTTAATTCAACAGACATTTATTAAGAGGCAACTTGGTGGCTCAGTGGAGTGAATACTGGGCCTGGAGTCAGGAAAACCTGAGTTCAAATCCAGCCTTAGGTACTTATTAGCTGTGTGACTCTGGCACAAGTTGCTTAACCTCGGTTTGCCTCAGTTTCCTCAACTGTAAGGTGAGGATAATAATAGCACCTACATTGCAGTGTTAGGAGGATCAAATGAGATAATATTTGTAAAAAGTGCTTAGCATAGTACCTGGCACATGGGAAATGTCTAGTCCTTTAAGATTCTTTCTGACTCCATTTGGAGTTTTCTTGGCAAAGATACTGGAGTGGTTTGCCATTTCCTTCTCCAGTTCATTTTACAGATGAGAAAATAGGATTAAGTGACTTGGCCACAGTCACATAGCTAGTTAGTGTCTGAGGCCATATTTGAACTCACAAAGATAAGTCTTCCTGACTCCAGGCCCTGTGTTCTACCCATTGAGCAATCATACCTAGCCCATAGTAGGAGCTATATAAATGCTTATTCCTCTTCCCCACTTATTAATCAAAGACAGTGTTCAGTGTAGTAATATAGTTGGTAATACAGTTGTCTATATTACTGTAGACAACTTCTACAAATCTTTGAATATACAAGGCACTTAAATACTTCCTTTGATAAGGAGCTCACTATTTTGTTAAATTGCTTTAGCTAAGGCCAATCAATTGACTAGAACTAGGATTATAGATAAAGAGTAGAAAGGGGCCCCAGAGGCCATATAGTCCCCTCCCTTCATTTTATAGTTTAGAAAACTGAGAAGCAAGGAGATTGTGTCTTGTCAAAGTCATATAAGGAGTCAGCATAGCACAGTAAAAGTAACACTGACTCTGGACTCAGAGAGATGTTGGGTTCAAATCCCACCATCGAGGCCTATTATCAATGTCACAATAGATCATTTAACCTCTCTAGGTCTCAGTATCCCCAACTATAAAATGAGGAGAGTTGATTAGGTGATTTCTGAGGTCCCTTCCATCTCCTATGTACCATATGTATTCTTTTGCTCTGTACCTTTCTATCTCATTTCCATTTTGAGACTGTTCTACTTCATGGAATATTCTCCCTTTGAGTTTAAATCTTTGCCCTTAATGATTCCATCTGTTGGAACCTGTCCTACCCTCTGGAGGAATAAACAATGTCTAGAGACTCCTTCTACATCACAGCCCTCAATATGTCTAAGGGCAATATCTGCAAACATCTGGTAACTCTTCTTTTCTTCAAGATAGCTATCCCCAAATGGCTGAATAAGTTATGGTATATGAATATAATGAAATACAATTGTACTATAAGACATGATGAGCAGACAGATTTCAGAAAAACCTGGAAAGACTTATATGAACTGATGCTGAGTGAAGTAAGCAGAACCAGGAGAACACTTTTTTTTTTTTGCTTAGGCAATCAGAGTTAAATGACTTGCCCAAGGTCACACAGCTAGTAAATGTCAAGTGTCTGAGTCTGGATTTGAATTCAGATCCTCCTGACTCCAAGGCTGGAGCTCTATCCACTGTACCACCTAGCTGCGCCTACAGGAGAACATTTTATACAGAAACAATAAAGATCAATTATGATTGACTTAGCTCTTCTCAGCAATACAACGATCCAATACAATTTCAAAAGACTCATGATGGAAAATGGTATCCACATCCAGAGAAAGAGCTGATGGTGTTTGAATGTAGATCAAAGCATATTATTTTACTTTTTTGTTTCTTTCATGGCTTTTTCCTTTTATTCTGTTTTTTCTTTCACAACA
Organism: Phascolarctos cinereus; assembly: GCF_003287225.1. Classification (NCBI taxonomy): domain Eukaryota; kingdom Metazoa; phylum Chordata; class Mammalia; order Diprotodontia; family Phascolarctidae; genus Phascolarctos; species Phascolarctos cinereus. The sequence continues at coordinate 151,042,633 of NW_027555847.1, read as the reverse complement.
TGACTAATGTGGAAATATATTTTACATCATTGCACATGTATAACCTGTGTCAGATTGCTTGCCATCTTGGGGAAGGGGGGGGGAGTAGAGAGGGAGGGAGAAAAATTTGGAACTCAAAGTCTTTCAAAAATGAATGTTAAGGGGGCAGCGAGGTGGTGAAGTGGATAGAGCACTGGCCCTGAAGTCAGGAGGACCTTGAGTTCAAATCTGACCTCAGACCAAACACTTGACACCAGCTGTGTGACCCCGGGCAAGTCACTTAACCCCAATTGCCTTAAAAAAAATGAATGTTGAAAATTGCCTTTACATGTAATTGGAAAAAATAAAATACTATTAAATTTTTAAAAATTTAAATTAAAAATAAAAAAAGATAGTCACTTCCACTTAGTTCCTTTAAACTCCTATATTATTTGCAGATCTCTCATTACCCTCTTTAGGTACTCCCTGATTTGCCAATGTTTCTCTTAAAATATAGTGTCTAGAGTTAGTTATACCGCTCCTAAAGAATAAAATCAGAGTAACACATTAATTGAGATAATTAAAGTCACTGCTTGGACTCCTGGTCTTGGATAATTACAGCAGCTGTCTATTTTCATGTTACTTCCTCTAACTCAGAACAAAAGCTGAAGTCAGTCAGTAAACCTTTATTAAGCATTTGTTACGTGCCTGGCACTCTGCTAAGCATTAGGGATATGTGAAGAAGGGCAAAACACAGTCCCTTCTCCAGGTAAAATGTAAAGGGAAGCTACTAAGGAAACCTGCTCAGGGCTACAAAGTTCAGAGGCTAGATAACAGGACCCAAGCTTAATAATTTTTACAGCTTTGCATTCTGACCGAAATATTGGACAGCTTCTAAACTCCCCTCCCCCCACTTCTTGGTTATGCATGTTTCTAAAATCTTCATCATGCTCCAAATAATTAAATCATCCTGTATATCGTGAAACAAATATGCCCCCAAACTCCATAGACATGCAAAAACATAGCGTAAGGCTTCCCATTAGTGTGCCTAAAATGGTCTTTGGATGAATGAAAACACATTTAAGTACTAATCATCTCTGTGAACTTATAAAGGCTGGGTGCTACCTCCAGGGAAACTGCTTGAGTTTTATTTTGGCTTCTAGTCATCTAGTGGTTGATCTGAAAAATGCATCTGGAGGAGCAGAAGGAAAGGGAATACAGATTTCAAACTGTGAGAGCATTTCTCAAATTTGTTGGGGGAAAGGGACCCATAAAGGATGCTTCCTCTTGTTAAAAAGAGAAGGGAATTGGGATAGATGGTAAACTGGGATTGGTTTACAATTCCCTTTGTAATTTCGTCCTTAGAAAGCTTTGTGCATACTGTGAATAGTTAGGGTTACATGAACAGCACTGGGTCTTGGCTCCTATGAAACACAGCAGGATAACACATGGGCCTTTGACATCTGTCGGCTGGAGGTTAAGGTCACAAGTGAAGGAGCAATTAAAAAAAAAGATTTGATGATCTTCCTCCTACTCCCTTGTTTATATTCCCCACGATAGCTGACACCTCAAACCTCAGTCAGTGGCTTTTTTGTTGTTGTTCAGTCATGTCTGATTCTTTGGGACACCTTTCTGGGGATTTCCTGGCAGAGATACTGGAGTGGTTTGCTATTTCCTTCTCTGGCTCATTTTACAAATTAGGAAACTGAAGCAAACAGGGTTAAGTGACTTGGCCAGGGTTACACAGCTAATACGTGTCTGAGGCCAGATCTGAATTTGGGTCTTCCTGACTCCGGACCCAGCTTGCTATCCACTTGGTTATCCACTGTACTATCTAGCTGCCCAGTTAGTGACTTTAGCCTAGAAGAAGGTCAGTATTGGAAAAGTTAAAAACAAAACAAAACAAAATAGGTCAACAGTTTGGCTAGGAAAGGCTAGGTGTTGGAACTGAGTAGAGTAATCAAGACTTCACTACAGAAATTTATACAGAAAATGAAATCATCTGGTGTTGTTTTTTTTTTTTTAGTATTATAACACGAGAGAAGGTGTGACGTGATGAATAGAAACCTTGGTTGGAAGATGTCTATGCAAGTATTGCTTTCCCCATAGACTGGTTGTGTTGGCTCTGGGAGAGAAAACGAAACTCTCATCACTCAAGGCAGTTCTAAAATAGTCCTTGGTTCAAGTCTTACCTCTGACACATACTGGCTGTATGATCCTGGGCAAGTCACTTACCCTCCTAGTGCTCTAGGTGGTTTTTAGGTTGGTTGCAGAACTATCACAAATTTGAACTGGTAGAGACTTAGCTCATTAGGGGCTATGAATATGGATGAATCAGAGCAATATAGACACAAACTGTGTTTGTGAACATGCACATGTGTGCATGCATGCAAACACACACCCACACCCACACCCCCCCACACACACACTGGATGTATGATCCTATCACATTTAGTTAGAAGAGACCTTTGAGGTCACCTAGTCCAATTCCCTCATTTTACAAATGTGATAACTGAGACTAACTGTCTTGCCTTTGGCAGAACTAAGAATTGATCACAGGTGGCACAGTGCATTCAAATCTGGCCTCAGACACTGACTAACTGTGTGACCCTGGGCAAGTCACTTAACCTTGTTTGCCTCTTCTGTAAAACAACCTGGAGAAGGAAATGGCAAAGCATTCCAGTATCTTTGCCAAGAAAACCCCAAATGGGGTCACAAAGAGTTGGACTCAACTGAAAACCAACATATAACTCTAAGTTAAATACTCTTTTCACTCATGCACGCACACACACACACACACACACACACACACACACATCCTAACAGTGTGTATCTTTATATCTGTCTTCTATGATCTATCTATCTATCTATCTATCTATCTATCTATCTATCTATCTATCTATCATCTACCTATCTTTCATTTATCTATATCTATAGAAAGAGATATGCTTATGCACACTATATACAGACAGTTCTGTGCTTTAGGTAAGAGGACAGTTCTGCATATCTCTACATAAAACTTAATGTGAATTTGCCTGTGAACATGGGAGGGAGGGTGGAAGGAAAGAGGTAGGTAGCCGATGGACGGAGGGGGCCAGAACACAGTTCAAGGTCACATGGTGTCCACGAACAGAGAAGTGAGCAGGAGGAGGAACATGTGATGCTCCCTCCACCCAGGAAGAAGGGGAGGGGGAAGACATGTGGGGGCAGACACAACACAGAGAGGAGAAGACTGGCAACATGAAGGGCCAGGGACAGACTCAAGGTATCTGATCTCTGACTGACAGAAGACACTGAGGAGGGAGGAGGATTGTGGTGTGAAGCTGGGCAAAGATCTTCCTTCTTAGCATGGAAGGTCTCAAGCAATTCACCCTCAACCACCACCCACCATTTGCATACACCGTGGTGGTCTCTCTATGATTGGGTTCTTCTCCTTTCACTTGGAGGTAGATTTTTTTTTGATGGCAGTAGTGGTAGAGATCATAGACCAGTAAGGCAGGAGTGAAAAGAAAGAGAGAGGAGGGGAATAGCATAATACCGTAAAGTTCACATAGGTGTTTTTTGGCAATGCAGATTTCTTCTAGAATTCTTTAGGTAAAGTCAAATTTGCTTAATGTAAATTTACACAAAATGAGAACTATTATATATGCACGCATCACATGTAACATTTGCCATATAGGTTGGTAATCTATGTATGTGTGTGTGTGTGTGTGTGTGTGTATATATATATATATATAAACATGTACAAAAAAGAATTTCTTATAGAAAGGGTAAAACCCTTAAGAAATGTATTGGAAAGCTTGAGTTTCATTAAAATGAGGACGAAGGATTGAGAGAATGTAAATATTTGACAAATGCATTTACTTAACTGTTTTACATTTCCTATAGGAATGGACTTGATGTCCAGTCAAGGCAAGGCAAAGATGCCATCAGATTTCTTCAGGTTTCCCTTCCTTTTGAAGCTGTGAAGAAGTCCCAGAAGTACAACCCCTGAAGAAATGCCTGATTGGCATCAGATATTCCTATAATCTTTCATCACCTGTCAAAGAGAGCAGGGTGAGCAGAGAGCTGCATTTTGAAATGCCATTTAATTTAAAGGGAAATAAGAGGTTGTGCCACAGTACTGTACTTTTTTTTTCAAAGAAAAGTTTTCCTGAAATTCTTTCAAGATCCTGCCCCAGCTGATATTACTGTTATTATAGCAATTTGCGTAATGCTCTTGCTTTGCCTTTTTTTTTCCTTTCCATTTTATCATTTTTCACTTTCTTCTAACAACAGACCTGGAAGACAAGTAGACATGTGTAAGGGAAGGCTCCAATATGACAGTGATCGGCTGTAACAGGGTATGGCATGGTAATAATAGTTCATCTTTTTATAGTGCTTATAGTTTTTAAAGCTCTTCTTCACAGTCACTCTGGAAGGGAGACAGTCTAAGTATTATTATTATCATCAAATTTTACAGATAAAGAAACTGAGACTCAGAGGGTTGGAAGTGGCTTGCTTAGTGGTTAGTAAGAGGCAAAGACCTGAATCCAAGTCTTTTGACTCTAGCTAGGTGGTATGGTGGATAGAGCTATTGGCCTGGACTAAGGAAGACCTGAGATATTTACTAGCTGTATGATCCTGGGCAAGCAACTTAACTTCTGTTTGCCTCAGTTTCTACAACTATAAAATGGGGATAATAATTGCATCTGCCTCCCATGGTTGTTGTGAGCATCAAATAAGATAATATCTGTAAAGCACATAGCATAGTACCTGGCACCCAGTAAGTGTTATATATGCTTATTTATTTCTCCTTCTCTACCCATTGCCCTCCCTATCTTTTGACTCATCAGAGGGCCTGAGCTCTAGCCATGGTATCTAGAGCTGGAAGGAAACTCAGAAACCATCCACTCCAACTCCTTAATTTTACAAATGAGGAAAGTAAGTCCCATTCATAGTAAGTGAGTTACCTATGATCATCCGAGTAATGGCAGAGGCAATATTGAACCCAAAGCCTCTGACTCCAGAGCCAGTGCTCTTCCAACACTTTATCATGGTGCTTGTTGCAGATCTATCAGTCACTTGAATGAGTTAATAGATGTCTCTGAGTCTGTTTTATCATCTATGAAATGGGTATACTAAAATCTGCCTTGCCTACTTAACAACTGTTATTGTGAGGACCAAATGAGGTGTGCCAAAGTACTCTGTAAACTGTGTATTACTCCGCAAATACAAGATAGGAATGAAGAATTGTGCATGAGAAGTAACAGAGAATCACATAATCAGCAAGATGGCTCAAGAGCTGCTTACTACAAATCTCTCCAACCTCAAAATGTCAAAGAAAGGAATTATGGGCTAGGAATAGAGTAATTACAGCCAAATCTACAACATAAGAAAGTTGAACTTATGTACAAGATCAAAACAAAATAAAACAAGCAAAAAAATACTTCATAGAATTAGTACTGGAGAACTTTTATTCTTGGGGCTCTCATTCAAGGTCTAAACTCACAGTTGACTTCCTCTGGCCAACAGCAATGAGCCCAGAAGAGTCTGGAAGGCTTGAAACTCTATGATGGTTTAAAAGGAAAATAAAACTCTGAAAAAGAACAAATTAGCAATAAATTTAAGAAAGAAATCAGAGTTCTCAATACAGAATGAAAAAGGAGCATGTAAAGGAGCAGCTTGTGCAAAATTGAATTCACAATGGAGAACTTTCAAAGAAATAGAGGCTCAGAGAGACAGAGAGAGACAGAGAGAGAGAAGTTGATTATTTGATTTATAAAAACCTCAAATAACAGAAACACAAGAATGATAAGTATAATTATCAAGATAAGACTAAAGAAATAAATGTTTGTGTTCAGAATTTTTTTTTTTAACAGAAGGAAGATTAATGTATGAGCTAAAGGAAAGAATAAAGGGATTTAAAAATAAAAACCAGAGGGGTCAAAGAGTTAAGGGAACTTTAGAAAATAGTGAAAAGTAAAGTTGGAAGAGATGAATGTTTCATGTATTAAATCTCTTGACTCCTTATAAGTGAGTATTTTGTGAAAGGGAATGACATAATGAGAAGTTATGTGAATGGAGAGATATGAAATAAAGGATACAGTAGAGGTAGTGATATATCCTTAGCTAGTCCATAGGCAAAAAATAGGGATAATACCTATAACCTGTCAACAAGATGGAGGATGGAAACTGTGGGAGAAGAGGACAAAAGCACTGGAAAGAGAGACTAGTATATAGAGAGTAGTGAGAAGGAGGTGGTTCAGCATAGAAGAGGAAAAGGTACACTACAGAGCATTCCTTTGAGCAAGGGGTTGTATATGTACATCAAGAGATATGGACTTTATAGTAACTTTTATCTGGGGGAAATTTGTACATCAGGAGACCATCTTCTCTGAAAAAAGAACTTTCTGTACAAGATCTCCCTTCTCCCTCTTTCCTTACCCCTAAGAAGAGGAGACTTATAAGTTCCTATGGGCAGCCAGTATTCAAAGTAAGTGGAGTGTGTGTGGGGGGCAGGGAAAAGATAGGATATGTTCTTTTTAAATTAATTTTATTTTAGTTTTCAACAATTACTTCCAAAAGCTTTTGAGTTTAAAATTTTTCCTCCCTCTCACTTTCCACCTCCCTCCCCAAGACAGCGCACAATCTGATATAGGCTCTACATTTACATTCATATTAAACATATTTTCACATTAGTCATGTTGTGAAGAAGAATTAGAACGAATTGGAGGAATCACAAGAAAGAGGAAACAAAACAAAACAGAAGAAAAAAAAGAGCAAATAGTATGCTTCGATCTGCATTCAAACTCCATAGTTCTTTCTTTGGATATGGATAAAATTTTCCATCATGAGACTTTTGGAGGTGTCTTAGATCCTTGCATTGCTGAGAAGGGCTAAGTCTGTCAAAGTTAATCATCGCACAATGTGGCTGTTACTGTGTACAACATTCTTCTGGTTCTGCTTACTTCGCTCAACATCAGTTCATACAAGTCTTTCTAGGTTTTTCTGAAGTCTGCCTGCTCATCATTTCTTATAGCATGACAATATTCCATTACATTCATATACCATTCAGCCATTCCCCAATTGATAGGCATCCCCTTAATTTCCAATTCCAGCAGAAAGAGCTGCTATAAATTTTTATACATGTGGGTCCTCTTCCTATTTTTATGATCTCTTTGGGATACTGGGTCAAAGGCTATGCACGTTTTTACAACCCTTAGGGCATTGTTTCAAATTGCTCTCCAAAACGGCTGGATCATTTCACAACTCCACAAACAATTCATTAGTGTTCTATTTTCCCACATCTTCTCCAACATTTATCATTTTCTTGTTTTGTCATGTTGGCCAATCTGATAGATGTGATATAGTACCTCAGAGTTGTTTTGATTTGCATTTCTCTAATCAATAGTGATTTAAAACTTTTTTTCATATAACTATAGATGGCTTTAATTTCTTCATCTGAAAACTGTCTTTTCATATCCTTTGACCATTTATCAAATGGGGAATCACTTGTATTCTTATAAATTTGACTTAATTCTCTATATATTTTAGAAATGAGGCCCTTATCAGAGGGACTGGTTGTAAAAATTCTTTCCCAGTTTTCTGCTTCCCTTCTAATCTTGGTTGCATTGGCTTTGTTTGTGCAAAACCTTCTCAATTTAATGTAATCCAAAAGATAATATGATCTTTTTTAATTTTTTTTTTAGGCAATTGAGGTTAAGTGAATGGCCCAGGGTCACACAGCTAGTAAGTGTCAAGTGTTTGGTCTGAGGCTGGATTTGAACTCAGGTACTCCTGACTTCAGGGCCAGTGCTCTATCCACTGTGCCACCTAACTGCCCCAGGATAATATGTTCTTAAGAATGGAGAATGACTATGGTAAGGGCATGGGCCAGCCTTAAATATATTTTTGTCACATAGTAGTGCTTCCATCCAACGTTGCTTCTCTCATGGATGTGGGGGGGTGAGGGTGGAGAGAAAGAAACAACAACAACAAAAAGGTGAAATGGTATAGAATTTACAAAGGTAATAACAGAAATTGGACAGAAGATGGAGCAAACCTGGTACTTCAGAACGTTTAACTCATGATAGACACAGTAGGAATGAAAAAATGAATCTGAAATTAAAGGACAAAGCAAGGAAAACATTGTAGGAAAGGGTGCAATAAAAGAAAATTATTAAAAACGTGAGGTTTGTTGAAAGGCTTACATGAACGGATGCAAAGTGAATTAAACAGAAACATAGAAAAAGCAACAATAAATATACATTCACCAAATTACAAAGCATCTTAATTCATAAAGGAAAAATTAATGATGTGAAAAAAGGGGGCAAAAATGGCAAGAGACGTAACTCTTTCTCTGGCTAATCTGAGAGAATGATAGACAAAAAGGAAAATATAACGTTGAAGAAACTATTAGAATATTTAAACATGAAACACTCATTTATGTATGTAATGTATACACACACACAGTTCTGGCTTTATGTAAATTTACATTATGCAAATCAGACTTTATATAAATAATTCTGAAAATCATGGGAAGATGTAAAAAAATCATGTATGAGAGTTTGGGGAAAGTGCCTGCGGTTCATTCCTGGTTTCCATGGATTTGACAAAGATGAAACCTTGGAAGAAGTAACAAGATTATAAAATTAGCACAAGAATTGGGGCTAGAAGTGGGTGATAATGATGTGGAGGAGTTGATTGAGTCTCCTGTAGAAGAACTGTTGGATGAGGATCTGATTGTGCTGCTCACTGCGAAGATTGAAGAAGAAAAGGAAGCTTTGGAATCCGAGGTAGAACCAAAAAGATTCACAAGAAACCAATTTGCAGAAGCACTTCGATATCTGAGTGTATTTTTTCTTGTATTGAGAAGATTGATCCAAATACTTCCAGATTTTTTTAAAAGTTCAAAGACTAGTTGAGGATAATATTATTTGCTGTTGTCAGATATATGAGGAAAAAAAGAGAGCCACACTCCAAACATCTCTCGATAGCTTTATAAAAATGTTGCACAACCAACCACCAGCACTAAAGGCTAGGTGAAGTAAATGGGAAAGGGCAACATGATGCACACCTATCACCTATGTTAACTTCACTGTACAGCACTGTGCATCCTTTACAATTAACTTTACATTTAATTTCACAATTCTGTTTATTATCATGGTACAGTTTTTAATATGTCTGTGTTTAAGCACATCTTATAACTTGCATAAAGGTATTATTTTGTGTATGCCTTTGTTATATAGGCTAAATGAATTGGGTGGGTAGGGACAAATTCACATTACATAAAAATCACTTTATGTAGAGGTCTGGAGAATGGTCCATTTACATAGAAAACTCTATTTGTGTTTCTTTCCATATATAGAATTCTAAACTCATCCCTTACAGATGATAATGCGATAAAAATGGTCTTTAATAAAGAGATTTGGGGATTCAGGAGTGGACCTTTGATTTTGCTGGCATAGGAAGCTCCCAATAGAGAAACTTGTTCTACCAATTCAGATGAGCACCTTGCTCTGAAACTTAGTCTTGAAAAGTTGCCTAATATGAAGAATACAACCAAAAGATAATAAGAATTTGGAGACTTAATAATGAAATCCTTAATAATCAGTGGGTCCAAAAACAAGTCATAGAAATAATACCTTTATAAAAGAGAATAATAATAAAAAAGCAATCCTTAGAGAAGCAGGATAATGTTTTGTTTTGTTTTGTTCTTCATTCTCAAAGATGATCATGACATTAGAGAAATGTGGGTCTACGGGAAAAAAAAAGGTGAGATACACATAATGAGTTTGAAGGATAACAAGACCAATGAGCTCCACTGGTATCCAAGCTGTCAAGAGATCAATAAAAAAGCCCCTAATAAGTTAAGTGGACCCTGTTTTATCAGATAACGTGATGATGACTTCCCCTCATTTTGTAGACATGGAAACTGAGTGAATTTGGTGGTCATTACTTGCAGAGTCAAGATTCAAGCCCAGATCCTTTTATTTTCTGTCTGATTCTCTCTCTACAACTACCTTCTTTGGGAATATTCACAAAGCTAAGGGACAAATAGTAATGGAGCTATCTTTTAAGGTATTTTTCCCTGGACTTTTGGAAGTGTTGCTCCCTTGTAACATAGCGGTGGCTCATTCCGAGCCTAGCCACCTTTTAGAAATGATGTCCAAACATGTCAGCCTCCAGAGGCTGAGTGTGCCTCATGAGTTGCAGTTTGGGGTCACTTGCTACATCTGTGTACCAGCTCATTCCCACCCCCTTGTCCCCCCACCATGGCACTCACTGGAGCAGAGAAGATTAACTTTCTGAAAATAAAAAGGACAGATAGAAGAACTGCTTATCAAATATGCACATTTCAGATGGAACTTCACACTCAGTAGAGAGATGTTAGATTGCTGTTAGCTCTCTGGAGCGCTCCTGACAATGTGTTATCAGGTCATGTTTGCATGACAGTGGCAGCCCATGCAGGAAACATTAAGTCATATGACTTCTAAGACGGAATCAATCAAGTGAGCAGTACAGCTCCTGAAAACTAATTTCACCTTCATAAGGTTTGGTTATCTGTGCGGCAGACATGAGGTTTGTCAGCCCCATTTCAGTCTGACCAGGTTCAGCACTGCATCAAGAATTTTAATGAACCCACACTGTAATATGTATGAAAGATGACACTGAGATGAATTCATGAAAAGCCAAGTCCCCATGAAATATGAACAATTACTGCAGGCTTCTTTCCCCACTTAGCTCGTTCGAAATGTCCATTTAAAAGGCCTTTGTCTTGTTGAGATTCATTTGCAAGTTGGTGGGCAGTTTTTCATCACATTTAGTCCAGTTTAAACCCTGAAGGAGGGTTCTCTTAAGCAGTGGCTCAGAAGGTTCTGTGACATTTCACTTTAGGATATGCCCTGATGGGATAATAGCTAATGTCAGCCAAGGCCAAGACTGCATTAAATATTGACTCGGCACTGGTTGATGCTTGTGTTGTGGTCTGGAATAGTCTTGAGTTGTTGGAATGTGTACTCAGGTGCAGCCATTAACAATGAGTGTCAGTAGATTGTAAGATCCCTGAGGGCCAGGACTGTTTTTGTTTTTATCATGGTATCCTCCAGTGTCTATCTCCTTGCCTTCAACAACTGTAAGCACCTAACAAATGTTTAATTGAATTGAATAGATTTCATAGATCACTGAGCTTCCCTTTGGGTCTATAGGAATGCCAATATTTATTACCAGTATTCCTTTCTCTCCCCTTCAACCGCATGGGTTGAATGCTAAACATGAGAAATCAGATTTATATAGAACATTAAGGTTTACTTACTGCTTTCCTCCCAAAGCCTTTGGATTTCCTTGAAGAAATAGATGATAAATGTACATTAAAAAAGGCCTTTGGAAGGAGATTATCAGTGATTGTCATTCCTATCCCTTCTCCATATCCAATACTTATTTCCTTCACTCCTTCCTTGGTTTTCACATGGATTATTGATTTTTTAGTGATTTCACCTAGTGATTACCCAAAACATTTTCCTTATTCCTCAAGCCTCCAGTCTCATTCATCTCTCCTTTTCACTCATACCACTCCTTGACTCCTAATAAAAATATAATAGCTAGCATCTATATAACATTTAAAGCAGGCTGGCACAACCTGTGGCCTGCCAAAGAATTTCACGTGGCCTGTGAAAAATGTACAGGACCTCTACATTTGTGCCAGGCCACAGGTTGTGCAGGCTTGATTTACAGGTTTGCAAAACACTGTATATATGGTATCTCAATTTGATCCTTAAAACAAACCTGTTAGGGTAGGGCCAGCTTTTCTGAAAGGATCTTACAACGGATCTGTTGTCAGTACACTTTTCTTCAGAATGTTTCTGCATCTTCACCCATGATGGATGGAGAACCAGATTTAGAGTCAGAAGACCTATGTCTGAATTCAGGACTGGATTCAGGAAGACTCATCTTCATGAATTCAAAGCTGGCCTCAGATACTTACTAGCTGTATGATCCTGGGCAAGTCATTTAACCCTGTTTATCTCAGTTTCCTCACCTGTAAAATGAGCTGTAGAAGAAAATAGCAAACCACTCCAGTAACTCTGCCAAGAATGCCCCAGAAAGGCGTCCCAAAGAGTCAGACATGACTGAAATAAATGGACAACAACAAGAAACTTATTACCTGTGTTAATAACAACAAAAGCTAGAATTTATGTAGCACTTTAAGGTTTACAGAGCACTTACAAATATTTCATTTTAACCTCACAACAACCTTGGGATCTAGGCAATATTATTATCACCATTTTACAAATGAGAAAACTGAGGCAGAAGTTAAGTGGGTTGCCCAGGGAAACTTAGCTAATAAGCTGAATGTGAACCCAGGTCTTCCTGACTCTGGAACCAGCCCTCTATCTGCTGTACCACTTAGATGTCTCTGTTAATGGGACAAGCCTTAGTGTCCTCAACTGTAAAATGAGAGTTGGTTTAGATAATCTCTGAATTCTCTTTCTGTTCTCCAAATCTTATGAGTTCATCCCTAGCACTTAGCACAATGTCTGGCACATGTTAGGTGCTAATAAATGCCCACTGACTGACTGGCTTTCCCTCTAGGAGCTGTAAAGAATTTTTAGATATTTTAAATTCTCACTCTGCCACAGAACACATATGTGAACTTGATCAAACTGCTTCACCTTTGTGGGTTTGTTCCTTCATCTGTAAAAAGAGGGGGTTGTATCAGTTTAACATGGAACGTCTTTTTCAGCCCAATGATCTTATGATTTTTTTTTTCCTATCAGACCTGTGATTTCATGAGTATCAAGTGCTCCTGGTACTTCTCTACAAATGCAGATGCTTCACAATTTGTACAGAGTTCAGTGATTTTAGCCAAGGTAACAAAGCTAATGTGCGTCAAGGAGGGGACTGGAACTGAGGTCTTCCTGACTTCAAGGTCAGTTTTCTATGTCTTATGTCAAGGGCCACTTGATCTTATAAAATTATTCATTTATATACATAATACATGCACACACACACACACACACACACACACACACACACACACACATATATATGCACATGCACACACAAATGTGTATGTGTGTGTGTGTGTGTGTGTGTGTGTGTGTGTGTGTGTGTGTGTAATCTTTAGCCAGACCTGTGATTTTTTTAGTTTCAATGTAGTTCTTGGTGGGAAATTCTTGCCATTGTAGATCAGCACATACTCTACAACTCAGTCTTAGAAAGTTGGCTGTGGCACTGAAAGATTTAGGGTCACAAACCAGAATATGTCATACACAGGACATAAACACAGGTCTTCCTGGTTCTGTAGAGATCTCTATCCCATACTCCTTGCTTTTTTATAATTTTTACATGATTAGCACAGGAAATATTTGTTATGCAGCATAGTGGGTGTTAAATATACTTTGCCAGGTACTGGGGATACAAAGATAAACCAGCCCTCAAGGGGTTTGCATTCTATTATGAGTACCCATTCCCTCCTTTTTCTCTTCCTATTCATTACCACCTTATGAAAACTTTACCTTGGGACCCTTCTCTTCTCATTGATGACACTGTCTCTGGAACCACCATTTCAGGACTGTCCTCAGCCATGTCCTCACCTTCTTCATGCCTGGACCTTCTCTGGACTTCTCCTTGTCTCCTTCCTCCTTCCCCACTCCACTCTCATTACCCTTTCTCCTCATTACTCCTCCTTTCCAGTTATCCTTTATATATTATCTTGCCTCATTAGAATGTGTGCTCCTAAAAGGGGCTGTCTTGTTAGCTTATGTGTATGTACACAGTATCTGACACATAGTTAGTACTTAATAAATGCTTTATCTGTCTTACCATTTCAGAATACGTGTTGCTTTCCTTTTCATCTGTGCTTTTAACCCCATTTTTTCCCCGTCTCTTTTGAGATCTTGTCCTACCTATGTGGTGTATTTTATAGACTTTTATAGACTGGGCACCATCACCTTTATTCAAAAACGTGGTATCCTAGAAAAAAACAAAAACAATGCACAACTCACAACTCAGAACTTTTTTTCAACCCTGATATCCCTAGAACTTTTTACTACATTTCTATAAGGATAGAAAGTAGTCTGTGCTTACTGTTTGCACTGCCTTACCATCAACTCAGTCTTTAAGTCTTTACAATCTGACTTTTACCATACCTCTTTTGAGTCAGCCTTCTTCAAGGTCACCAATTGCCTCCCAACTACCAAATCCTAAGACCCTTTTTTGGTCCTCATCTTCTTTGACTTCTTCAGTTTTTAAAACAATTGACCATTTACTTCTACTTTCTTGAAGAGATATATTTCTTTTAAAAATGTTATAATGATGCTTTTTATCTTTATCTCATAGTCAATTCTGGGAAACAACTCTTCTACAAACAGATTAAATCTTACTCCATAAAAAAAAGAAAAACAGTTACTCAAAAAATACCTAATACAGGGACTATATTTTACATAAATAGCCATCTGCTTCTCTGCCATAAAGACAGAAGATCTTTTTTATAATTTGTTCTCTAGGACTACAGTTTATTTTTTGAAGTTACTTTGAGTTCAGCTTGCTAAAAGTTGTCTTTTCACTTATATTTCTGTAGTAATTGTATATGTTGTTATCTTGGTCTTGCTAATTTCACTAGTATAATTTCATGTGCATGGTTCCCATTTCTCATATTCCTTATTTCTTCTTGTCTAATAATATTCTATTACATTCAAACACCACTTTCACCCCCCACTCATTTCCTCATTGATGGGCACTTATTTTGTTTCTAGTTCTATGATATAATACAAAATGCTGCTATGTGTATTTTAATATGTATTGGACCTTTGTTTTTGTCTTTGGCTTCCTTGGCTTATATGAATGAAATTTCTCTTATAGTTATCATTCTGATTTTACTAGTACTTTGTAGAAATACTAATGAATTTTTATAGATTTATTTTGTAAATATTTATTTTACTGATGGCATGTATTTTGCTGATTCTTTGGGGTTTTCTAAGTCCATGATCCTATCTGTAAATAAAAATAATATTTTTGGCTATTTTTCAATGTCTTTACCTTTGTTTTTCTTCTCTTATCATATTGCTATACCTAGCACTTCTAGAACACTGTTGAATAATAGTGAGGAAGTGAAGGAATAAACATTTATAAAGCCCCAATTATATTCTAGTCACAGTATAAAGCATTATTCCCATTTTACAGTTGAGGAAACTGAAGCAAAGAGAAGTTAAATGATTTGCCCAGGATTGCAAAGCTAATAAGTCTCTGAAGGTAGACTTGAATTCAGGTCTTCCTAATTCCAGGCCCAGAGTTTTATCTATAGTACCACTAGTTGCCTCTGGGGAAGGGAGCCTCCTCTTCATACTGGAGAAGCTTCTGGTGTTTCTCCAGTGTGAATATTTCTAGATCTTGGTTTTAGATATATGCTTTTGATCGTATTAAATAAGAGGCTTAGTATTTCCTAGGATTTTTAGGTTTTTAAACATAAATTAGTCCTGTATTTGTCAAAGGTTTTCTCTGGATTTATTGAAATAATGGATTTTAATATGTATTTTTTGTTTACCTAACTGATTAAGCTAATTGTTTTCCTGATATTGATCTACCCTTATATCCTTTATATAATTCAAAACAGGTCATTTTCTAGATATAGTGCTATAGGTTCTCATAAATCGTTCTACGTATAATTTTTACATCAATGCCCATTAGTTCTTTCTCTGTCTTGACTCTTTAGCTTGAGCATCAAGACCACATTTATCTCATAAAACAGGTTTTGTAGAATCTGTTTTGTTTCTATTTTTTGAGAATAATTTTTTTTGCATGAGATGGATTTTTTAAATGTTTGATAGAAATCACAATTAAATCTACCTGGACCATTTCAATACCCTGTGCCACACTATAATAATTTATCATTGTCTTACTTGATCCCCCCTTCTTCCCCCCTTCCCCCCCCGCTGAGATTGGATTATGATTTTTGTGTGTTTGCTTTGTTAGTTTAGGTACGTTATATTTTTGTAGATGTTTATCTATAACCTTCAAATTCTTTGCTTTATTGGCATGTAATTATAGATAGTAATTTGTTATAATAATCCTTGTTCTTCATGATTAATTGTGAATTCACCTTGTTCGTTTTTATACAGGTAATTTGACTTTCTTCTCTTTTCCTTGATCAGGTCAGTTAATGGTTGCTCATGCCCTCCCCCCCCCAATACCTAAGCCTGTTTTGCTTATCAATTTATGATCTCTTTATTTTCAAGTTTCTCTATTCTTCCTGTAATATTCAAGATTTATTTTAAAGCTTGTTTTAGTGTTATTATTATTTTTTTAATTTTCTGGCCATTAAATTATATTTTTTAGTTTGTGATCCTCCCTTTCTCTACTTCATTAATATAGTTTCAAGTATTTGTGTATACATATTATATACACACATATATAGATTTATATGCATGTGTGTATTTTTGTTTTGACTGACTTAGCTGCACTTCATAAAATTTGGTATATTGTCTTATTTTTAACAGAGTTATATTCCATTTCTATGATTTGTTCTTTGATGTATTCATTAGTCAAGGTTGTCATTATTTGGTTTCTCTTAGGCTCCATTAAGGTCTATATATTTTGCATGTTTTTCTTTAATTAATTGTTACTTTTGTTATGTTATGGCATAAATGAAATGCTTATTATTTCTGCTTTTAAAATATATTTATGATTCCTTTCTATACCAAGATGTGATCAGTTTCTGTAAAGGTACCATGCCATGCTCTACTATTTGTACTACTTAAAATTCCTATTAAGAAGTTATTATAGGTCAATCAAATCTATTTTTTCCTATAATAATCTGTTTGGCTTCCTATGTTCCTTCTTATTTGTATTTCTGTTGCATTTATCCAGATCTTATAGGAAAATTAAGTTCTGCTACTATTTTTTTCTGCTACTATTTGTGTCTTTTGGCAATTTGCCTAGTTTTACTTTTAAGAAATTAGTTATGGTGGTATTTTTTCCATTGTCTATGGTGTCTTTAAACATAATGTATGTTTCTAATGTATCTTTCTTGATAACATCAATTTTTATTGTTGCCTTATGTGAAACAGTGAAACAAATTGTATTCTTTTTAAAAAATTGCCTAAAGCAAATAAATTTGTGTTCCTTTCCTTTATTTTTACTTCATGTGTGTCTTTGTGTTTATGTTTTAAATGTATTATTTACATGCAGAATTTTTTTTGTATCTGTTCTTCTATTCCTCCATTCTCTTTCTATTTACTGGAGAATTTAATTCACTTGTCTCTCTGTCTCTGTCTCTGTCTCCTCCTCTTCCTCCTCCTCTTCCTCCTCCTCCTCTTCCTCCTCCTCCTCTTCCTCTTCCTCTTTTTCCTCTTCCTTCCTCCCTTCCATTTGAAGATTACAGAAAACTAACTGAATCCCAAGAGATAAACAAAAAACTGAAGACAATCTCTGAGAGAGGTATGTGAACCACAAAATGGAAAGGAGACTCAGTTATATTGGTCACTTGTAGTCTCCCTACAACTGTGTCAGACTGGGTTGAGGCCATTTATCTCATGCAATTTGGTGGGCCCAGAGAACAAGGAAGAAGCCACAATTACTGGAGGTTGAGGATGTATGGAATACAACAATACTGGATGCAGAGAAAGGAAAGGATTGATGGTAAGAAATATAACCATCACAAGGACACCATATAAAAATCAGCAGAGTGACTGATAAAAACAAATAAAAGCTGACTGAGGAGAAGGTATGGACATTTAAGAAAAGAAATCACTTCAATGAATAAGGATTTTACAGCAAAAGAAATTAAATCATTTTATGAAGAAGATTCAAGTTTACAATTAATTCTGTAAGCCACCCCTGGAATGACAATGAGGCATCATCAGAATAATTTAGAAGAACAATCAAAGAATCAATTTAAAATATCAAAGCAATAAAGACAGAAACTACAACTCTTAAGAGAGAAATTTCAGTCTATTAAGAGAATTAAGAATTTAGAACAAGAGTAAAATTCTAAAGTAGTTGAATTGAAATGCAAAAATTCAGAGACTGAAGAAAAAGTTAATTGAATGAAATCAAAAGACAACAAGATTGGAAGAATACATGAGACCCTTGCAAATCAAAAATATTTATTTGGAATAGAGAATGCAACATGACTAATGTGAAAATATGTTTTGCATTACTTCACGTGTATCATCAATATCAAATTGCTTGCCTTTTCAAGAAGGAGGGGAGGAGTTTGAAGGAGGAACAGAATATGAAACTCAAAATTTTAAAAATGAATGTTAATTTTTTTACATATAGTTAAGTATTTAATGAAATAAAAATACATTTAAAAAAACAAAAAAGAAGTTGGTACTTACAGTGAGTCTTGAAGGATATGAGGAATTCTCTGAGGCAGAAGGGAGGAGAAAGTGCACCACTGTAGGAGGAAGGGATAGCCAGTGCAAAGATATAGAGACAAAGACAGGAGCAAAGAGAGTTTGATTTGTCTGGACTGTATAGATGAGGGATGGTGGGTAGAGGTGAGTAATATATAAAAAGCTTGGAGAGATAGATTGGGGTCAGGTTGTAAAGTGCTTTAAATATTGAAAGAGGAATTTATATTTTGTCCTCAAGACAATAGAGAGCTGTTAGATTTTATTGAGTGAAATACATCATCCAACAAAATGCTTTCCATATAGCCTGGATTTAGTAAATGTTTGTTAAATAGATGATTAATGAAAATACATATATAACATTGATTAAGCTGGCTCCCACCACCTGAAGGCCAGATGTGTTATGTTTTCATCCCTCCCCCAGGATTCTCTGGTACCCTTACTGAGACTGGAGATATTTAGGCTCTCTACAAATGGCGCCAACCCCATGATAATGTGACCCCGGTTGCAGGTGGGGGTCCCCACACCCCAGTTCCATTTACCCACTTAAAAGCCAGATTAGCATTTAGAAAGGAATATTTACTTCAAAAAGTATAATCACAAATATACAAATTTACTCCCCCTGCCCCCCATCACATAGGACATAATTCTATACAACCTCAGTCTCTGGGGAGAGAAAAGGGATTAGGTTCATAATGTAGCTCAGTTTTTATAATGAACAATCCCAAGGTCCAAGTCCAAACCTTCCATCAGGCTCAAATTCCAGATACCCTGGCTTTTCAGGAGTTACCTTCCAGGCTACTTGACTGAAACATCCCATCTGAAATACTGGTTCCAAGTTTGCCATGGCTTGTACTCCTGAATTTGGTACTGATACCCCCCATACCTGCAACTGGGACAAACAAAATAGCAAAGAAACAAACCATCCCTAGAACCATTTCTTGCAGCCAGAGTAAAAGAGGGAGAAGAGAGGAAGAAAGTCCTTCCCCCTCACTGGTTCAATTTATAGCAACTGGGCTGTGGGTGACCTATGATCTTCACCTCTGGATGTAACAAGACAGAGGGTTTCAGAAAGACAGAGACTATCTCAGTCTGGCCAATTTTAAAGATGCCACCTTTCTGGCCATGTAACCAGTCAAAGGAGGCTACTCTCACCCATGTGGTAGAGAACATAGGGAGCCTCCTTGTTACATGATTTGGGCATGCTCAGTACAAGCCCCTCAGGAAGTCTTCATACTAAGCAAATTGGACATAAGCCTGAAGTCTCTTACACACATGCACACACACACAACAACAACAACAACAACAACAACAACAACAAACTTTTTCCATGAGTATATATAAATATATTATTCCATCATATCTCTCAACTCTGGTGAAGTCCTTGAGCTTAGCAGCTGGATTTTTTAATATTTAGGTGGTGTACTGGATAGAACACCAGGCCTGGAGTCAAGAAGACCAAAGTTCACATATGGCCTCAGAGACTTCCTAGCTTTGTGACCCTGGGCAAGCCACTCAAACTTTTGTTTTCCTCAGTTTTCTCATCTGTAAAATGGGGATAATTATAGCACCTACCTCACAGGGTTGTTGTGAGGATGGTATCATAATTGTAAAGCATTTAGCACAGTGACTGGCACATGGTAAGCACTATATAACTGTTAGCTATGAGTATTATTTATGTATTTTTTACTCCTTGATACATACAATAGGTGCTCTGTGGTTCCTTTATTAACAACATTTCCTAAGTGACTTCTATGTTTTATGCACTGTGCAAGGTACTAGAGGAGACTGATGCAAAGTTAAATATGATGGATCTTTGCCTTCAAGGATATTCCATTCTAAAAAGGGAGTGGTAAATAGAGAAGTTGAGGGATGGGGAGATTTGGTAGGTACAATAAATGTCTAAGTATAGTATGCATTCTAAGATGAGATAGGGAAGATTTTTTTTTAAGGAGGGGGATCAATGAAAGTTTCATGAAGGAATTTGAAATAGATCTAAAAGAACATATAGTAAAGATGGGGAACAGGCAGAGATGGGGGAAGGATGGGGAGGGAGGAAGGGATAGAAGCAGAAGGAATAGCATGAGGAAAAAGTCACATATTTATCTGGAAAACAATAAATGCTTGCTGACCTGGGAATACATAACATTTTTGTGTGTGCATAATACTTATACTGTTCCTATCAATTAGGGAAATATACTCTGTTTTATTGGAGGGGAAACTGGGGTAAAGAGAGTCCAACTAGCTTGAGAAAGATTGGACTAGACTCCAATACCATAGTTCCCATGTTTTTTTCACTAGATCACATTATCTCTCTTATGGTATCTGAAAGGCACTGTGGAATAATAGAAAGAGTATTGAACCTGGAGTCAGAAGAGACTTAATTTAGAATTCCAATTCTGAAGCTTACTGTGTGACCATGGAAAAACACCTAACCCAGGCATATCACACCTCCATCACTCCAGGGCTGTGCTATCTTTTCCCTTCTTGGATTGTTGTCATGCTGATCCACCTAGTCTCTACTGAGTATGTCACTCACCAGGCTCTTGAGACCTGTTCCACTCTGTAGTTCAATTCCCAGCACCTAGGGCTATCGCTCTCCTTGATCCACAGAACTCATATGCCTCACTTCAAAGCTGTATTCTGCTTTTATTCTTGACTTCCAGAGTATACTTCACATTTTAAAGGACCTCTAGGGAGGTGACTAATCCTTGTCCATCCAATGCCTAGATACTTCCTAATTCTAAGAGAATTTCCCAACTCATTTCTACAGGTAACAGCCTGTAGATGTGTCTTTGCACTTTTGATTAAAATCTTAATACCTTGTTGCTATTACCTCTTCATTAACTTCTATGATTATATCAACTGGGAAATCAATTAATTGGGAGTGTTTTGATCAGCTCTGCTTCCCTCCTTCCGTATACAATAAGGGAATTGTACTAGATGACCTCTAAGGTCCCCTCCATGACCCTTTGAATGTGCACAAAGCACTTTGAAATCTGTATGTATCTATCTATAAGTTAAATAAATATCAGCTCTTATTATTGCTTTTATTCTGCTTGTTGTTATTGCTGAGTAGTTTCAGTTGTGTCTGATTCTTTGTGACCCCATTTCTTGGCAAAGATACTGCAGTAGTTTTCCATTTACTTCTCCAGCTCATTTTACAGATAAAGAAATTGAGGCAAACAGAATTAAGTGACTTACTCAGAGTCACACTGCTAGCAGCTGCCTGAGGCCAGATTTGAACTCAAGATGAGTCTTCCCAACTCCCGGCTCAGTGCTCTATCCACTGCGTCACTTAGCTGCCCCTTCTGGTATTATTGTTAATAACACTTCTTAGCCTATGACATGAAAAGGCTGAGGTTTTATTGAAATGGATATGAGAACCTTAGCAACGTCTGAATCTCATTGCTTCTGAAGCAAATTAGTTTGGGAGGGGGGATATACACATAAGAGAGACACAAAAAGCATTGTGACTACAACTGAAGGGCAAAAATTCTTTACTTCCCAGGGAGACACTTAGCAGTGGGTGATGGATAGCCTTCAGGTGAGAAGATACTGAAATTCTTAGGTAAAGACTGTATCTCAAATATCTCTAGCACAATAATATTTCTCTTCTTTAAGGCAATTTAATTGTACTTTTAAATGAGAACATATCTGTGAGCTCAGCTCCACAAAATTACTGTAATATCTTTATCTCCAGTAACACTCATTATATGAAAGCACGGTGTAGCATATCTTTGCACTTTTGACAATATCGAGCTTCCTTTCAAAATGTGCACAGTAGTCTAATGGGTATATTCATTTTAGTACAAAGCAAAAGCAACCACCTGGGAAAAGAAGGAAAGCTGATCTTTTCCCACTAATTCCCACCTTTTATGAACACAGTCCCTAGGAGCAGGGCCATGGATGCTTCTTTTTTTCTTTCTTCATATTGTCAGTAATGCTATCCACCTCAGGGCAGGTTTCTTCAAGCCCCCCATCTCTCTAGTGCCTTTTAAAAGGCACCCTAAAAAGTAGAATTAATAGTTACTTCAGTGGCAAGAAAAATTGTTCACTTTGTTTTTCATACTTAGGGACTTGACAGGTTGAATGGAGAGACAGTTATAGGTAGGTTTTCGAAGCATGTGTAGATAAGAGTTGGGGGAAATGCTGTCAATTCCATCATAAATCATTCTCCCTTTTCATAGAGGTTCCTAGGGCTGGGCTTTCCTATATAGTGCTCTTCTGAAACTTTGCCAGCTTATTTCTAGTGTCCTAGAGACAAAAAATAAAAGGTAACAAAACCTGACAGTAAAACCAAGATGAGAATGAAAAGACCTTCCTGATCTTTTCTTTTGAAGCATTCCCTCTTTCAATTCTGCTTTTCAGTCTCCCAGGATGCTCAATTTGAAAAGATAGGCTATACTATCGACCTCTCTACATCAAATGAAGGCTTCAGGATGGCAGTGTCCTGTGCTTAATGAAAGCTTTGGACAGCTTCAGGTCTTGTCATACATACTCTGCCTCTTACCAAGGAAGAGATAGACTCTGTGTATCTGTGTATCAGTCCCAAAAGGATTGAAAAGAACCAGAGCTATTACTAGCTCAGGATGAATGGGGGCTTTGTCCCAGGGCAACTATGTATCCTAGCCCTATGCTCGTGGACCTCCACCAGCATAATGCAACTCCCCCTAGGGACAACCACAGATAATAGTCTGGTTGGAAGATGGGGCAAACTAGCCTTCACTACTGTCAGTGTTGAGACGGAAAGAAGGCACCATTTCCAGAACCCTGTTGCCACAGTGACCCTAACCCAGGCCTACTTTACCCCTATATGGAGCCAGACAGATCTCTTTTCTTAGCCTCCCCTCAAAACTGTTTTTGTCCTTAGGGGGAAAAATAGTCTCAGTTGTAACTGGAAGAAAGAAGGACAAACCCAGATTTTTCTCTATTCTAATTATGTGAAAACTTGGTATTTAAGGTGATTGTTGAGGGCACAGGATTTCTCTGATACAGTTGGAGATTTAGAAGAAATTAATATAAGGCATTTAGAATAATTGAATTTCAGATTTGGAAGAAACTGCATAGTATTTAGAAACAGAAAAGACCAGAGATCATCTAGTCCAATTCTCTAATTATACAATAGAGTAAATTGATAAAGAGATAGGAGATATGATTTGAAGGCCACAGAGGTAGTACATAGAAGAGGTTGAATTAGAATCCAGGTCTTCTGACTCCAAATCCAATTTATTTATTTATTTTTTTACTTCAGCATTTTCTGTCTTTACACAGAGCATCCAACCTCTATATAAAGCATCAATGCCCTCTAGAATATTCCTGACACATAGTTATGCAGTCTTTTCAGGAAGACCTTAAATTTTGATAAAGTATCACCCCAACTTATCACATTTGGTGGGCAGTGGATAGTTCTAATTTTCTCATTTTTAAGCCAAAATCTGCTTTCCTTTATTCTACCCCTCTTAGACCAAGCAGAAACTTAATTCCTCTTATGCATGATCACTCTTCAAATAATTCACAGAAATATAGAATCTTGGAGTTGGAAAAGATCTCAAAGGCCCTCAAGTCCAATCCATACCTGAACCGTAATCCCCTGGATAGCAACTAGCTTTTGCTTGAAGTACTCTTGTGTTGGGGAACCTATTACTTCCCAAAGTGGCCCATTCCACTTTCAGATGCCTCTAATTGTGAGAAAAACATTTTTTTTCTGGTATTGAACTGAAAGCTACCTCAGTGGGAAGTTATAACTTCCACCTTTTGCTTCTAGTTTGGCCATCTGGTTTCAACAGAGGAAGTCTTAAGGCCTCTTTTATACGGTCGCACTTTACATATCATGTCCCACTTAAATCTTCTCTGAATTAAACATCATTAATACATTAAATGACATAATTGAGACTTTTTAATAACCTCTGGATGATCTATAGCTTATCAATTTCCCTCCTAAAATGCCTGAAGAAACAGGGCTGAGAATAAAGACCTGTAATGTTATAGTACCCTTCCAGATTGACATCAGTCCATTAATCAACTATTTAAATCAGGCTGCGCTTAAAGGGATTCATATAATTGTTCACAACTGGAATTTATTCAATAACATTTTGTTGGTTTTCACCCCTTTCTAAAAACCATCTTTTAGAATGTCTTATAATGGAAATATTGAAAGTTGGCATTACATTCAGCCTGCATTCTGCCCAAATAACACATCAGCCATAAATTATGGAACTTGTGTGTAAATATAAATATAGTATATATTAGAAGAGAAAGACAGTTTTTTCCCCCCTGGGTATTTTTCTGACAATCAAAAAGGGTAGCACTAAAAAAAAAAACTTTTAAAGAGTTCAGATAATTCTTGGGAATCTTTATTTACCTGATCAGAATTTAAATGCAGAGGAGTTAGGGAACCAATATTGTTTCTCCTTAGGCAGATGTGAGGTGTTGATGGGAGTTGACTGGAGAGAAAAGCAGAGGGCTGAGGTGGGTCACAAATTTTCTATCTTTCCACTGAATGATTTAAAAAGTCATTTTCCATAAAATGGCAGCCAGCAAATTAAATTATATTAATCTCCTTGTTAATTTCTTAAATCAAGAGACTATTAAAATATACCTCAGAGAAGCTGTGGATCACCTGTTCTGCCTAATTAATTTTGTAGTATTGGAAATCAATTAGCTTCAATAAACAGCCTCATTCTCATTATTGTAAGCAGCTAGCAATTAGCTTCTCTGAAAGGTGATTGAACACAGTGCTCTAACTACAGATATGCTAAAGCATTAAGAAAGCTTGTGGCATAACTATCCTTTGGTGGTCTGAAATCTACCAGTTGCAAAGTCTAATTGCTGCAATGCCAATCAGCCAACCTCCAGTAGGTAACTAAAGCTTTCACTGAGTGTTATGCTTTTAAAAGCAGTCATTTAAATCTTGACATGCTAGGGTTTCGTTTCATTGTTTTATAAGATCGTAGAGTAAGATTTGAAAGGAGCCATAAAGGACATCTAGTCCAATGCCTCAATTTACACATTAGGAGAAAAAGTTGAGTGACTTGTTGAAGGTCATACATCTAGTAAACAGAAAAAACCCCAACAGGATTAAAACTTTGACTCCAACTCCAGCCCTCTTTCTGGCACACCACACTATGCTAAAGAAATGGAAAATATTCCATATGTATCCAGCCTGATTCCCATTTTTGTTGATGTTGTGTTTTCAGGTTTCTACTGACAGAGAATGAAATATTTGCAATCATATTTTGAGTCTCTCTTCTGAAGCATTCTGTTTACAAAAACACCCGCCCTTCCAAACAGCAACAAAAAAGCACACGTCTCTCTTTCATTAACTGCCTGAATTTCTTTGCTAAAAATTGAGTTGGTTGCCTGCCTATCTTGTGTTATAACTGTTTTGTGCACAGAGTGTCTGTTGTTTCCAAGGTATTCATTTACTCACTGGAAAAAATGATTAGTAAAAGCATAATCTGCATATTTCCTGTGTTGGTACATAGATTCATTATGTCATTTCTAAAAGAAAGACAATATTATGACTCACAAGTGTGGAGGGGGAAAGAGAACATTTTATTTCTTTGTTCATTTAATAAGTGTACATTTGGTGGTGACATGAGCTAATTGCATAGTTACCATGAAATAACATGTTTTATTTTGCTGTAATAATGTAGTAACTATGTAGTAAGTTCATTGGAAACAATGGTAATTATATGGTAACTAGTGGTAATGTTGCTGGGTTTTATTTCCCCAAGAACTCTGCAATTAACTGTATACAAAATGCAGAATACTTTATTTCTGAAATGATACATAGTTGACTGAAGGTTTCCTTTCTTTGTATCTGATTATTCTCAGTTTTCCCTCCCTCTCTGCTGCACCCTCTCCAACCATTCAAAACTCTAAATCCCCTTCACAATCTCTGTTCTTCAAGCCAAGCAAGTTATTCATCCTTTACTGTTTCAGCCAGAGGTTTAGAACCAGAGCATAAAACTGAAATACTGTATGGGGTTTTATGTTAAGTAACCTAAAAGTCACTGAGACTGACAAAAATAGCAAAGCCATAGAGTGACTGTACCTGATTGTCCTAGGGCAAACTGACTTCTGAGGAAAGCTAAGACACTCCTGGATGGTTTCATACTGAGATAGAATGGGCTGAGTGCACTGAAGGGAGGGGATGCATTTAGCCTGTAGGATGAGAAGATGTAGAAAACTCTGTGGTCACACTGCCTATATTGGATGATATACATGAGACAACAAAGGGAAAAAAAGAGAAAAAAGGCCCTTGCTTGATCAGAAAAAGAAAACAAAATCAAAAACAAAAATGAGTTGCCCATGGCCCCTAGAGATCTGGGTAGCAAGTGGGGGAAGAAAAGATTGCTAACCAGAATAAAGATGCTATAAAGTGTTAGGGAAAGGATGAATAGGGAGATGCAGTAAGAAGAGATGAAAAATTGAGAGTCCAAAAAGGTCCAACATGAAGCCAGCCCCTAAAAGTATTCTGCACATGAGACTAGATTGGTTTTTGGTCAGCCTTGTTTCTAACTATTTTTGGAACTGAATGAAGGCCAGAGTCAATGCTTCTGCTCATTATAAAATTGTATCACATTTTCAGCTTCTGGTCTGCCACCAAGAAATGAATCATACAGCCTCAGAGGAGTACTACCATTTTCTCCCCTCTGTGGTCTAATTTAAATTCCCCATCAAATACCGGTTGCAAAAGTGACTTCTAACATTTTGCATGATTTATGCTATTAATGAGCAAAGAACTGGAACAATTTGGGCTGTTCTCTATTACGGGTTGAAGTATTAGAGGAAAAAAAAAAGAAACTACCCATAAACCTTGCTGAAGTCTTCCAATTATGATGGGGAGTCGTCCAAATTGATCACCTTGAGCATTTGGTCCTGCTTAATGCAAATGAAAGAGTCTTTTTTAGATGACTGGGATATTTGGATAAAATTCTTGCCCACAGGAGCATAATAACTGAATGGGAAAAAATTCCCCAAAGGCAGAGGAAAAGCCACAAACATCATTGTGATTGGCTGCAAAAGATATGAACTTTAATCCAAAGTGAGAGCAGGAAAAAATGGAAAAATTCAAATAAGTTGCTGAACGCATTGAAGTCTGGTGCAATTGGATTTTCCTGGAAGGACATATTTGATTGCCTTTAGGGCTCTGGCACTGAATGAGGGTGTTGAACTTTCATTTATCTGTATATTGAATTACTTTGAAAGGGATATGCCCTTGTAGTGAAGAACAGGGTGGTCTAATGGCAAGGGAAGGGAGCAAGGAAGCTGGTATTGAATCTAAATTTTGCTAATTTGTTATTGAAAAGTCATTTTGCCCTATAGAGTGTGGAATAGTAGATTTAGGCTCAAATCTCAGCTTTGCTGTTTACTCCTTTTGGGACCATAGGCAAATCATTTAACCTCTTTGGGCTATAGTTTCCTCTTGTATAAAGATATTGGGCTAGGTGACATATAAATTCACTTCCAATACAAATCTATGATATATAATAATATAAATATTCAAGGATTTGTGTTTTCATTGAAATGTATAATCCTTCTACTCATGCAGATTGCAGCCTCACTATGATTTAGGAGGTTGGCCTTTTAGTACCTGGTAGCAAAACTAGCAATGGTCAATCTCTTCAAATTTAAATGGAGTAATTCAAGTTTTTAAATTTAAGTAATACTTTATTCATTCTTTGAATTAATAAAACATTTATCAATCAATAATTATTGATTAGTAATTAATAAATACCAGATGAATAATAGCCACCTGTTATGTTACAAACACTTTGCTGGACTCTGTGGATAAAAAAGACCAAAAACATAATTAATACTTTCAAGGAACTTATATTCAATTGGTGAATACGAAGACCTGCATTGAAGGCCTGCCTCATATAGACTAGCTAAATGACAAGTCACATAATCTCTCAAGCCTATGGGCAAACTACAAACTGCATATCAGTTTCCACTTTGCTTCAGTGAAAGGATTTTTCACAGGGATGAAAACCTGACTCAACAACATAAACAACAATAACAAAAGAGAAATCACTAAAGCTTACGCTATTAGCACAGCGTTTGAGAACCCAGGATTACCTCTATTGCTCTGGAAAGCCTCACAGTGGGGTGTGCTATTTTGAATCAGGATCTCAAGGAATGGAGACATAGATATTACTAACTTTTAGATCTACTGATATCATATAAGCCATTGATGGTATACCCATATGACAGGGATGCAGGAATGCATGTGCTAGTCTGTTCCACAGGCAGTCTGGGTCTCAGACTTGCCGTGATGATCTGTGAGAGATGAGGCAGCCCGTTTGGTTCTAGGAAATTGGCCCTACCCAGAATAATAGGCAGAATCTGAGTGGCCTCAGCATTTAGGACCAGTGTTGTTTTATAGTCTGGAGGACAGAGGGAGTTATGTCATAGAGGGACCTTAGAGGTCATTGAATCCAAATATCTCATTTTATAGATGAAAAACTGAGAACTAGAAAAGTAAAATGATCTGCTTAGAATCTCATTAGTAATCACATGCAGAATATGAACCTAGCTCTTCCTGACTTCCGAGACCAGTACATT
Source organism: Phascolarctos cinereus (assembly GCF_003287225.1). Taxonomy (NCBI): domain Eukaryota; kingdom Metazoa; phylum Chordata; class Mammalia; order Diprotodontia; family Phascolarctidae; genus Phascolarctos; species Phascolarctos cinereus. The sequence goes on along the minus strand of NW_027555847.1, from coordinate 151,013,768 downwards.
TTCCATCATACCATAAAGCTTCTGGGAAGAGGTTTTAGCAATCAGCTACTGTAACTCTCTCCTTCTACAAATGAGGAAACTGAGGCCCATGGAGCTGAAGTGACTTGCCTAAGCCTTTTAGAAATGCACTGATCTAGGGTAAGTAGACCCCAGGGACCTTTTGAATATACCAATCATAAAGGAATTGTTAAAATTCTTTTGGTGTAAGGGTCTACACATAGGGATTCATCAGTTATTCCAGTTAGTTATTTCTGTGTTTGCCCTAATCCTGCTCTATTTGGGGAAGGATGACAAACCATTTCAAGAGGTCACAATATTTAAAACAAACAAATAAAACTCTTCGGTTCACTACCTTCATCCTCATTGTCTTTGTGGTGATATTAATTCCTCTTATGTGACTTTAATTTTCAACTTTAAAGTATTCAGTTAAACAAATGTTTATCAGGCATCCGCTGTACATGGCAAGCTCTAGGTTCGATAGTATACACAGTGGTCTAAGAGATTGTTCTTGAACAAGGATAAACCATGCTTTTGTGTTTCAAACTCATTAGGATCATTCATACTTAGATACATTCTAAGAACACAGATACTCCTTGACTTAGGAGCACCATGTATGTCTAACTGACCAGCCTATACAGTGCCAGAGGATCTTAATTTATAAAATATGTAATTCTTTGTTCATTAAAACAACTAAACAGAAATAGCATTAATGTAGTATTATTTAAAGAAATAAATATCTAGGGCTAGCATATAATTTGGCCAAGGAAATGGCAAATTGCTCTAGTATCTTTGACAAGAAAATACCAGTAAAGGGATAATCAAGAGTTGGACATGACTGAGCAACCCAACAACAGCCACCTCCATAACCATATACTCAGCACCGTAGGAATCAGAAATAGAAGCAAAAATGTGGTCTTTTCCCTCAAAGACCTTATAGTCTAGTGGGGGAAGAAAAATAAAGCTAACATAAACTAGCATTAAAGAATAGGTGATTGTATTATTGAGGTAACTACTGTACAATTACTGTTCTAGACTCCCCACACAACCTGCCACCTGTTTCTAAATGATGTATTACAGGGGGCAGCTAGGTGGTGCAGTGTCTAGAGCACTGGCTCTGAAATCAGGAGGAGTTCAAATCCAACCTCAGACCAAACATTGGACAGTTACTAGCTGTGTGAGCCTGGGCAAGTCATTTAACCCCAATTGCCTAAAAACAACAACAACAGGAACGACAACATAGATAGATAGATAGATAGATAGATAGATAGATAGATAGATAGACAGACAGACAGAAGACAGACAGACAGACAGACAGATAGATAGATAGATAGATAGATAGATAGATAGATAGATAATATGGTACAAACACTAAGTGCTGAGGGGGAAAAAAGAAAGTGAAAATTAGAGCATGCAAAGGATTTTATGGAGATGTGACTTGAACTAATTCTTCAAGGTTGAGTACAATGAACACTTGCAAAGAGCAGGGGGAGGGTATTGCATTCTAGCATGGATGGATAGGAAGAAAGAAAGAGGCAACATGAGGCAAGATAAGGAGTCAGAGATTGAGCATGGAATGGTTGGAGAATGTTGAAGACACTATAAGTAGAGTACAACAGGAAGAAAGATTGGATTGCTATAGTGGGGTTAGAAGGTAAAAGACCAAGCAGAGGAATTTCATATGGCAGGAAATAGAGTATCATTGAAAGTTTTTTTTTTAAGTAAGAGAGTAATGTGATTGGGGTGCCATTTTGGGACAATGAATTTATTAATTCATTCCTCTCAGGAGAGGAAGACATTGCCCACCTGGGTATTGTCCTTCAAATAAAGATTCTGGGAGGAACCAATCAGTCAGAAAAACAGACATCAGCAGGGAAGAGTACTTCCAGTGGAAATCCAGGGATGGAGAGAACTTTCAGGATGAAGAGGCTTCTATGACATGGTAGAAAATGTCCAGACTATTAGGAGTGGAGCCCACAGAAATAAGAAGCCATAGAACACATAGAAAAATGCAGTTATGTCTTGCTTTTTGTGTTTATATCTTTTGGGCTTAATACAGAGCTTGGCACTTAGAAAATGCTTAATGAATGTGTTTTTATTCATTCATTCATTCATGCATTCATTCATTCATTCACTCACAGATAAGTCACTTCTCTGAGTCTCTGCTTTATCATCTATAGAAACGATACTTGTAGTAATTGCTTCACAGGACCATTGTGAGGCTCAAATGAGGCAACGTATGTAAAGTGCTTGGTAAAACTTAAAACACATTGTAAATGTTAGCAGTGATGATGATGTTAATTGCCCCATCAGGCTTCTAGCCATTTTACACACACACACACACACACACACACACACACACACACACACACACACCCTCTTTATGTACATACTTTATTTCTTTTTTTTTCTTTCTTGGTGAGGCAATTGGGGTTAAGTGACTTGCCTAGGGTCACAACACTAGTAAGTATCGTGTGTCTGGGGCCAAATTTGAACTCAGGTCCTATGATTTCAGGGCCGGTGCTCTATCCACTGCGCCATCTAGCTGCCCCCATATTTCTTTAGTTAGATTGTAAGCTCCTTGAGATGAGGATTTGTCTTATTTATATTTCTTTCTCTTTGTCTCTAATCAAGTGTAGGACACAATAGCAATAAAAAAAAATAAAGCCCTCCACAAACACAAGAAATTATATTTCAGATGACATTCTTCAATCCTATCTCAGACATAACTTGTGTGACCTTGGGCAAAGTATGTGAGCTACAAATTTTTTTGTTGGTAAAGTAATGAGTTTTGTTAGACTGGATGGTCTCTGGCATCCCTTCTGGTGCTAGATCTATGATCCAACAATCCTATTAAATTCTTATTCATACTTTTGTTTTCTTTAATTGGGTTAAATACTTTCATTTTTGTATTGTATGAGCATTAACCTTGCCAGGTGTGTCCTCAGGAGTATGTCCATCAATGGGGTAGTCTCACCCAGGGATGTACTGGAGCCAGCTGGAACCAGCTCATGAGCTGATTGTTAAATTTTCAGTGTGAGCATTTAGATCTCAGAAATTGACAAATGCTACAAATTAGGGCTTCATTTATTGTTTTGGTAATTGCATAGACAAGAAAATGATGGAGAAAAATGCTAGTAATACAGATTAAACTTAAAAGTTTGTCTTGCATGCCCCCCCCTTTTTTTTTTAAGAACCAGTTGTTAAATATCTACAAATTCACCTCTGGTCTTGCCCTACTTAGACCCAATAATTTCGCATGGAGATGCTGTCATATTTATACAGACCAGCCATAAAAGCATTGTTTATTGATAATATGATATCTGACTAAATTGCCTGGTGTTATCAGAGTTTGGCAGAATTGAATTGAAAAGAAGTTTGTGACCTTTGAATTTAAAAGGCCTCCTTTTGGTCCCCTTTTCCACCAAACTCTTCTCACCTTTCTTCTTTGGTAAGATTAGTGATTTCTCTCAGGTTAATCAAAAGCTTGATTACTTTCCTCCTTTCAAAGGGACACTTTTTCACTTAGTATTCAATTCCAGCAGCTACCCTCAGGTAACTTTGCAATAGAATTAATGCAATCAATTTTTGAGTAGTAACAGTGACCTTTGTTTATACTGTGTCCTGTTCTTCACCATGTGTATGTCCCTTCCCCTAATAATTTAAATGACATCCCTTTCCCTACATAGACAATGTTCCTGTTCTCCACAGCAGTTTCCCTTTAATTGGCTACATATAAATTGGTAGTATTTGGTTGAACTATCTAAGTACTACGAAGTTCTCTATTCTGAGACGAGTGCTCCTGTATACAGTAGGTACTTAATTATGGTTTGAATTGACTTTTAAACATTACAACTAAAAAGGTTTGGAAAGTGGCTGGTATCTGGCATAATTTTATTTTGTTGTAGTGAGTAGGGCACTGGACTTGGAAACAGGAAAAGCTTGCTTCAAATGTGACCTTATACACTGTAACAATGTGACCTTAGGCAAGTCACTTAACCTCTCCCTGCCTTAGTCTCCTCATCTGTAGAAGGAGGATGTTGGACTCAATAAGTTCAAAATCTATGAGATCCTGTGAATCAGTATACTGCTTTAATCAAGATGGTCTTTGAAGTCATATTGCCACATACTCTGTCACAACTCTTGGCACTCAAATCTTAGCCTATTTGATGGCAACATCACAAAGCTGTTCTGGCACTTTTGGAATCTTCAATCCTGATATTTTCCTCAGAATGACAAATCTGTTTTTATAGATCCAAAATGGACATTAAATTCTTAACTGGAAGGGGTTTGAATCACTGGAAAGCATCCGATGGACTCACCTCCACTCAGTTTGGAATGAGGTCTCCACCACAAAATCCCACGTCAAACAACTGTTTCTTTCCCATGTAGAAAATCTTTTCAAGGAGTTTCCTTTTAAAAGTCATGTTCTTTTTCCTCCTACCTTTCCTCATACTACCTAGGTCCTCTTTCCTTCTGATTCTTCTTCTTTCTTCTTGTGCCCTTTATAGAGACAAGAAGAGAAGCATCTGAAACTTCTGCTGCATTTCCATTTCAACCTTCCTCCTTTCGGAAGTCCTTTTCACCCTCCTGGCTCAATTCTTCAACTTCCTCCTATTGTCCCTCTTCCTTCTGCTGCTGTTCCTCAGTTCTCTCACTGCCTCCTCTAAATTCACAATCACCTCTGATCATTCAGCTACCATAACTGCTACTTTTCTCTCATTCCCTACCTTATTTTCTTGGGTTACTTTCTCAGGTGTGTGGAAATCCATATAGTGCTACTTTGAACACTCTACTTGTCAACTGAAAGGTCTCCAGGCTTCCTAAATGTGCTCTCACTTGGGTTGTATCATGTTGCAATGACTCTGGGATGTGGCATTTGAAAGAAAACATATCTGATGAATGTCAGATGATCTCTCTGTCAGTGACTGCTCAGACATAAACTATTTGGTTGAACCTGTGAATTCCTACCATACAGTCTTATTGTCAGAAAGATTATTTAGCTCTTATCCAGTGATATGATTGAGGAACTGTTTACTTACTTTTTTTATCTTGCATCAAACTTGTGATTTCATTGGCATAGGGAATTCCTGATGAGGAAACTCCCTCTACCTATGCAGATCACTTCTGCTATGCAATTTTTGATCTTGGAGAGTTGTCTGGTTGTTGTTGTTGAGTTGTTCAGTCATGTCTGATTCTTTGTGACCCCTGCTATCCATACTGTCCATGGGGTTTTCTTACCAGGTATACTGGAGTAGTTTACCATTTCTTTCTCCAGTGGATTAAGGCAAACAGAGGTTAAGTGACTTACCCAGAATCACATGGCTAGTAAGTGTCTAAGGCCCAATTTAAACTCAGGTTTTCCTGACTCCAGGCCCAGACTCTATCCACTGAGCCATCTAGCTGCCTCAGAGTTTTCTGGAGGCACTGAGAGATTAAATGGCTTGCTCACAGTCTTTCATTCAGTACTTGTCAAAGGCAGGACTCATGTCTAGCCCTTGCTGCCTCCAAGGTTGCCTATCTATTATACTATGCTACGTCATACTAATTGCCCCAGTTTAATAATACCAAAACATCTCTACTCAAAGAATTGTATATTAAACAACAGTTTTCATATCTTCCCCACCCCTCACCAATTATCACTTATTCCATGCTTGCTTTTTTAGTTTTGCCATGGTTTACCCAATTTACTTTCAAGGAAAGTGACTGTCTGGTTTAGCGGGAAGTATTGGATGCCAAGCATAGAAAGTCTAAAGTTAAGTTCTAAGCCTGACCGAACCTAAATTTTTTCAGTCATACTTTATGCTTCTTTTTATTCTATCATTCCATCCTTACTGGAGATGGAGAACAGATGGTAACCATCTTTTTGAAAACAACTTTATTTAATGTATACATAGAAGTAACATAGTTTGATGATTTTAATGTGGGTTTAAGCTATTGCTTAAAATGTGGAATTTTGGATCAAGTCCAATCAAGAGTCCCTACTTATGCTCTGGATCTGTCCTGAGACTCCCCCTAATCCCTGGGAATGGTCTGAAATAAAAGTTATTTCCAGTAATTAAAACTGTTAATACTCATCCTGCCTATGGCCTGGCCAGCATTCCACTGCAGTGGGACTTGGGCCACAAAGAACTCTTCGGGATTTAAAAAAAAAACTGTATCAGATCAGACCATACCCCTCAATAATAGCTATGAGGACTGGTGCCATGGAAAGGGCTGCAATAACCATAATTTAGGTACTGATACCATAACGTGGCTCAACAATTTTTCTCTCTATGAACATAGTGCCACCATTGTGATCTCTCTCTCTTAATAAAGGACAGCATGGTTCAGTAGAAAGGCTACTGGTTTGGCCTCATATTACCTAGACTAAATACTGGCCTGGAATTTCTTACCTATATATTCTAAGGCAAGTCACATTACTCTTTTATATTATTTCAATTTTCTCACCCCTAAAATGAAAGGATGGACTAAATGTTTCCCAAGGTCATGTAAATGGTCATGAAGGAAATTTCCCTATTCATGAAGTTCAGATGGCAATTTTTCTGTCAATAAAGGCACACCTAGGGATACTCTCCTTGGAGAAATTCAGGTTCTCAGAGTAGCTTTTTTTTTTTTTTGAGAGGCAGCTTGGCAGAATAGAAAGGGCACCTAATAACTTGGAACCAGGAATATGTGGGCTCGAGTCCTGCTTTGGTCACTTATTATATGGTTCCAGCAAATCATGTAATCTATCTGTGCCTCAGTTTCCTCACCTGTAAAATGATTGAGTTTAACTGGAAGGCCTCCTAGGTCCCTTCTACCTCTAAATCTATGATCCTATGAATGAATGGAAAAATATTTGTTAAGCACCCAGCATTGGGGATACCAATATAAAAGCAGACCATCCCTCACCTCAAAGTGCTTACATTCTAATTTGGAAAGGTAATACATAAAAGGGTGAGCAGGGAGGATTATTTTGGCTTGGACATTGATAAAGATGATGAGCAGATCCACAGGGGAGTCGATTTACCTGTGAATCCATTAACAATGGCAAATTCTAGCAACAATGGTGATGTTGATTTGATTATGGTTCCTGGAACTGGAAAGGCCTGGAACTGAGGAGAAGGACAAAAATAGTTTATGGCTGAGATTGCAAAGCAATTGGTGAGAAGATGGCCAAGAAGCAAAGTGAAGCCTGGAGGTGGCCTAGTCTGTATTGTGAGTTACCTGAGACAGGCAACTCCAGGCTAGGAATTCCAGACAAAAGGTCTAAGGCCTTGAGGTCATAGTCTCTGTTATGGGCAGCAAGGAGTCAAGTGAAGCATTCCTGGAGACACCCTGGCCTGATAAACCACATGAGACTTATACTATTCAGGAGGATGAGGACCCAAGGTCAGAGCCAATGGTCACTCTGAGGCATTAAGAATTTGGTTGAACCCCAAGAACTCTTGCTGCTACCTTTTATAATGCTGGCTATGTTAAAAATGTGGCATGTCATTCTTATAAGAGGCAAAAGATCTGTTTCTTAAAAATTGGTTAATTTTAGAATTAATATATGCCAACCTAGACATAGGCCTCACTGCTTTACCTGACAGGTTAGGTTTCTGAGCAACGATGCAGTCAGTGAGTTTTGTTTTTTTTCATCCCCATATATATCTTTCTTTTTTTCATCTTTCAACAGTAATTTTGTGACATGATGCATTTGCTAGCACCTCGGCTAACTATGTCCATGCATTCCTTTACACCTTCTAAAACTGTAAATGTAATCCAAGGCTAGGCTATTGGAGGGAGCTGGGAAGAGGGCTCCTGTAAATCAGAGGTGTAGGAGGAGAGATGAGTGTGTGCAGCAGATAACTGTAGTTGATTAGCTAGATTTAAATAGTGTCGGGCGACTTTGCCAGGTGAAAATAAAAATTGTCAGTTCAGTTTAATTTCATGGTGAATCAAACAAGGAAATTAGATTCTGCTACTCTATTAGTTTGACATCTACAGCAAGTGACAATTAGAGATGATGAGAGAACTTATATTTACTCCCAAACTCTTGAGTCTCCTGATAAGCATATAAGTTTTATTTACCCTTCCAAAGGGGGGAAAAAGTATCTAACAGTGATATTAATAGCAGGCTGTTTTGTGCATTCAGGATATTGACTAGAGATAACAATGAGGGACCTGGGTTAGGGTACAAAAACTCACATATTACATGTATATTCAAAATGAAAGCTAGCCAAATAAACTGAATTCCGCCTTTCTCTACTCCTCCCCAACCCCACTCCCTCCCACAATATTAAGCCACAGAGGTATTATACTGAAATTAATACTATGGTTACACTTCCTGCTTTAGCAGACAAGACAACATCAAAAGTCAAGGAAGACAGTTTAGGGGTTAAAAGTGACTGACTTTTCATCAAGAGAACAATCAAGTTCATTTTCATGTTCTTTCTTCATTAGCTGAAGAAGAATGGAGGACCTCAAAGGACACACCTTTAAAAATGGACACATTTCCATACATTCTTTATAATCCCACCAATCCCCATGTAAATGAGTTATACTTCATGCCCAAATTAGGGTTCAAAGAGCATGGAAAATTCCACAGAAATGAAGCATGAAAGGATCACACAGGAGGTTGCTCTCTTCATATGTAGCACAAGTTCTTGGCAAGAGTTTGATTCTAGCATTCCCTAGAAATATTTCCCCGCCTAGCTTTATTTATGAAGAGAGGCATCAAGGAGCATGGTAAAATTTGTGAAGAAAACAAGGAGCACACTGGGAGATAGAAACAAGCAGACAAAACAAATACTACTCCCCCAAAAACCCAAACAAATAGATAGACAGACAGACAGACAAACCATGATTTGATTCAAAGAGTTTAGGTGAGAGTCCAAATATTTATTTTCTTTTGAATGTGGAAAAAGTGGTATAAACAATATCATTCAGGAAATGGAAGACTGGAGGAGGAGGTGATTTGGTCAGATTGTGAGAGTGAGGATATCAGATGGACAGGCCAAACATAGGGACAGCATGTGAAGTATTGTTGGTTTGCCCTTTGTGCCCCTAGAAGGAATACCCACATCAGAGAGACCAAAGAGCCATCAAAATATTGAATAAATGATAGTAGCCAAGAAACTCTTAGTTTTACGATTATCTACAAATATATTTATATAACTACACATATATACACATGTATATATGTGCATACATATTTATGTGTATATGTATATGTGTATACATCTATATGTATATGTGGTATATATAGGAGGATGGTGTGTGTATGTAAGTATAGATGTATATATACCTTCTTTCTTCACTTGTGGTCATAGAGACTTTGGAGGACCAAAGAGCATAGAGACTTGGCGAGTGTGAATGCGTTTGGGCACACATTACCCAGATATTTATTTGGTTCTTTGGGCCTTGAAAATATTTCTGCCCATGCCTTTTTGGGGATGCACAGGGAGATATAGAGAAGAAAGAGGAAGACCATTTGGACCCAATGTGCCCTGACATGAGATAAGGAGTTGAGAAATGCCACTATGTTCCAGTGACTAAGAGCAGAGAGAAATAGAAGTAAGAATAACAACCGTAAATATAAAGTTCTGAGTAGTCTAGGAGTGGGCTGGAGAAAGGAGGTGGAAGATGATCATGCTCAGAAATGTGAGAAAGACCAGATCACATAGTAGCTTTAGTTGGGGAAAACAAAGTGAGAACAGTTCACAGCTTCTTTTTATTTCTACTTCCCCATTACATTTATGTGCCCCATAACTTTCCTTCCCTCTTTAACCAGTGTGGAGGAAGAAAAGAAGGAGGAAGAGAAGAGATAAGAAGAGAAAAAAATGAGAGAAAAGAAGAGAGCTATAGATAGAGAAGAAGGAGGAGGAGGAGGAGGAAGAGAGGAAGAGGAGAAGAATATGATGATGAGGGAAGAGGAAGACGAGGGGGATGAGGGTGAGGATGAGGAGATATATGAACCTTAGGAGGGATAAGCCAAAAAGAACAACATATAGCTTGCAGCAATTGAAATTGATCTTTGAATTATCATTACTCCTCTAAGTCATATGTTTCTGTGACTATGTGTGTGTTATTCACATTACCAAAACTGTTATTAATTAGAATGATTGCTATTTATTGATCTTAAGCTCTTTGGTCTTTGAGGTTCAGAGTTAGACCACAAATATGAAACACTATATTGATGGAACACTCAAGTCATACTAAGCAGGAAAAATGGTTTTTAATTTATTTCTATAATCTGGGGGATTCAAAGATGTGTCAAGTTAGACATTTCAGGTGATAGTATCATAGCATCACAGATCTAGAGTTGAAAGAGACCTTAGAGGTCATTTAGTCCCAATCAGTAATTTAGAGATGAATAGACTGAGGTCCGGAGAAAGAAACTGATTTGCCTAACATTACGCAGATCCTAAGTGTAGAGTTAGAATTGAAATGTAGGTCCTCCAGCTCCAAGTCCAATGCCTCTCTATTCCTGCTTGTGATCTCTGTGATTGTGAGGAAATGAAAGCTATTACCAGTCAGGAGAACCTAGTCAGATGAGTTGTGGCCTGAACATTCTGATGTTTAGAAATGCATGGAGGTGGAAACAGGAGAATTTAAGACAATCATCTATTTTCCTTTCAATATGATTTGTGTGTGTATGTGCTTTCTTTTATATTCAGATATTTAGTATAAATCTCAAGCAAGAAATGGGAGAAATGCATGGTGTCTCAGCTATATCAAATTCTTAGCAATTTGATTATTTCTTGCACCAGTTCTAGTGTGACTTGAGCACACTTCTTCCAGGGTACTTGTCACAAATAAATTCCAAATTCTTTTATTTAAAACTTCTTCAGTAATTTAAGAACAAGGTGTAAAAAGGATAAACAACTTAAACTAGAAATGAATTACTAACACACAGCTCAATAGCAGTTCATGAATACTCAGATTTCTACATCTTGTCTTTTATTGGGGGAAGATAATTGATGCTTGAGTGTATGATCTGAACGATACAAGCAATAGTAATCCAAATAAGTGGGAAAACTGTGTAATCTTTGAGAAATTGACATTTTTACTACCTCACATTCTTCTGTTGCTAAGTATATGCTGTAGCTATTAAAAATATATCATCACCTGAATTACATAAATTATATATATAATATTATATTATATATAATATTATATATTATATAAAATATGAATTATATAAATATTGTATATCATCACCTGTAGCTATTAAAATATATCATCACTTGAATTATATAAAATATAGTGGTAATCTTAAAAAATAAAAGTAAAAAAAAGTCAATGAAGTAGTTACTTTAGTATAGACAAACCTACAGGACACTATAATTATATTCATTTCATTTACTGATGACAAACCTTTGAAACTGAAACTGAGCAGCTATTCTCAGTTGATATTGCATTCAGTTCACACATATACACACATAACATATAGAGGCATTAAGGTCTATGATCTGTACCCTCAGAAATTAATTACTATAAAATACTACATGGCAATATTATTCAATGGCCCCCTTGAAATCTGATGCCATGGTTCAGTAGATATATATCTCCATATTTTATATATGTATATATAACACATATATCCAAATTATATATGTATATATTTATAATTTTAAGTTATTTTTAAAAGAAGAAATGCTTTTCTGATTCTGATGTATAGTGAATAGTACATTTAAATTACTCCACCAACACTATTAATTACCAATTGGAAAATTCTCTAGCTCAACCATAGCATGATTCCATGGTCCATTACCTGCAGATACTCTCCTCACAGTGCCAATGGTTACATGCGGATCTTCCAAATGACTTCATAAACATAGGAGCACACACTGTTAAGCAGTGATTAATTCCTACAAGAACATGTGATACCCTGTAATTCCTTAATGGTGCCAAAGTGATATATAGCTATAGTGCATACTTTGGCGAGCTCAGCAAAACGCCCATGGGAAGTATAAGGGACATCTCTCCTTGGATCTCTCAGTGGGGATTATAATCACCTTGGAAAAAAAGAACTACAGCTTGAACTGAAAAGGTATTCTAAGAAACTTGTATGTGCAGCTGCATAGGGGGTAATAAAAAGACATTTCTTTCCTCTTAAAGATATATTATTCTTTTTTTATGTTGCTCACATGGTAGTCACATTCTACAAAGGGAAGCAACGTGTCTGTCCTTTCACTTAAAAGGACTAAGGTAACATTGCCAAAGGAGAGGTGGGCCCCTATTTTTTTTGTTTCTCTGGAGTTTATATAGTTCACCTTTTATGTTTTTTTGTTCTACTTTATTCCTCATCTAATATGGTTCATCTAATGATACAAACCAGTAGCTGGCCAGCAGAGCGTGGACAGAATACATTGAGAAATCACTGAGGGTTACTATAGCAATCCACATTTTCCAGTGATGTACTCCAATTTTCAATGAGCATTTCAATGGCACTGTGATGTCAGCCAAAGCATTATGATTAAAATATTTCTTTATTGAATTTTTTATGGACATATTATGGAAGTCTCTGGGTACACATACACATTTCTCAGAATAATACCATCCAACAACGAGGTGAGGTTGGGCTCAGGGTCATAAAGTAAGAAGCATTAAACTCAAATGGATAGGGATTGCCCAATGTCCCAAACTTCAATGAGCCAGATTCTCCCTAGGGTCCAAATTACTCCCTGAAGTCAATTAGGTGCTTAGGGAAGCACATTAACAGTTTGGGTCCACTGAAGTATAACCATTTAGTTCAACAGGACAGTGCATTGCTATTCCACGCAGCTGGCTCAGCATTATTCATAAAGTGGTGAGTCTGTATTCCTTTATTTCATGAAGACAATATGTGAATTTTGAAAGAAGGGCTTGAAAGCATTTCATTTAGAACCCGTGACTTTGAAATTAAGTTCTTGGTGTATAGCATCATTATCCTTTTCATTGTTGTTGTTCAGTCACTCAGTTGTGTCTGAGTCTTTGTGGTCACATAGGCCATACTGTCCATGGGGTTTTCTTCGCAAGGATACTGGATTGATTTGCCATTTCCCTCTCCAGTTTTATGTAGCCTGGAGTTAAGTGATTTGTCCAGGATCACATAGCTAGTAAATGTCTGAGATTGTAAATGTCTACAGTAAATGTCTATACATTCGAGCTCTGATTTTTCTGACTCCAGGCCTAGTGCTCCTAGCTGCCCCCTCATTGTCCCTTTACCTCGTGCAAAAGTTTCCATAAGTCAGAAGTCTCTTTGATTTTGAATGCATTGCATCTTTGGCTAGTGTAACCTTGGCTTAGAAGAAAAGGCATAGTCTCTTCTAGTTTTTATAGCCTTGTATGTTTAGTATACAGGTAACTGTTCTTAATTCTTCCCCAATTCTTCCCCCACATCCCTTTAATTTTTTTTATTCAGAGCTTGGATTTTATACTAATAGGGAACTCTTGATATTGAAATTCCATCTACAGACAAAAAGAGCAACTTCTCTATTATTTTTACTGATGGATACTGCCTGAGAGATCAAGGTGACTTACTCAGTCACACAACACAGGAGACAGTGTGGGTTGGTACAGATATGTCAAACTCCAACCCGTGAGCTTTTCTGTGAATGCAATTTGGAAAAGTTTAACAAAATAAATAAAAATACAATACAACATTATTGTTCAATCACGTCTGACTCTTTGTAACTTTATCTGGGGTTTTCTTAGTAAAGGTATTGAGTAGTTTGCCATTTCCTTCTCCAGCTCATTTTACAGATGAGGAAACTGAGGCAAATAGGCTTAAGTGACTTGCCCAGGGTCACACAGCTAGTAAGTATCTGGGGCCAGATTTGAATTCACTCCAGAGCAGGCACTCTAGCCACTGTGCCATCTACCTGCCCACAGTACAACATAGATAATGTTAATTTTTGGGTAAGTCAATATATGGCCCATGGGAATGTTCCTATTTAAATATGAAACCACTAGCATAGTGGACAGATCACTGGCTCTATAGTTAGAGAACCTGGGTCCAAATCCCACCTCTGGCCCTTACTCCCTACATAATCTTAAGTCACTTAACTTCCATGAGTATCAATTTTCTCATCCATTAAAAAAATGAAGGCATTGGACCAGGGATGTGCTGGTGAATGGGTAACAACTGGCTTGTGCCTCCCTCTACCTTCCACCATGTACCATTGTTACACATTTGTTTTTAATCTGTATTAGTAATGTTTTCTTAATTCTAGACAATCAACAAAACAATAAGCCAAACCTTGATGTGTGGCTTGTTGATATCAGAGGTATGAATACTAACACTGAAAATTTAACAATGGTCTCTCTGAGCCAGTTCAAGCTGGCTCCAACATCCTCCTAAGTGGTACCAGATTGCCTCTGAGGTCCCTTCAGGCTCCACATCTGTAATCCTATGAATCTGTCTGCTAGTATGCATCACACAAGACTTGGGGCATTCATCTTTCTCATACCAAGGCGAGCTTCCTTTTCACTATATAATACAGTATCTCACACTTAGACACTAACTACAAATAAAAACTTGTATATTATTCATATTTCATTGGGTAGGGGATTGTTTCTTTTAGTTCTTTGTTTATTTTAGAGTTTGCCCTCTCTCATTCCCAAGCTGTGCTTGTAGATTGATTCTGAGGGACAGAGTAATTACCCCAGCTTCAAGGTACCCTTTGGGTCAACATCCCTAAAATTATATCTTGTGGCAAACCTATTCTCAGGTCAAATGAATCTCTAGTGAAGGATTTGATATCACCACATCTTATAGGACAGCCAATAGCACTTAAATCAGGAGAAATTCAGGATTGCTAATATGAGAAACTGCAGTTCTAGTTTTATGTCCTAGTGAAAGCTGTGAAAAGAATCTTATTGATATGTGTTAATCATGTGCCCTTCCTTCCTTCCTTCCTTCCTTCCTTCCTTCCTTCCTTCCTTCCTTCCTTCCTTCCTTCCTTCCTTCCTTCCTTCCTTCCTTCTTTCCTTCTTCCTTCCTTCCTTCCTTCCTTCCTTCCTTCCTTCCTTCCTTCCTTCCTTCCTTCCTTCCTTCCTTCCTTCCTTCCTTCTTTCTATTCTATAGGGAACTTTCTTCTAGGGATACAGCCTAAACAAAACCTCCTATCTGGTTCCATAACTTAACTTATTGGCAATCCGCCTAGACCCTACCATTTTTCTACTTTGAAAGATGAAAGTGTTGCCTAGGTTGATCTTTAGGGAGGAGAGAGTTCATACTCATTTCTCTTTTATGGAACATTAAGCATGAATCAGCAGTCATTTCATATTTACTTTACCAAAGCTGGAACATTACAAGAAACTTGGAAAGGAAGACTTTTATGAATAGAGGTGGTGAGATGGGATCAATGGTGTCTCTCACAAACATTGCTTTTGCTTCTGTTTTACTTATGTAGCAAACTCTCCGGGCTACCTCACCAACACAACACTCAGAGGTTTTCATATTGGGTCTTGGGGGGAGGTGAGGGGGAGTGACTATTCTCACAAGTTCTCTTTTAGGTTACAGACTCATTCAGGACTGGAATTAAAGGTTGTACTAACAAACCACATAACTTTAACAGAAAGAAGTTTAATCAGCAGTAGCTTGTAAAGGATATTCAGCAAAGGAATATTGCTGGTTCAGTTGGCATATTTTTCCCATCTCCACATTTGACACACTGGTACTATGGATTAGGGATTTATATTGACTCATACAACAGTGGGAATTTTGTCAAGCCTGAGGACCCGCAACTATTCCTGTGCTGGACTTTTATGCCATAGGTATCTAGGAAGCTATATTAGTGGTTTGAACTTTAGGCACAGCACATCTAAAAGATTGTCTTTTTATGAATAAATTCGTTTATAAGACTTTGACCTTTTAGTTTTCTTTAATCATGTGTGGTAAATCCCTAACTATGCAAAGTAGCCTACTGTAATAGGACCCAATAATGTGAGTAGTAAATATTGTTCCTATCATAAGTTCCCCAAAATTATTCTTTGGAGTCTTTACTCCTAAAACTCTAGCTCATAGGCCCAACAGCAAATTTATACTTTAATAGTGAGATAATAGATACAATTACCTCAAAACACAGACATTCACTATGCTAACACAGTACCACATTTGTGGTGTACTCTACCACAAAAACAGTGTACATGATGAGGCACATATAATGGTTGCAGAAATTCGTACTTCTGGTAATCCATGACCTTTCCCTTGTTCCTTCATGCTTCCCCTTCTCCACCCCCCACCCCCCAGGATCAGTATGTCTGCTATTTGAATCACTCAGCTAGACTCTATGAAACTGTTCTTCTTTATAGCTCAACTATTAAGTGCCTTGACCCATTTTTTCTTGAATCCTTAGTTAGCTCTCTTCTCTGCTGCCAGAGGTCACACTCCTTGCAATTATTTCTTCCTGAAATGTTACTATTCTCTGTGTTTGTGTCCCCGTAGAGAGTGTGTGTCTCTCACTCCCACTGGATATGCCTCAAACTCTTTTAAATTGTTTCCAGAACTAGTAGGCTTATTGGAAGGCCAGCAGTGATTTGACAAATATTCAGCCATAGGATGTTAAGATCAACTTCCAATTCATTCAGAGAAATATTTTTACATTGTGTTTGTTCTTTCTTAGCATATCAGTCTCTTGTTATCTTGTTAACTACCTCTTCTGGTGATAATATCCATTAAGCTAGGGAGGGAGGTGACATAAATTCCCCCACTGCATTTACTTTTGTGTGTGTGTATGTGACAATCATCAAGTTCTGGTCCTCATGTGTAAAATGAGAGAATGGAACTAGATGACCTCTACTTGCCCATTAATATGCACAACGGGAGGCAATGAGCAAAATAGGTAGTTTCTTCCAGTTCAAAATTTCATGATTTGGTGTAGGAATCCACCATCCTTTGATGTTAAAATGTCTTCATTTGTATCTACATACACAAAGCTGATTCCACTACTGTAACATTCAAGTTAGTTTTATGTATGTACTTTAAACAAATATAATTAAAGTTTTTTTTTCTTTTGCATGGAGCCCCTTTTAAAATAGGCAGAGAAAAAGTGGGCCAATAATATTTTCCTACCAATGCTTTGTTAAGCAGTAGAGACAGCTGAGGAGCTATTGCTATTCTCTGAGAAGGGTAATTTAGTAATCCAATGATTTACTTTTAATCTCACATTGAAATCTTAGAAGTTGTTGACTAAGTGCTTCAAACATCCCATTTGTACATAATTAGTAATGGGGAATTTTTTTTTTCTTTTGAGTAGAACTTTAATAGTAGAAACTACATGGAGATACTAAAATTTCTCTTGTTCCCTTTGGGAATAAAGTAATTTATTTCAGTAATGTCTCTCAACCAGACTTCCTCAGTTCTTTCTGAAAATGTAGGCAAATCTGCTCAAGTTTTTTTTTTCTATTAGAACACAACTAATTTTGACTTCCTTTAAAAATTCCTATGAAAGAGTGTGTTAAAATGAATAGAGTGTTACTCTGGAGTTGGAAATACCATTTTCAAGTCTTGTTTCTGACACATCCTAGCTGTATAGCTGACTCTTTAACCTCTTAGTGCCCTGTTTCATCACTTAATCTCTTAGTCCTCCAGTCTATATCATTAAACACTATATTGATGAAATCAGAGGTCCAGATAAATCAAATGAACAAGTATATATTAAGTACCTTCTGTGTGCCAGAATCTGTGCCGAACACTGGGAATAAAAACAAAGACAAAAACAACCTCTGTGCTCAAGGAGCTCACAATCTAATGGGAGAAAGAATATTCAACCAGCTATGAACAAGCAAGTTATATGTGGGATTAGCTGTAGATTATTTCAGAGGGAAGATAAAAGCATTAAGGGGGATTGGGAAAGACTTCATGCAGAAAGTGGGGTTTTAGCAGAGACAAAGGAATCTATGAGGTGGATACAAAGAGGGAGAGAATTCTAAGCATGGGGACAGTCAGTGAAAATTCATAGTCAGGAGATGGAGTACATTATATGAGGAGCAGCAAAAAGGCCAGTATTACTGAATCTTAGAGTATATGGAGGGGACTAAGGTATGAAAAGTCTGGAAAGGTAGGAAGGGGTTTCAAATTTGGCTTTTGAAAGCCAAATAGAGGGTTAGGTTTATATTTGACCATGAAGGTAATAGGGTACTATTTGTTGAAGAGCAGGGTGATGTGTGCAGACCTATACTTTAGGAAGATCCCTTTGGTATCTAAAAGGAGGATGGACCCGAGGTAGGGAGATCAACAAGAAAGTTACTAAAATAGTCCTAGAAGAGGTGAGGAGGGTCAGACTCCTCAGTCTTCCCTTCCACCCCAAAGAAAAACAAACATGCTTTTGCATTTGATCCTTTTGAGGGAAAAGAAGGAATATGCTTGTGAAATCATATTATCTTGCTTCTAGCCCAGCCTTCACAGCTGCCATCTAGGGAACGAAATCCTATGGAGAAGGGGCCAGCCTTCTCCACCAGCTTCCAACTAACTGGCCCTCACAGATCATGTAGGCCAGCCTAACCTAATCAGTGGGATCCCCTGAGAGAGAATCAGAAGGCAGTATGTGCTTGGTAGGTCCACTTGCACCTTGATGGAGATAGCCCAGTACCTTGAGTCAAGATCCCTGCAGCAATCACCATAGGAAGCAACCCCTGCTGAGAGGCAGCCTGGCAATTGTATCTGCTGGTGCTACACCTGTGATGTCATTGGTCCTCATAGAAAAAATGAAGCATGAACAATAACAATAGCTATTCAGCCATATCTATTGCAGACCCAGAAAAGAAAGCTCTTGTCACCAAATTCCTTGGATTGTCAAATGGATCAACACCAGAGACACATTATCAGTGGACGTGACATTAAAGAAGAGGCATTAACATTGGCTTTCTTGCTATACCATAAGGACTATGGGACCTTTCCATCTGACTTACAGCTGAAATCTTCCAAGTGTGTTGGCTCCCCCATCAGAACGTGAGTTCCTAGAGAAGAGAGGTTGACTTACTTTTCCATTTGTATCTTGGCATAGCACTTTGCATATAGTAAGTACTTAATAATTTTTTTTTATTCATTCAATCATTCTTCTCACTGCTAGATAGGGTTTAGGGCTCTCAAATAAAAAAAATGAACTTGTGCTTTTAATTTGATTGCCCTTTTATGTAACTGTCAGAGAGAAGTGAGTGACACAGGACATTCAGTGTTATCTAGTGTGATTCCCAAAAGAAAAGGAGAAAGACATTTTATAATGGGTTTCCCTTGAATGGAAGACGTGCCTTTCAGGGAGACCAGCACTTTCAAAGTCTTTCACATTGTTCATAATGGGCCAGTGACATCAGCACCTATATGTATAACTATATATCTATCTATCTATATCTATATCTATCTATCTATATATATATACACACACACACATATATATATATACATATATATGTATGTATACACACACACATACACACACATATACACTCACATATATACACATATTCACACACATCCACATATACACACACATCCACACATCTACACACATATTATACATATATACAAACATACATACACACACACACACACACACACACACATATATATTTTATTCCATTCTACCTTCCCATAGGACTCTGCAGTTTTTATGTCATTTCTCCTAATGGGATTCTATCCAATTTAATTTAATGAAAATTCATGTACCTACTATGTGTCAGGCACTGGGGATACAAAGACAAACATGACCAAGGAATATACATTCTGCTGGAGGGTACTGAGAGAGGAGGAGAAGGGTGACATATACACAGACAAGCAAATGAAAAAATACATACAGTGTAAAAACAAAATAAGTTCAGGTGTGTAGGGAAAATGCTTACAGTTGGGAGGATCAGGAAAGGCTTTGTGTATGGTAGATGAATCTAGTCTTAAATGGATTTAGGGATTCCAAGATAAGGAGGTAAGGAGAGTAAAGTACCTCTCTAAAGGAAAGATGGCCAGGCCTTTGGCCTTACAGAAAAAAGCCATAATCTCAAAATCTGAGGTCACACCTAAGATATAAAGTACATTTTAATCTCATCCAACCACTACTTTTATAAAGGCACTTAATAGCCCTGGTTTTAGAATATGCTACAAGTAGCATTGAACATAATATATTTATTGGTTATTGGACTAAATTCTGTTTCACTATATTTAGTAAGGCTTGCTTATTGGATTGCATTGCAAAAGCTGCTTTCAGTATTAGCATTTGTGTTCTTAGTCTGTCTCACTTCGAAATGCCTCTTGTGTACTTTATCTTCTTTATGTAGTATAAGTCCAACTTCCTTCTCCATACACATGTATATATTTGTATAAACACACGTGTGTACTGCTTGAGTTCCTAAAAGGCAGGAGGTTGCAAACTGGACTAAGTCATCCTAAATCCAGAAGTAGGAACAGCGGTATACCATTTTTGTCTATACACACATACATTTATATATATATATAAACATATACACATATATTTAAAAATAAAACTAAGAAAATATTACCCATTAAAAAATAGTACTGAACAAAAATACCTCCCAATTCTAATTCTGCCTGACATTCTAACTTCGGAACTTAAGCAGAATTGTTTTCTTCAGGATTTTGCAGCAGGAATACCTATGACTCCTTTGGTCTTAGATTGATATACTGACATATATACTAACAATAACCTTAATTATGTGGTTAATAGTAGCTTATTATCTCATTAGCTCATTGTATAATTGACAAGGTGCTGAAAAGGAAGCGAGATCATGAAATTCTTTTCCCTCCATTCGATCTGCATATGTAAATGTACAACCAGGGCCATAACACCAACAGAGGCTCACCATGTCTTAATGGATGGGAGAAAGAAAAATTTCTAAGATTAAAAAATAAAATAAGTTAAATCCCTTGAACCTTATTTTAAGATATGGATAAAAAGCATGGCCTAAAAAATATTTCTCTGATATGCATTGGTGAAAAATTCACATCAGTGGGTATTTCACCAATGATTTACATTATACCATTGTGGATGCTCTCTCAATCTGGATGTTTTACCCTACTGTGATCCAACATCCCATGTAATAAAAAAAGGCTACGAGGGCAGCTAGGTGGTGAAGTGGTTAGAGTACCGGCCCTGAAGTCAGGAGGACCTGAGTTTAAATCCGGCCTCAGACACATAACACTTATGAGCTGTGTGACCTTGGGCAAGTCACATAACCCCATTACCTAACCAAAAAAAAAAAAAGGGCTACTTAATTAATGAGTAAAAATGCTGGTTAGCCATACCAATCAAACTACCAAAAAATTATTTTATAGAGTTAGAAAAATAATAACGAGATTCATTTGAAAGAATAAAAGGTCCAGAATATGAAGGGAACTAATGAAAAGAAATGCAAGGGAAGGTGGCTTAGCAATTCCAGATCTTAAATTGTATTATAAAGCAGCAATCATCAAAACTGCTTGATACTGGCTAAGAAATAGAGCGGTGGGTCAGTGGAATAGGTTAAATATGCAAGACACAGTAGTCAATGACTACAGTAATTATTATTTGATAAACCCAAAGAGCCCAGCTTCTGGACAAGAACCCACTCTTTGAAAAAAACTGCTGGGAAAACTGGAAAAGAGTATGGCAGAAACTAGGCATAGACCAAATCTCACACTATATACCAAAATAAAGTCAAAATGGGTTCATGATTTAGATATAAAGGCTGATACTATAAGCAAACTGGGAGAGTAAGGAATCGTTTACCTATCAGATCTATGGATAGCAGAATTCATGACCAAACAAGAGACTGAGAACATTACGAAAAACAAAATGGATAATTTTGATTACATTAAATTGAAAAATTTTTGCACAAACAAAACCGATGCAACTAAAATTAGAAGGAAAGTAGAAAATTGGGAAAGAATTTTTACAACCAGTCTCTTTGTTAAGGGCCTCATTTCTAAAATGTATAGAGAATTAAGACAAATTTATAAGACTACAAGCCATTCCCCAATTGATCAATGGTCAAAGGATATGAACAGACAGTTCTCAGATGAAGAAATTAAAGCTATCTATAGTCATATGAAAAAATGCTCTAAATCACTATTGATTAGAGAAATGCAAATCAAAACAACTCTGAGGTACCACATCACACCTATCAGAGTGGCCAACATGACAAAAGAGGAAAAGGATAAATGTTGGAGAAGATGTGGGAAAATTGGAACACTAATGCATTGTTGGTGGAGTTGTAAAATGATCCAACCATTTTGGAGAACAATTTGGAACTATGCCCAAAGGGCTACAAAAATGTGCATACCCTTTGATCCAGCAATAGCACTTCCACGGCTATATCCCAAAGAGCTCATACAAATGGGAAAAGGACCCACATGTACAAAAATATTCACAGCAGCTCTTTTTGTGGTGGCAAAGAATTGGACATTGAGAAGATGCCCATCAATTGGGGAATGGCTGAGCAAGTTGTGGTATATGAATGTAATGGAATACTATTGTGCTATAAGAAATGATGAACAGGCTGACTTCAGAAAAACCTGGAAAGACTTGTATGGTCTGATGCTGAGTGAAATGAGCAGAACCAAAAGAACATTGTACAGAATAACAGCCACGCTGTGCGATAACGAATATTGATAAACTTAACCCTTCCCAGCAATACAAGGATCTAAGACATCTCCAGAGGCCTCATGATGGAAAATGTTGTCCACATCCAAAGAAAGAACTATGAAAGTTGAATTACTATTTTTTTTCTCTTCTGTTGAGTTTTATTTCCTCTTTCTCATGGTTCCTCCTATTAGTTTTAATTTTTACTTACAACACCACTAATGTGAAAATATGTTTAATAGGAATGTAAATGTATAGCCAAATCAGATTGTGTACCATCTTGGGGAGGGTGGTGGGGAGGAAGGGGGAGAAAAATTTTAAACTCAAAAGCATATGGAAGTGATTATTGATAAATCAAAATAAAGTAAAAAAAAATAAAAAACAAACAAAAAGATTGCTGGTTAATGGATAGATTAGGGACTGTAGGCAAAAGACAACATTAGAACACAGAGTGCCCACAAAATTTGACCATATACACCTAAATCTTCACCACAGGGTGTGTATCCTCTTGGTTGTGGGACAACAGCTTGACATTCAGAGTGCCGGCAATTATGCTTCTAGATGGGCTAAAAATTGGGAGATTTATTTCTTCCCCTTCTACTCCGCCACTATAACTGCAGAAGCAGAAGGGAGTCCCATTGGACTGAGGAACATTTTGTATTTTTCTTTGTCCCATGAGTTGCCATGGCTAAAAAGTGCATTGGCAAGTGTTCAACTTAATGGTGATGCACCTTTCTTTATTTAGATAGGCTGGCCTTTGGGAAGCAGTCATAGCTGTTACCAGCTGGAACTGTGCTTGAAGCCCTTATGGAATGGTAGAACCTGTCAGAACTTATACTCCACTGGCATGGGTTTCAAGGACCCAGGGTCCTTCAGGATAGGGTCTGTCTTTTGCCTTTTTTTTTTTGGCATCCTTAGCACTTAGCACAGCACCTGACACATAGTAGTTGTTTAATAAATGTTTATTGACTAGTTGGTTGACATTTATACTATTGAATAGCACTCAGGGAGGAAAAAAATATAAACATACATGCAAACATTCTGAAAAAAAAAATCAACCTGCATAATGAATGTGACTTTCACCTCTTACACTAGAGTTTGCATTTTAGGTGTTTTAAGTTCACAGTCACTGTGGTACAAACTTTAGGAACGTAAAGGCCAAATGCAAAAGAGTCTGAGCTGTAAAATGAGTTGTATGACCAAAGGAGCAAATTGTGATTTCTTCTAATGGAAATACAGAATCCAAAAGACGCTTCTTCCTCACAACTAAAAATACCTTTACTATTTTGGATTTCAGAAGTTGTTTTGGCCCAGTGTATTATAGCATTGTCACCTGTCTAATGCTTCCAATCAATTAATCAAGTGATAAATATTTCCTGAGCAGACCTCATATTACATGTTTTTGTATCATAGTGGGTCTGTAACATCCAAAAGAAAGGTGATGTGTGAATAGGAACTCCATCTCTGTACAATAAAGATCAATTAATCAAACAACAAGTAATTTTTAAGTACCTACTACGTGCCAGACCTTGTCTTAGGCATTGGGGATTCAGAGACAAAAAAAAACGCTTCCTGTTCTCACTTTTGCCAGAATTTTAGGTGACATGGTCCTTTCCATTGATTTTCTTCCTTGGAGATTAACTAGTATAGCACCCACTTGGTCAGCAGCTCCCACTTTAGGGCCTAGGGAAAAACCCACTTTCTCTTTGTAAGATTATAGATTTCGATTTGGTAGGCAAACTGAGATGTCATTTAACACACTACCCTCTTTTTACAGAGGAGAAAACCAAATTGTGACTTGTCCAAGGTCACACAGTAATCACCGGCAAGATGGCTATATTAAAAAAGTAGTCATTGCTGGTTCAGTGTCATTGTGATGGGAGTTCTCCAGTCGAGTTTCTCAGGGATCTCTGTCGGGCCCTGTGCCATTTAACATTTTGTCAGTGACTTAGACAAAGGCGTAGATGGTATATATGCATCAGATTCAAAGGAAACACACAGCTAGGAGGGAGAGCTAACATATGAAATGACAGAAATGGGACCCAAAAAGATCTTGGTAGGCTAGAGCGATAAAATAGACTAAAGTTCTATTATAGAACTTTATTTAAAAATATGAAAGCCCATAGCAGTTGGCTCCCCAAAGCAAGGCTACATACACACACACACACACACATACATGCATGCACACATGTATATGTGTGTATGTATGTATGTATGTATGTGCATACACACATATGTATGGAATCGTAGGCTAAAGACAACATTAGAACACAGAGTGCCAACAAAATTTGACTATGTCCACTTAAATCTTCACCACAGAGTGTGTATCCACTTGGTTGTGGGACAACGCTTGACATTTGGAGTGCCAGCAATTATGCTTCCAGATTGATTGGAAATTGGAGGATTTATTTTGTCCCCTTCTATCTCTTATCAAGGTTCTAGGGTACACCTAGATGACTATTGCATTCTTGTCCTAAACCCCCATTCAAGTGTATTCTTTCCAATAGCAATTGCTAGTGATTAGTACCTCAACATAATTTACCAGTGCCAGTTGGTATCTCCCTAATATAATTTAACATGTGTATTTCAATATCATTGATAATGAATTAATATGAATTAGCTTTTGCAAAGGGATATTTGATGAGATGTCGCAAGAACAGAAGTATAGACAGATATACCGAAAATGGAACATATTCTCTCTTCTTATGACTTTAGTCCCTGGGAAGACAGCATTAAAACTTAACTTTCTTCCCAACCAGTTCAATTCTGGATATGGCATGACCATGGTGTAGCCCCCTTGCTTATAGGATGTGGCATCTCAGCTACTGAGTTGTATCACTGCTTGACAGAGTCATGAAAGTCTCCCTAAGGGCTGTGTTGGCACCCAGCTACTTATAAGCCACATAATAGATCAGGAGAAAAGATAAGGCAGCCAAAGTGGCTTCCCTTCCCCCTACCCAGAGGTTTATGGTAATCTTTCTCCCTTGAAAGGTGAGAGAGTGAGAAAAAGAGAGAGGGAAAGAGAGAGAGAGAAAGAGAGAGAGAGAGAGAGAGAGAGAGAGAGAGAGAGAGAGAGAGAGAGAGAGAGAGAGAGGAATATAGTTCTTCCATTGGAGTTTTTGTTATACAAGTTCAATCCTGGCTCAGTAGTCAGTTTAAAGGCTTTTCTTCCCCATGTTTCTATTTCTTTATTTGAGGACAAATTAATGATGTCATCAGAAAGAACCTAGAACCTATTGCTAAGGATAATGAAATCCTGAGCAAAAAACTGATTATTTTGTGAGTATATATGGTGTTTTCATCACCACTGATAACCATAAGGTAGAGTCAGGTGAGAAAGAAAAATTCTGTGAGTGAACAAGGGCTAAGAAGATATGTCTGTGAACCATCTCAAATCTGGCATTTGAATTTTTGTATTATGGCTTAAAATATAGGAATGATAGAATACAGAAATCTTAGCAAGAGATTGGCCCTAAAATGGGCCAGTTAAAAAAAAAGATTTCTCAAGAATTTGGGGAATCTAATTCAAGGAATGTTAAAATAAAAAGGGAGAAGGAAAAAAAAACTTCCAATATAATTCTAACAAGCTTGGTACCATGCCAAGTAGTAATTATAGCCTAGGAGAAAGGATGGCAGAAAAGAGGTCCAAAATATATAATTCATGGGAGACAATACCTGAGAAGAAAGTCAACACTAAAATTCATGGCCTTGGATGACTACATATAAATATGCAATGTCCTAAGATAAGGAGACAAATTTAATCTCCTTGTTATTACTGAGACTGGATAGCATGAGGATCATGACTGGAATTTGACTCTGGAGGGGTATGCATCATTAATAGTGTAGCCCTGTTTTGGAACCTATTCCCTGCAGGTTAGGGAAAGTTTTTGGAATAGCTACATAGACTTCTGATACCTGCAGTCTGGAAGGACAGTGTTCCTTCCTTAGTCCCAGGAAGAGATTGGGCTTATCCTAATAGGTTTCTTTGGGGGAGAGGGTGGGAAAGTGGGGGGAGGCTTGGTGGGTCTGTATGATGGGGTGAATAAGGTAGTATTCACAGTGCGATAAGAGCTTTGAAATGGCCTTGGGACATAGCTAAGAAGAGTGAGTCAGGGCACTAAGGTAGAACTATCTCTCTTTCTTTTAGCCCCTCCTCTTTTTTATTGGGAAGGGAATTGTTGTTGTTTGTCCTTCTCCTGGAAGAGGACCAAGACATCAGGGAAGTGTTGGCATGGCATGCAAATGAACATGAAATTGAATTTAAGTGAGGGAGAACTGTGTGAAGTCACCAGCTTCACTTTCTCCTCCAGAGCCATCTGGGTCCAGTCATGAGATATAGATCAGGATGACTGGAAATGGCCCTGGAGGCAGGAAGTCTAGAAATGGGAAATTCTTTGTCCAAGATCACAGTTAGTGAGGGTCAGAGAGTCTGGATTCAAACCCAGGCTCTTTGACTCTAAATCTAGTACTTTTTCCTTACACCAAGTTTCCTCTCCAGATTTCACCTAGATTCGACAGAACTAGAAAGGAGTAGAATTAATAAAAGAGGGCTGGTGAGGGATAACTTTCATTGTGTCTTGTGAAGGAACTTGATAGGAGAAACATGGTGGAGGATATTCTGACATGGATGAACAGATGAGAAAGAGAAGTGATATTATTATATAGGCTGCCTGGAGAAAAGAAAGAGTTAGGAGTTTGGGAACAAGATTGCAAAACTGACACAGTAATACGGTATTCTATAGAGGCATAAGCTCTGTGAAGGGAAGTCTGACTTTATGCATGGTTTTCATATACCTAACTCCTAGTATATTGCCTAATCAAATAATAAGAGCTAGTGTGTGTGCGTGTGTGTGTGTGTGTCTTTGTTTGTGTGTACATACATGCACGTATACACATACATTTTGCTTTAAGATTTGCAAAGCACTTTACAAACATTATCTTGTTGGATGCTCACAACAACCCTATAAGATATGTACTATTATTTCCTACATTTTAGAAATGAGGAAACAAGATGTTAAATAATTTATCCAGAATCACACAGCTATGATGTGTCTACTGTCAGATCTAAACTCAGGTCTTCCTGACCTAAATTCCAGTATTCTAGTCACTACCTCCCTATAGTATTCTATTCACTATATCCCTATATTACTAAGTAACATCTAAGTATTTAATAAACACTATTGAGTGAATGAATGAATGTGTATATCTGGAACTCCATACCAAAAACACAAAAATAGATATATTTATGACTTGCTTTAAAAGTAATTTGATTCTTCAAAAGATGAAGGAAGCAATAAAAGGAATGCCATTCTGTACCTAATTCTAATTAACAAAGAGGAAAAGGGTCATTGAATCAGAAATGACAAGAACCTTGAGGACAAAGTTAACTCCTATCACAAAGTACATAATAGCAAAGAATAGGAGAGCTATGCATTGTTGGACAAGTATCCTAAATTTGTGAAAATAGATTTCAAATGTTGCAGAGGAAGTATAAGTAGAACCTAATGGCTTAGTATTTTTAAGGAGAAGATGCATGAGGAGTTAAGAGAAACACTCAAAATGAAATTTTTGCTAAGGACAACAAGGTTGTTTTTAGCTATGTTAAGGCCATGAAGGCAATGAAAGGTAGAATTGGATCGCTGCTTAGAGTAAATGGGCTGATAACAGACAATAAATAGTTGAATTATGAGATACTTTCCTTTCGTTTTCTCTAGTAAGGAGAATGGGCAAGAAAGAATTAAAATGGTTACTAATAACTGAAAACCCAATATAAGTGAAGAAGAAAGCTAGCAGCAGGTAAGCAATCTCAACGAGTTCAAGTCATCAGGCCTAAGAATGACTGCATTCTAAAGAACTGAAAGTATTGGCAGAAGTGATTGCTGAGCTGCTATCAGCAATATTTGAAAGTTTTTGGATAATAGATGAGATACTACAGAAGGGCAACTGTGGCCCCAATTTTAAAAGGGGAAGAGGGCATATTCTGCAAACTCTAATCTGCTCAACTTTATTTTTATTACTGGAAAAATTCTAGAATGCATGATTAAGGGGGTGGTTTATGATCACTTAGGAAGCAGATATAGCTAAAAGACACAGAAATTCATCAGCAGTGGGTCGTGGCACACTCTCCTCACTTCCTTTATTCAACAGGGTAACCAGAATAGCCTAACTGAAGAAAAGTGTTACATATACTATACTTAGGTTTGAGCAAGGCATTTGACTTAAATTCCTCAAATTATGCTTGCAGATAAGATGTTACGAGCTAGATCAGAGATCAGCAAATTATTGCCCATCAATCCTGTTTTTGTAGGAGTAGAGCTATTTTTTTTGAAGCAAAATTTTATTGTATTTAAAAATATAAAAACCTTAGCTCAGAGGTATACAAAAACAGGCAGCAGGGCAAGATTTGGCTCTCAGACTATTTTACCCACTCCTGGGCTAGATGATAGTATTTTATATTAAATTTTGCTATATCATATCCTATCATTGTATTATATTACATTGTGCCATTTCATCTTGCTACGTATAATATCACATCATATGATATATGACACCATATTATTATATTATCTTATATTAATTATATTGTATGCTATATGTTATAAAAGCTGTTATATTTAATATAACATTGTATACATATACTTCTGTTATATTAATAATGTTATACTGAATTGCATTATAATTTTATTAGTTCAGAGCCAAGTAAATGACTGAAGCCATAGGATAGCCATTAATGAGATAATATCAATTTTTTAAAAATCTAGATTGGAGTATCCCAGGGATCTGTTCTTTGCTTTGGGCTATTTAATGAAAAAAATTATATAGCACCCTTGCCAAATTTGCTGATGACATGAAGGTAGAAGGGGTCAGTAATACCTTGGATGACATAGACTAGATCCTAATAAAGCTCAACAGTCTAGGATGATGAGTCAAAAACACTAAGATTAAAAAAGAATAGAGGTAAATGTAAAGTTCCACACTGGGTTCAAAAAATCAATGTCAAAAGTTGGTGATAGTGTGAGAAGATAATAGTTCCTCTGTGTGTGTGTGTGTGTGTGTGTGTGTGTGTGTGTGTGTGGCTCTGAACGTTTTAGTGAACTACCAGTTCTATCTGACATAATAATATGTGATAAGGCAAACAGGGGGCAACATGATTCAAAGTCACAACACATTAGCAGGAGGATATTGGTGTTAAGGGAATTCCTTTTACAGCAGTGAGCAGCTAAGGTTCGTTGGAAGGACAGCACAATTTTTCAAATGCAATCCAGCCTTATGTCCTCACACCTATATATTGTGATTATTTGAAGATTTCAAAATAAGAACTAGTGCTACCTATTTTTGATTATCCATATGTGGATTTTTCATTTCATAGGTTACATGTGGTAACTGCTCAATTCCAGGCTGTTTTGCTGATGTTACTTTGTTTTTTTTTTTTTTTTTTGGGTGAGGGGCTTACCTAACTCATTCCATTAGTTAGTATATGCTCAGGGAATGCAAATTGATTTTACTATTAGCCTAAAGAAAAGGTAGCAAAGAAACTACAGTAGATCTGTTGAATAAAGTCATATAAAGGTACTCTTAAATTTTGATATGTTCATGAGGACAGCAAAATACCAGTGCTTAGTTCAAAGTGTGGAATATAGTAGGTGCTTAATAAATATGAGTTTGCAGACTAACTTTCTTGTATGTCAGAAATTATATACAAATATTAAGTACATTGAAAGGGTTCATTACTACAATGTACAGAAAAATATAGCATAGTTAGAAAAAACCCTTTAATAATAGTGTCCATAAACAAAATCTCCATTTTAAATTTGGCAGATTGGGTAGGGGCAGAGAAAATGTTGCCCAAAGAAGGTGTAAAGCACCTAAAAGGGTAAATATTTGTGGTATTCACCCATTTAACTGTAATTGAGACAAACCTATGGTACTGTTCTTAATGATATTGAATCATTTCCCAAGTCACATTGGTGATTAAAATAGTACTTATAATATCTCCGTCTCTTAAAAAAGATTCTCCTGGAAGTTTATTCAGTGACATGTAGGAATAACTATTCAGAGCTCTTACACAAGAGCAAACTTCCCAAGTACTTGTGAAATGTGGTAAACTTGGTTAATACCATATAACTATCTAATTTAAATGTGATACTTCAATCCCCCCCCTTTTGCCCAAGAAAAGACACAATGTGGTACACCGCCTAGAAAGCTGGCCTCAAAGTCAGGGTTCAAGTTTTGCTTATGATACACGATGTCTGTGTGACAGTAGGCAAGTCATATATACTCTCAGTATTCTAGAGTTTAGGTAACTGCGTAAGATTATGTCTCAGAGGGGCAGCTAGGTAGCACAGTGAATAAAGCACCAGTTCTGGAATCAGGAGGACCTGAGGTCAAATCTGGCCTCAGACACTTGACACTTACTAGCTGTGTGACCCTGGGCAAGTCACTCAACCCCATTGCCTAGCTGAAAAAAAAAAAGGTTATGTATCAGAGAAGGTGCTATTGTATATTGACTGAAAAAGTTTATTCATCTAGAAGTTCCCTACACCAATGAAATCACAGGTCTGGTCCCTATTACTAATTTCACCAGGAAAAACAAACAAACAAATAAGTGAGCTACTGATTACAGTTTTGTGTATCTGCCTTATTTCAAAGCTGACCTGAGTCATTTCCAGGAGAATTCTTTCTAGGGGACACTTTCAGACAGCCCTTATTTCTACTCTGACTTTCTGGACATCACCTATTAAGTTAATCTTCTCCTACCTGCTTCCATCCAAAACCCCTCAACCTCCTATGTCATAGGATTGGTTATTGTCTTATCCTAATGGGAAATGTCTAATTGGTTCTTGGATAGGGGAGAAGATTATCTTAGTAACAATGTTTCCTAAATATCTCTTGTCAGAATTGCTTCTCTGAGTTCCCTCCCTGTTGCTGTACAGGTTTCTTTCCTAGGTGTTGATTTAACTATGCC
This sequence comes from Phascolarctos cinereus, assembly GCF_003287225.1. Classification (NCBI taxonomy): domain Eukaryota; kingdom Metazoa; phylum Chordata; class Mammalia; order Diprotodontia; family Phascolarctidae; genus Phascolarctos; species Phascolarctos cinereus. The sequence continues at coordinate 150,982,283 of NW_027555847.1, read as the reverse complement.
AGCTAGCTCTATGACATCTGCTCACCTTCTAGACTTCAATTACCTTTGATGCTTCCAAACTTCAGACCACCTGACTGAACCATTTTTCTTGCCTTAATCTCATGCTCAAGGATCTTCTCCATCTCTTGAAGTCCTTCCTGATTTTTATTCACCCTCTTGGTACCCAGTACTTGTGTGTGCTTTAACTCTTGACTACTCACCTGAATTTTGGCATCCAAATCTGACTAGCCTAAGGTCACGCAGATAGTATGCATCAGAAGTGAAATTTGAATCTAGGTCCTCTGACGTTATGGACAATGATGTTGATGTAAGTGTATTCTCAGGGTCTTCTCCCCTACCTTACAAAGTCACCCTTGCCATGGTTCTTTTGGTGACAGTTCCAAATCTTGTCTCCACAATCCATTTCTACTGCATATATCATATTCTAATTTGTATAATATTATTAGTAATAATTAAATTTAAAAACTTACTATGCATACATTACATACACTTTTATTTCACCTGAGGATAGAGAGTAGAAAAGATTTCATGAAGGATACAAATTCTAAGTTGGGCCTTGAAGAAAGGGAGACACTTCAAGTGTCTGATCTGGAATTCACATTTGTGCATATATTTATTTCCCTTTGTTAGACTTTAAGAACTATGAAGTTAGTCCATTGGCATTTATTAAATGCCTACTGTGTGCCAGGCACTGTGCTAAGCACTGAGGATAGAAAGAAAGGCAAAAAATAGCCCCTGCTCTCAAAGAACTCTATTAAGAGAGACAATACTCAAATAACTATATACACACAAATATGTGCAGGAGAAATTGCAGGTGATTTCAGAGGGAAGCTACTAAAATTAAGGAAGACTAGGAAAAGCTTCTTACAAAAGGTAGGACTTTAGCTGAGACTTGAAAGAAGCCAGGAGGCAGTGCTGAGTACAAAGAGCATTCTAAGCAATAGTGGACAGCTTGTGAAAAGTCTCAGAGTTGGGAGATTTAGGGTCATGTGTGTAGAACAGTCAGGAAGCTAGTGTCAGAGGGCTGCAGAATGTGTAGAAGGGAATAAAGTGTAACAGGACTGGAAAGGTTGGAAGAGGTTGGTTATGAAGAGCTTTATAGATCAGGGAGGGTTTGGTGAAAAAGATGAGTTCTGCTTTGCACATGTTGAGTTGTGTTTAAGATGTCTATGGGACATCCAGTTCAAGATATGTAGGCTGTATAATTTGTTAGCCTTTTCTGTTACCATTTTCCTCTGTATGTAGTGGGTATTTTAAATTATAAATGTTTATTCAATTGAATTGGTTTGGTGTGATACACATACTAAAAAGAAATGCAACTTTAAAAATCATCAATTCAACATTTTGAAAAAATGTCATTATAATTAACAAATATTCAAATATATTTACTTTTATGTACCTATCTACTGAAATGATAGCTCTTATGAAATAGTTTACTACTGTTAAATGGATGGTGACTCATACAATATCATTATGTGTAGCATAATTTTAGTTACATCAACAAAACAGTGTGTTGGACATGAAATAACCTTGTCATGTTGAACTGGACATAAAGGTATTTGGTAAATGTAATTCTGCCTGAATACATTAGAGAACTAACTATAAATTATTTTGAGATTCTCTATGGCCTCATCATTGTCCTTCTTCAAAACAGACAATATATTCAGAAACGGAAATGTTGATCAATTTTTTTTTGCAGTAATTATCATGTTCATTCTTTATTACCTAAATGTTATTGAATTAGGAGGCCCCATTGGACTGGTATTGTCAACAGGACCTATGAAAATCGATCAATCAAGTGTGTTGAATAATGATACCAAAGAAGTGAATAGAATATACATATATATGTATAATATATAGATTACTTGTAAGTTTTTATAACAAAGTATATCAACTCTTAACTCCTTGGAATTATGCATCCTAATCTTTACTCGGGCCATTTTCTATCCATTGCTGCCATTGCTGCTTCATCTTCCAAACAAGACACCCACTGACCATGCCTGGGAAGAGCTGAGTCGCTCAGCTCAGAACCTACTGGATCCATGTTTTCTTATCTTTACTCTAGTTATTTTCTGCTCTGCTACCATTGCAGTACCTTCCTTCTCCCTACTCGCTTATCCCAGTCGCTTGCTATGAGAATTATAATCAAATCAATGCTGCCTTTGCCTCTGTAAATGTTTCAATGACCTGCCTTATTCAATTCATTCTTCTCATAGACTTTCCAGATCCAAACATCCTCCCTTGGCTATGATTCTCTTATACGTGTTATGTGTTCTATTTGGAATGTAAGCTCAAGGGTGGGGAATGTCTTGCCTTCATAACTGTATCCCCAGTACTTGGCATAGTGCTTGGCATTAGGTGCTTAATAAATTTTTAAAAAATTTTCTTTAATTCATGTATATATGAATACATACATATATGTATGTGTATACACACATGTGTATATGTGTGTACACACACACACACATATAATATGTATACACACACACACACATTTGTGTGTCCCTTATGAGGGATAACAAGTCTATGGCCTGAGTATCATGCTGGTACTTTAGGAATATTAAAAGACCTAGAAGAAAACCTCTAGCAGGTTGTATACAACTATGGAAGGACATGAATAAGAATTGATGAGGATGAGAAAGCCTAGATGGGCTGCAATATTCACTAGAAGAGGGGGAGTATGCATATGGAAGAGATCATGGATCCATCGAAGTGTCAATGTTTGTCTTTATTTGTCTGCTTTTGGTAAGGACCTGTAATGCAAACAGCAAACCTTCTGCAACCTCAGTTCCCCATAGCCCTGAGAGGTTAAGGGATCTGTTCAAGGTTAGCCAGCTACTATATATCAGAAGCATAACTTAAACTTAAGTCTTCCTGACCCTGACTCTTAAGTTTTCCCTCCCCATTCTCCCTACCACTGGTGTTCTATTCACTTTGCCATGTGGCTTTCATATACATATGTGTATACATACACAGAGTAGGCCTATAGGCATGTACTACACACATGCATTTGCATGTATATGTATGTGCACACACAGACACATGTGTACATGAATGCATACTTACACATATACATATAGGGATTGGACCTCTAATTGAACTGAATGAGGAAATTACCTCTAGCAATGAAGGGGAGCATTTCTCTCCAATTTACAGTTTTTGAGAGTTGCCTAGAGTATTGAGATTGTAAGCTATGTGGGACAGTGGATGGAGCACCGGACCTGGAGTCAGGAAGACTCATCTTCCTGAGTTAAACACAGCCTCAGACACTTACTAGCTGTGTGACTAGCAAGTCACTTAATCCTGTTTGCCTCAGTTTCCTCATCTGTGAAATGAGCTGGAGAAGGAAATGGCAAACCACTCCAGTATCTCTGCCAAGAAAATCCCAAATGAGGTCATGAAGAGTTGGGCATGACTGAAATGATTAAACAATAACAATAGAGCATTGACAGATTAAGTGATTTGTCTACCATCACACAGCTGATATATATGTTCAAGAAAAGACTTGAACTCAGTTTCTCCCGGCTTCAAGACTACCAGTCTAACCATTGTGTACATGAATGCATATATTTTCATATATTTGCATAAATATAAATGAAAAGTGTTTGTGTAACGCAGCAACAGTAGCAAGAATTTCTGACTACAGCTCCAAGGTTCTATAACTGGGCCCAATCACTGACAGTAACAAGGCTGTACATCAGTGACTAAGACACTCAAAGCCTAAAATACTTTTAGCACTTTTTACTTATATCTAAACTAAGTTAGAGTCTGAGGTGACCTTTGGTAACACCCTCTAGTTACCCCTGCTCCTTCCCCCACAAATGATTTGGTCTTTCTTCAGAACTCCTTAACAATCAAATGATTTTATGACCTATTTATTTGGAAAGTCCCCAGTCATCTCTCTGCCAGACCACATCCTGTATTTCACCTTTCTTGCCACCCCTTTCTTGTCACCTTTCTTGTGGGGTGTTATGTAATTGTTTATTCAATGTCACTTGATATCAACTTTGTTTTTGGCTATGAATTTAGTTAAAGAAACATTTTTAAAGCATCTTCTACTTGCATAACACCTCGTGCTAAGCACTGGGCATGCAAAAATGAAATGATATAATCTTTTCCTTCAAAACAATCACAAATGAATAGGAGAATGAAGACAACACATATCTTTACAAAGTATAATACAAGTTATAATATTATAACTATATAGCAGAGGCCAAAAAGAACAGTATCAGAGCTATGATCGGATAGATACCACGTCTAAGTAGTTTCAGGGAGAAGGCTTCATGGAGGAGGTGGTACCTGACTTGGTCTTTGAATGAAGACTAACCTTTCATGCTTGCCATAGTGATATGTATACTTATTTGGAGTCAAGTTAAAGCTAAGGGGCAATCAGAATGGCCTAGATTAAGAACATCTAAAGTAGAGAAATAAGAAATTTCAAAGCTTTTTCAGGTTTAAAATCTGTATATTTCAAATATGTTCAAACTGAAACTGAGTTAGTATTTCTGTGATACATTCATGAATGTATGAGCTCACTGATTGCATATTCCCTCCAGTGATACAGATTGCAATCCATCTACTCACCCTCATCTTGAGCAATGCCTGCCTGTGATCTCCCCCACAGGTGGTTCACTGGAAATGCTAGGGGCTTTCCTATAATTCTCTTGCTCTACCAGCAGATGGGCAGCTAGGTGGCACAGTGGATAGCGTACAAGGTCTAGAGTCAGTAAGACTCATCTTCTTGAGTTCAAATGTGGCCTCAGACTCTTACTAATTGTGTGATCCTAGGAAAGTAACCTAACCCTGTTTGCCTGTTTCCTCATCTATGAAATGAGCCATTGAAGGAAATGACTAAACCATTTCAGCATCTTTGCCAAGAAAACATCAAATGGTGTTGTGAAGAGTCAGACATTACTAAGAAAATGAGTGAACAACAACAAAACCAATAGACACCAATGGAACTGCAGTCTGTTCATTCATTATTCTTCCTTTTCATTACTGACTCACATTTTCAAGGACTGTCCCATCTCCTTTTGTAGTCATACAACTCTTGAGACCACTTTAAAAAAAAAGAAAAAAGAAAATAGAGAAAGGGGCAGCTAGATGGCACAGCGGAGAGAGCACTGGCCCTGAAGTCAGGAGGACCTGAGATCAAATCCGGCCTCAGACCAAACACTTGACACTTACTAGCTGTGTGACCTTGGGCAGGTCACTTAACCCCAATTGCCTAAGAGAGAGAGAGAGAGAGAGAGAGAGAGAGAGAGAGAGAGAGAGAGAGCACTCTTTACACCAATACTATGGTATAATTTTGCATTGCTAAAATATTGGAGACTACTCATGTTTAATCAAAATATGTCTGCCATGAGACCCAGGTCACATTCTCCTCTAGATATACCCATTGTCCATCAGGGAGAGTGGGCTCATTCATACAAAAATCTAGGAAGGAGGCAAGGGAGTAGAGAATCACATGTGTCTGGGGCAACCTACAATTCTGGATAACAGGCTTTGATATCTTTGGTCTTTTTAGAAATCAATCTACAGAAGAGATGTCAAACACATGGTATAACACCCCCAAGTGAAGCCTAAATAAGATTAAAAGTTAATTGGGAAATATTCAACAAAATAAATAAAAAATGTAAAAACATGGAAAACGTTACATATTAAAACTGAGTCAATATATGGCCTGCAGGGATCCTTTTGTATGGATCAGTGGCTCCCCATTTCTATTTGAGTTTGACACCATTAGTCTATAGCATGTGTAATCTGTTTGACAAAACTGTTTCTTTGCTATCTTCTCCTCTTGTAAGTCAGTCAACAGATATTTAAGGTGTGGTGGGTAATGTTTGAAATGCTGAGGATACACATACAAAAGAGAGACAGTACTTGCTCTCAGGGATCTCATATTCTAATGGGGAAGACAACAGATAAACAACTATGTACCTAAAAGATATATATGGAGTAGATGGAAGGTAATTTCAGAGGAAAGGCATTAGGGAAGCTGGAAGAGAAAGACATAGAAAGGCCTTGTGCAGAAGGTGGTATTGGACCTGAGTCTTAGTGAAGCTAAGAGGCAGAATTGAGGAGAGACATCATGCCAGGTTTGGGAAATGATCTGGAATGTGCAAAGACAGAGTCAGGAGATGGAGTGCTATGTGCAAGAAACAGCAAATGGGAAGATTGCCTGAAATACTTCAATATGAGAATATTGGAAAGGTAGGAAGGGTCTAGCTTATTAAGAGCTTTAAAAGCCAAACAGACAGTTTTAAATTTGATCCCAGAAGTAACAGGGATCCACTGGAGCTTATTGAGTAGGGAGGGTGATATGGTCTGGTCCTACACATTAGGAAAATAACTTTGGTAGTTGAATGGAGATTGATTTGCAATTTCAACATCAATAAGTTTAGGCTCCAGAAGAATGAGTTTTCTGTAGTTTCTGGTAGCATTGTTCTGAACCTCGCTGTTTTGAACCCTTCTATTTCTGAAAACAAATTTGCTTGTCTCAAACATATGTTGTTCTTGTTATCACATAAAAGGAAGATAGTAAGAAGGTAACCTTTGGCATAGAGAAATGTAAAACTGATGATGGAATGCCAGACATGTCTAGTTATCTCATCAGCTCCCATGGATTGAATTATCATCTCTATGCTAATGATTCTCAAATCTACCTACCCCATCCCAACCTCTCTGCTGATTTCCAATCTCACATTTCCTACTGCTTTTTAGAAATCTCTGACTGGATGTCCCTCAGACATTGTAAACTCAACATGTTCAAAATTGAACTTTGTCTCTCTCCCTAAACCCTTCCCTTCCCATTCTCCCAGTCCTTCAGGCTTACAACCTGGGTATCACCCTTGACTCCTTATTACATCTTTCACTGTTCCTCTGCCCCGATCCAGTCTGTTACCATTTCCTATCAATTACTTTCCATCTTGTACTCTTTGATCCAGTGAAACTGGCTCACTTGAACAAGATACTCCATCTCTTGGCTCTGGTCATTTTATTTGACTGTCTCCTATTCCCGAAATGCCTTCTTTTTTCCTGGCTTCTTTCAATCCCAACTAAAATCCCATCTTCTGCAGGAAGTCTTTCCCAACTCCTCTTAATTCAAATGTCTTCCCTTTTCTAATATAACTATTCATTATTTATATAGCTTGTTTGTACATATTTCCTTGTTAGTCTTCCTCATTAGATCTTTAGCTCCCTGAAGGTAGGGACTGTCTTGCTTCTTTTTGTATTTCCAGAATACAGAACAATACTTGACACATAGTAGCCACTTAAGAAATGTTTATTGCTGGACAGAATGACTAGTATAAATGTGTTGAGTGTTCTTGAGTACCATTGACTTTACTAATTTATAAGGTCTACCCTTGGTAAATCAGTCCAAAACTATAGTTATTTAAGGACATTGTACAAACTAAAGACAAGTATAGTACTCTAAAAATAACAGTAGACTGGGGGTCAGGAGACTTGGTTCCTTGTTCCATCTCTGCTACTAAGTAATTATAACCTTGATCATAACACTTAATCTTTCTTACCCTTAGTGTTTCTATCTGTAAAAGAGGGAGTTGGACTGGATGGTATTTAAGGTCCCACTCAGCTCTATTCTAAAATTTCTCTATCTAAAATTTTGATATTTCTAAGTAGAACACATTAAATAAAGATCTACCATCACATGTCCCTGAGTCATTTTAAACTTTAGAATTTTAGTTTTCCCTTTCTGGCTATGCCAACTAACTTTATGGACAGTAGTGAAGAAGGAGGTTGTTGTGTTAGAACTTGTGGAATGGTATTCAATAAATATTTGTCGAATGATTGAGTGAATTAATTTGAAAAGTCTTTGCTTTATGTGGTTGATACAGAATTATTCCTTTTTATTATGTTTTATAAAATTTCCTATAAGAGCAGAGAATGTGAAAACTTTGTTGGTATTTTACTGATGTAGCATCATGCAGTGCTGTTAATATCATGGTGACAGCACATCAATAGTATTATGACTAATGTATAAAAATTCTGCCATGGGGTTCAGGCAAGAACTCACTTGAGCTTTACTTTCATGATTTACAGTGTCATTCATTACCTGTCAATTCAATTATATCCTTGTCTCACTGCAATTGCAACATTCATCTGTCAATCAAAACTGATTATTAATCATTTAAAAACACCCTACCAAAATTACTTAAGCTGGCTAGATCTACACCATAATTTCATTCCTAAGGACATACACTATTTTTTTTTTTACCATTTTGCTTTTGCTTTTATTTATATGCCCTCTGAAATGTCACACAAGAAATGTTTGTGTGTGTGGTCTAACACTAGTTTTATGGATCAACTGCTTGAGTCTCTTAGTGCTAATGATTGGCTCATTGTGTTCAAAATGAAGCACAAACATATTATAAAAGTTAATGTTCAACAATTGGCTGATGGCCATCAGTTTCCTCCAAGAGTTCACACAAGTGCTTTTGGTGCTTCTATTGAAGACCCAGAAAAGAATATTCTTGTCCCCAATGCCTTTGATCTTCTCAGATACTTTAGCATCAGAAACTGATAGGCTTAGCAGTAGACTTGATATTAAAGAAAAGGCCATTATCATCTGATTTGCTGTTATATTCTAAAGACCATGGAACCTTTCCATCTGACTTGCTGTTGAAACCTTCTGTATGCGTTGTGAGTTAGAGTGTGAGTTCCTTGACATCAGGGACAGTGTCACTTTTTTATTTGTATCCCTACAGTGGATTTATTAGTACAGTGGTTTATCTATAGTAAGTATTTGATAAATGCTTCATTTATCCATCCATTCATTCCATTCACATAATGTTCCATTTAATCAAAAGCACCAGAAAACACCATTATATGATTTGACTCTATCTTTGATTTCCTGATTTATATTTCAGAAAGCAAACTTTTTATTTGGGAGAGAAGGAATTTCTTTTGTTTTATTTTACATTGAATATTGATCATTAGCCAATCTCTTGGGTTGATGTTACTCATTATTAGTCTCTTGATAATTGGTAGCATATGTGCACATATGCAATAAAAATAAACATACATACACATTGTGCAGGGTGTACCAGAAGTCCGTTATGCCATTATGCTTACATTAAGCATATGATGTTATTATTTTATGATTATTAAGCCTTTTGAACATACATAAAACATTTTATTGGATTCATATATAATAAATTTGCTTGCTTGCAAACATGTACAAATGTACACTTTGTTGTTGGTGGTGTTCAGTCATGTCCAACTCTTCACAATCCCATTATGGGATATTCTTAGCAAAGATACTGAGTGGTTTGCCATTTCCTTCTCCAGTGGATGAAGGCAAATATAAGTTAAATGACTTGCCTAGGGTTATATAGCTAGTAAATGTCTTAGGCTAGATTTGAACTCAGGTTTTCCTGACTCTACACCTGACACTCTATCCACTGAGCCACCCAGCTGTCTCCAAGGCAAACAGAGGTTAAGTGCATTGCCCAGGGTCACATAGCTAGTAAGAGTCTGAGGCCATGTTTGAACTCAGGTTTTTCTAACTCCATGCCTGACCCTCTATCCACTGAGCCATCTAGCTAGAAAACTAACAGTTCTCAAATTGAAGCACCGCCAATATTTATTTTGCAGGAACATGATCCATCAGTGAGTATGGTTCCAAAGGCTTTCAAGGAATTGGAGCATGACTCCACTGATTGCTATACTCTGCAGTAAACTCAGGCAAACAGAAATTCAATTAGGTGTCTGAATAAGATTGATCAAAGAAGGAACTTCTCATTCTCAGGTCCCTCCTTGTCAGTAGCCACTGGATTATAGAAACGTACAGGATAGGCAGGCCACGTTTGAGTGCAAGGTCTTGAAAGACAGGATAATTACTGTAAGTCTGGAAAGTAAAGTTAAGATTAGAGTCCAAGGTTTCAGGCCAAAGCAGAAAGATATAAGAAATTGGAATCTGAATAGGTGCAGTGGTTCTGAATCAGATTGTGCAGATCAAAGGTCAGTGTCTGGAGGTCAAACATGTGTAGGATGACAGGCAAGAAGTATACTGTAAGGCTACACTCCAGGGTTCACCATCTAGAAGCCCAAGATTGGCAGGAAGGCATCTGCAAAATGGCTTTTGTATAGACAAAATTAGACCTGAGACTCAATGTACACGTATGTTGGGTTTCAGGGTTCAAATTGGACGTAAGAAAAGATGTGAAATTGATTTTCAACAGGAATATGAGGAACACAGTGCATTGGAAAGAACATTGCATTTGGGACCATGGGACATAATTTTAAATTATGTCTCTGTCACTTATTGCCTGTGTGACCTTTTTTCTGCATCTGTAAAACGCAGCATTTAGAATTCTAGTGTTTCTTCCAACTCTAAATTGATGATCTTAGGATCTCAGTATGCAGAACCGGTGGCTGAGTCTGCACAACACCAGAACCATAGTATGACTGGGAATGTAAGGCCTATGACCACCTTCTTATCCCGGTTTTATGATGTCTTCATAATCAGAATTGATAAATCAGGACCTACAGGTGTTGAATGCTCACTGGGGTAAATCAATGTTCTTTAGGATCTAGGGATTAAAGAAGAGGCTGGGTCTTTTTTATGAACCACCTCAGTCTTAATGGTAATGATTTAAAACTCATTGTACTAATGTTTGGGCCATAAACATAGACTGAGAGCTAGAAGGAATGTAAGAGATTATCTAGTTCAGTAGTGTCAAATTCAAATAGAAATGGGGGCCCCAAAACCATACATAAAGATCTTCACCTAGTTTTGAAGTGTAATATTATCTCTATTTGATTATATCTTTATTTGTTTTGCTAATTGTCTCCAAATTACATTTTAATCTGGTTTGGACCTCACTTGGGAGTGCACTGGACAGTTCCAATGTGACCCACAGTCTAATTTCATCCAATCCCCTCATTTTAGACACGAAGAACCATGTGCCCAGAAAAGGTAAGTGACATGCCCTATCAGTAGCAAAACTGGGATTGAACTCAGATCCTTGAACTAGATTTAGAGCCAAAAAACACTTAAGTGGTCTTCTGGTCCAATCTAGATAATGCTACATTCATTACTGTTACAAATGAAATGTGATGTAGTAGAAAGAACAATATAATAGGGGCCAGGAGACATCATTTCTAACTTTGGCTCTCCTATACTTTGTGAAGCTTTGAGCAAATCACTTTATCACTCTAGGCCTCTTCTGCCATATGATTTAAACAAGGTGTGAACTTGAACTAAAATAAGACTCAGGCTCCTCTAGGCTTACAGATTCAGTAGCCCAGTATCCGAGTCTTGACATTTCTCCACTGGCCTTCCATAGCTGGTGCCAACTAAGTAGTATTTTACTAAGAGTTTGGTGATTCAGGAATACACTATTTCATAAAAAATTGGATACATATTACATTGCATGGTTAATAGCATTTTATTTAACTAGAATTCATATTTATATATTCTATGTGTATACATGTATATGTGTAGATATGTGTACATATAGGTATGTGTATACATACACATGTATACGCACATGCGTGTGTATATATGTGTGTGGGCATATATGCATACACACTTTTTTTAGTGTCTAAATCTATGATTTCAATAGTGTGGTGAGCTATTAATAAGGAAACTTTCTTCACCAGTGCAGATTATCAGGTTGTCTGTACCTCAAAGTCATAGAGTTTCCTGGGAGAAATTGCTCATAGTCAAACAGTCAGTATGTATAAGAGCCAGCCCTCAAACCCAGGTCCTTCTGATAGGCTGGAGTTGTGGTCCTGCCTTTTATTGAAATAATTGGATTTGATCATAATCAAATTTGACTTGAAATCATTGAACCTGTATACAGCACACAGCTCTGGCTCTTACTGTTGATCCCTAGATCTTGCTGAATGATTTGCGCTTCGATTTCTCCATCTGTAAAAGAAGAGAGTTAATGATATTATTTATGTAGCACTTTAAGATTCACAAAATATATTTTTTTTACAAATATTCTCTCATGTAATTCTTACAACAATCCTGGGAGATAGGTGCTATTGTTATCCCATTTTACAGATGATGAAACTGAGGCAAATAGGATTTAAGTAACTTACCCAGGGTCACACAGTAAGTGTCTGAATCTGGATTTGAATTCAGATCTTCCTGACTCCAGGCTCAGTGCTCTGTCCATTATGCCTCTTAGCTTCTTCTTGAACTAGATGACGCCTGAGCTGTCTTCTAGCTCTAAATCCTTGATCTTCTAATCAGTTTTTTCCCAAGCTGCTTATCATAGGTGTATACTGATAGATGTTTAATGCCAATGAAAACTGCTTGTCTCCTCCTAACACCTTAAGAGTTAGAGGATATATACAGTTTCTGCACTGCTTGGTTTGATTCAGAACCTCCAGATGTGTCCCCTGCCTGCAATGTAATGAAATTATGGAACTAACCTTCTTGTAAGAAATATATAAAGTACACAGTAATTAATATATTTTATAGAGTGGCAGTAGAATGGAAATACAACTCAGAAAACACGGTTCTGTTCAAACTCAGAAGGACACATGGGAACTTTGCCTATATGTGAGAAGCCCATACTCATAAATGCTCTTCAGATATCACCTTCTAGGGTTGCCTGTACGTGACTATATGAACAAACATGAAGTTCAGACCAAAATAAAGGAGGAGTGAAGCATTTCCAAACAGGAGGAGAAGCAAAGCTTAGATCTCAAGTAGAGTTTAAGGAATGCAAGGGTGTATGTGCTCATAAAATTTGGCTCTGGATGTTATATATTGACCCATGATCTCTGCCTGTAAGTGATTAATCTCATGTTCACAGCTGGAAATGTGATATTGTATATGGTGCTTAACCAAATGGTCCTCTCTTACCCCCCACTGTGTCACATTCCTGGTCCAACAGCTAAGATGGTAAAGTAGCCTGAATCCAGGACACCAGCTTCCTTAATCTAAAGGAGTAAAAACTTTTTTAAAGTGCTTCCTGGGGCATTTGTAAAATTCAGCTAGTGTTTTACAGTAAGAAAATAAAATTGTGCCTATATCAGAGAAAATAATGTTATTAAGTCAAAAAATGTATCCAAAGTTGACACAGCATTCTCTTCTTGACCTTAGAGAGGCAGTATTTCAGGCTTTTTAATCCTTAATTTATTTCTCTGGTGGTTCTAGCTAGAAGGACATGCCTCTCCAAGCCTTCTGATTCTGTTTTTTATTTAGGCAGATGGTTGGAACATTAAGATAATATATTAGCAACAGATGCACCGTTTTCTATGGACTTCACAGTAGGGAGACTGTTGGCTCAAGAGATTACTAAGGGAATTTAAAGTCTCTTACCTCCAGGTCATAGGTTTGAGAAATACTGCCTTTGTAGTAAGCAAAAATCATTATCTAATATGTGATATGCATCAGGATCTTACTCTAGATATTAGTGGACAAGCATTCCTATCAAGAGAAGTAAGTCAAGTAAGCAAACAGATCATTATTGTAAAATGTCCAAGGATTGAGTTACTTTGACCCTAGAATTAATTTAAGATATTGAGCTAAAGTGAGATAGGTGATTTGGCCTGAAATTGCTTGAAGTGTGCTGGTAAAGAAGGGCTTTAATCTCCATCAAATAGAATCACTACATTTTCCGGATGGGGAGTCAGGAGAAAAGGAGGGAGAAAATCATAAGAAATTAGCTTTCTAACAAGGCTAGTTCAGCTTATTGAATGTATATTTAGAAAACGTATTTAGCATGTCACAGAAGTCTGATAATATTTTATTTTAAAATATGTTTTTATTGATGTTTTTTTTTTTTATATCATCATAGTTTCTCCCAGGATCATTTCTCTTTCCCCTTCCAGAGAGCTGTTTTATATAATCAATAGTATTTTTATAAAGACAAAAAAGAAAGAAAAAAGAACAGAAAAAATCTGCATAATTGGTCAATATATCAAAAAGGTCTGAAAATATGTGCAATGGACACTTGTGAAACTCACATAACAACATAATATAACAGTCTGACAAACAGAAAAAGCTTAAATGTAAATTATGTTATTGCTTTAGAAAATAAAATTTCATATAAAGTATTGTTAAAAGGAAATTGTAAGGAAAGTGATAAAAACTCAGGGAAAGAGAGTAAGAGAGAGAAAATGGATATTATTTGGATTTGCTCATATGCGAGCAAAATTGGCAATGCTCCATCAGTCAGTTAATCAATAAATATTTATTGAGTGCCTTCTATGTGCCAGGCACAGTGCGAAGCACCAAGGAGACACAGAAATGAGTAATTTTGCTTAATTATAAGGCCAATGTGTACCATGATAAAAAAAAGTATGGCATATGAGGTCAGCCTCAAAATCAGTAAGAACTGTGTTCAAGTCCCTCTTCTGACATGTGCTTGCTGTGTAATTATGATAACTACCTGACCTCTTATTTCCCAAGGAAAATCTCTAACCCCATAAATTACAGAAAAGTTCCACATTTGTATAACCAGAAATTTCCTAATTGAGGGATCTTTGAACCAATGAAATCAAGAGTCCAGATAACAAAAATATTTAGTGTACTATAGTGTGAGGGGGAAATATCTAGAGGCTAAGTATTATTCAAAGATATTACTGATTTCAATATAGTAAAACCCACTTCTGTTATATTTTCAATTTTAAATCCCAAATCATATTCTATGTTCAGATGGCACAAGGAAGACTATATAATCCTGTAGTTTCAACTGGTGTGTGATAAAGAAAATGAAAATTCATTAATAACTAGGATGCTTTTCCTGCACATAATAGGTGTTTAATCAATGTATTTTTAAATCATGTTTTAATAGCGGCCATAACGAAAACAAATTGAGTGTTGTAGGATGACTGCTGGGAAAACAAATCCAATTAGAACTGGTTGAATGGGGGTATCAAAGTATAATCATTAATAATCCTATATTGACTTGGAAGGAGGTCTCCAGTGAAGAGTTCTAGGGACCTGTGCTTGGCCCTGTGCTATTTAACATTTTTATCAATGACTTGATTTAAGACATAGAAAACATGCTTATCACATTTTCAGATGACACAAAACTGGAAGGCATAGGTAGCATATAGGATGATAGAGTCAGAATCCAAAAAGATCTTGACAGGTCAGAAAATTGGAGTGAATGTGCTAAGGAATTAAATAGGGATAAATTTAGTTTTACATTTGGAGTCCAGAAACTGACTTTGTAGGTACAAAATGGGGGAGGCATAGTTGGATAGAAATTTGTCTTAAACCTATCTGGAGATTTTAACGAATTGAAACTTCAATATGAGTCCACAATGTTGATATAGCAGTCAAAAAAAGTGATGTGTCCTTGGGCTGCACTGAGACAGGGATAGCTTTCAGAAACAAGGAAGCAACAGTCCTAGGATACTTTTCCCTAGTTGGATCATGTCTAGGTTATTGTGATCAATTCTGGATCCTGCTTTTTAGGAAGAACATTGATAATCTGAAGATTAGCATAGGCATAGTCTATGCCCTATGAGCAATAGCTAAAGGAACTGAGAAAGTTTAACTTGGAGAAGATTGGGGAAGGGGAGTGGGAAGGGAATGATCAGGATAATAACTTTCAAATACTTGAAAAATTATGTCTAGAAGGAAGACACTTATTCTGTTTGCCCCCAGAGGCAAGAACTAAAAACAGTGGATAGAAGTGGCAAAGAGGTGAATTTAGGCTTAATTTAAAGAAAACTTTCTAATGATCAGTGCTATCACCAAAAAGAGATTGGGCTACCTGGTGAGCTACAAGCATTGGAGCATAGATCTAGGACTGGAGGGGACCTTAGAGATGATATAATCTAATCCTTTCTTTCAATAGATGAAGAAGTTGGCTCCTCGAGAGCTTAAGTGACTTAATCAAAAGGTTACCCAGATAGTAAGTAGAAGACTCATAATTTGAACTCGGTTCTGGTCACTTCTAGTTCAGTACCCTTTCTACTGTTTGATGCTGGCTTTCTGGAAGTCTTCAAGCAAAAGCTGAAGACCTTTTGTAGGGTGAGTTGCAACAGGGGTTCTATAATGGAACCCTTTTCTAACTCTGAAATTCTATGATTCTATGATGATGATATTTAGAATAGAATACATTCATTTTGTAAGAAAGAACAAATATGAAGAAATCAAATAAACATGGAGACTTGCATGAATATATCAAGAATGGAATAAGCCAGACCAAGTGAATAGTTTCACTATTACTACAATAAATAAAATAAATGAAGAGAACTCTAAAAAGAAATAACTTATAATTGTGCCTTTATATTATATATGATTATATTATATAATGTGCTTTTAGGCACAATGCATCAATAACATAGATTTTTAAGAAGAAAAAAAAAACTTGCAATGACATTTGGGTTATCCTTTGAAAGTAGAGTCCATGAAATGACAGCAATGAAAACAGAAAGAATAAAAAAGGGGAAAAAAGAGATTACTTCTATGTAATTACAATGACCAAGCTTGACTGATCATTATAATAGACTGAAGAAGAAATGAGAAAAAGCAGCTCTTCTCCTTCATTGCAGCAGTGGGGGACTACAGGCATGGAACATTGCAGAGTCAATGTATTGGTTTGTTTTGCTTAACTTCTTTTTCCCCCTTTCTTGCTCATCTTTTGTTTCAAGGACAAGTGTTTGTTCTTTGTTTCTGTGTTTTGGGAAAGGGACATATTTGGAAATGAAAGTGGTGTAAAAACAAAAGATATCAATAAAATTATTTTAAAGTAATTATTTTGGGAGGTGGAAATCAGTAGTATAGTCCTAGTATTTGAATGTGTGTGCTTGTGAAATCCTAATTTGAATTTTTTATTACTTAATAACATTTATCAAATTTAATAACAACAGAAAATGAGAGTAGAGCCAATGCTTTATTACCTGGACCATTGGAGGGGAGTAGTGGAAATAATAATTCCATTCTCTTTATTTTGCGAATCATTGGTAGCCTCAAATTTAGAAAGCCTCAGGGGCTCTCAACTATTTTGTGAGGACAAGTCACTTTTCATTTTCTTGAAGCCTTGAGGTCATGGCTGTGTATGCGTATATGCATGTTTGCTTGCATGTGCTGCATATGTGCATGCAGTAATGCTGGCATCAACTTGACTCCTGAGTAGAACTAGTGAGGCAGTGCTGAAGTCAGCTATTTCTCTCCTCTCTAGGAATCCCAGTAGACTCTGAGTGGGGAGAAGGGATTGTAATGGCAGCAAACTGATTTAGAGAACTACCATTTAAAGCTTTGAGATCTACTAGTAAGAGCCAATCTATTGGATGGGGCTCTCTGGCTAAATTTGGCTAGAAATTTAGAAGAATGATTTTTGTAATTTTCAATGTGCATGAAAAATTTAAATGTACTCAGATTGAATTGAAGAAATCAAATTGTTTGAATCAATAAGCTATGCTGTCATCATCATAATAAAATCACCATGTTGGTAGCATATATAGTTTTACCTTTGTTACTGCACAGAACAAACTAACATTTAGATAGCTTTTAAACAGCATCTTTTCATTTTCAAAGGATGATTTCATTTGATTCCCACAGTAGTATTTTAGGGGCTGGAGACTATTATCTACATTTTCAGGGTGAGGAAACTGAGACATGCCTAACTAAGGTCACACAGCTACCAAGTGGCAGAACCTAAGAAGAGAGTGTAGTTTTCTCGACTTCCAGACCTTTGTTCATTCAATTGGCAAGTTTAGGGAAGGGGAAGGGAGTAAGCATTTATAGAGAACCTACTGTGTGCCAGGCACTGTGCTAAGTATTTTGCAAATACTTCTATATAAGAAATAACTACATTTTCACTGAAAACTTGAGTCAGACTCAATTAATTCCATTTCAAAAACTCTTATCATTAGCATAATTTATGTTTTAATTCAAGAAATTTTTCTTCTAATAATCCAACACCCCCCTTTGGACTTCCTCATTAATATACCACAGTAGAGAAAACTGCAAGATTAGTCATTTATGCAGGGAGAAAGTGAGAATTCAATGCCTGGAAATGAATATAGTCTGCGATTGCTATGGTGGAATTTATAGATGTGACTCTAATTTACACTAATGAGTGCTTATAAGCATAAATAATCAATTCGGGAGATGAAAATATATCCTTTGTGTCGCATTTACTCATTTTTGATATACTTGAATCCTTTCTCTTGAATAATTTGCAGACCACTGTGCTAAATTAAGTGTCTTTTTTTAAAGTCTAAAGAATGACTTATAATACAAGCTCTCTAATAATCAAGACAAGTTAAACAAAAAGTGTTTTTTTACTATGATACAGACGACATTTTCCCCTTTTTCCCCCTTAAGGCCATTTCTGTTTTACAATATGTCATGTCTCAAATAATAGTCGAGGCATATAAAGTGTAATAATTAATTACTTGCATGAGTCACTAGTGAAGTCTACCCTATATGTACAATAAAGGGAGAACCGAAATATTTTTCCTGTGTGTCAACATTCTCCCTCCTTGTACTTCATTAAATCAA
This sequence comes from Phascolarctos cinereus, assembly GCF_003287225.1. Classification (NCBI taxonomy): domain Eukaryota; kingdom Metazoa; phylum Chordata; class Mammalia; order Diprotodontia; family Phascolarctidae; genus Phascolarctos; species Phascolarctos cinereus. The sequence goes on along the minus strand of NW_027555847.1, from coordinate 150,963,832 downwards.
GATGATGTAAGTCCCTGCAGACTGGAGTGCAAATTTTAAAGCTGTATTGATTTAGCCTTCCCTTTGTAAATATTTCATAGTTCTATAACGTGCAAATGCAATACCATGCAGAACAAAGGACAGTACTTTTCTGGGAGTGTGCAGAGGGGGCACCTGACAGCTTTTATTGTACCATTTAGAAAATATTACATATGAAAATGTGTGAGAATATTTTGTCATTATTATAGATGTCAAGGAGGATTGATGAAAAATTGTTTTTAAAGCAAGACTTTCATGCAGTGGAATGGTTTAAAATGTGTGATTTTTCAAATGCAAACCCATTTGCCTTTCATCTTATTTAATACTTTGTCATCATGCTTTTCCTCTTCTTTTTTCTAATTACTTGTTTTTCCTCCAACACGATTTCCTCTTTGGTCCTTTATTTCTACCTTGTTTGTGCTACAGTAAAACTCAAGAATTAGATTGGTGGCATCCAAGTAATTTTCCTGGTAGCAAGTTGGCAAGTCATGGGTGGAAAAAAGATGAAGATTTCATTGAAAGATGAATCAAAAGGAGAAGCTAACTTTTCTCTTCTCAGCTTTGGAAGTAGGGCTTTAGAAAATGACAAATAATTTATCCTAGCATGGAGTTTTCTCTCTGCAGACTCTCCCTTTTAAAAGGACATTATTTAAGGAGATGCAGAACATAGAAATATCTAATGAATATTGGAATACTATGATACAGAAATGAGTGTATAGAAATGCATATTCAGTGGCACCCAAAAGGCAATCATCATCATCATCATCATCATCATCATCATCATCATCATCATCATCATCATCATTTCAGAAGTGTATTTTACTGATCAGGAAATTAAGAAGAGAAAGTATTTGTTGTTGGAGTTAAGAGAGACTCAAGTCTGAATTTTGCCCTTTCCTAATTAATGCTTATTAACCCTGGGCAGGTCACATAAACTCTTTTAGTCTCAATTTCCTTCCCTATAAAATGGAAATGATAAGAGAGACAGTATAGGAGAATCAGTAGAGGTCCAGGCGCAACTTGAATTCAAAATCCACCTTTGACACATCCTGGCTACGTGGTCCTGGGCAAGTTGCTTATGTTTCTCATTATTTGCCCCCTCTATCTGCATGATTAGAGGGAATGTCCTTCAAAAGAAACTACACTAATGAAGTAATATGTCATGGCTCAAGAATTGAGAAGGGAAGCTAGTTGGCACAGTGGATGGAGAGCTGGGCCAGGAGTCAGGAAGACCTGAGTTCAAATCCAGCCTCAGATACTTATTAATTAGTGACGCTGGGCAAGTCACTTAAATTTTTCCTACCTCGGTTTCTTCATCTGTAAATAGGGATAATAATAGCACCTACCTCCCGTGGCTGTTGTGAGGATCAAATGAGGTAATAAGTGTAAAGGGCTTAGTACAGTGCATGGCATGTAGTAAGTACTATGTAAACATTAGCATTATTTATTTGTTTATTCTTGTGCTATTGATATTAGTGGTCATGATTATTATTGGTACCTCTATAATGAAAAAGCAACCTAGAATAAAGTAGGTATGAGATACAGTGGTAACCTACTTTATATAAATTGTGTTTAAATATTTGGATTTTCATAAAAGATTCATTGAGGCTGAGTGTTTATCTTGATGGAGATTTTTATTTTACAAAAATGTTATTCACAGAAAACTTTTTAATACCAAGTACTTCATTGCATCTGAACATGATTCAGGTTACACGAAAATAAGATACGTAGGATTCTTTTTAGAACTTGGCCCTTTTGTAAAGTGAGGCATCACTGTAAATAGTGAGGGGTTCTGTAAACATTCACTAGAGGGCAAACTTTAATCAGTATAGATTATTCTGAGATTCATCAGTGTGAAATTTCCCTGCTTTCTCCCAGGAAAAGTTAAAAAAAAACCCCAGCACATCAAAAGAGCAGGTAGTACATATTAAATTTCTTTTTAGTCTTGAAGCTTAATTTCTATTATGTACACCCTTATTTATTAATAGCCTTATTTATTATTAATAATATTATTAAATTAATATCATTATTAATATCATTTATATATTATTTATTAATAGCCTATTTATTAACAACATTATTTATTAACAGTACTTGGGCCAGTACTTATTTTCTTGGTTGTTATGCAGTACGGTGCTGAGCACATAGTAGGACATAATCAATGCTAATTAATTGACTGTGAGACATCATGACAAATCCATCAAGGAAAGGTGATCAAGAAAAGAAGGGATGGAGAGAAGTGAATATTTACCCTTATCATATAAAGATGCTGATGCTAACTTGTGGTGTGTCAATAACCAATCAGCTTGGCAACTTACAACCAAATAGATTTACTCACAGGTACCTAGAATTTGGAGTTGAAAGGGATCTTAGAGATCACTTGGTATATTTGAATAAGTAAAGGACCCGTGGCATTATAAGTGTGGGGAATTCTCAGTGTTAGAACCCCACCCCTCACCAATCCACCAATTCATTTGGTGCTTCATCAATGACTTACTGTATATAGCATTAGGGGAACATAAAGAGTTGTTAGGGATCTCAGAGGCCATCAGTTTCAACCCCCTTATTTTACAGATGAGGAACCTGAGGCTCAGATGTTAAGTGATTTGCCCCAGGTCACATAGTAAAGTTAAGACGTAGGATTTGAACCTGGCTCCTCTTACTCTAGTACTTTCAACTATATGATATTCCTTCTCACAACAAGCATATAGCCAGCACTTAATACATTTTATTGAATTTAATTTAATTAAATGTGGATAATTAAGGGCTCCAAGTCATTGAAAAATATAGAGGCTACAAGGCACAATTTTATTGTGAATGTTGCATTTGTTTAAGAGTTGGCTCAATCCTCTGGCTCTTTTTTCTTTGCCTCTTCAGACTCATAGATAAGCATCTCTGAGGAATAAACACTAAGCTAGTTGATCCTTGTTATATTGCTTATTTTAGAAGCAATTCTTAGATACATTATTTTGATCAGCTTGAATTTCTATCAAAGTAATTGTGGGATTTCTTGACCTCAGAAAGCACTTCTCAATTAATTGAGACATAATTCACTCCATGGTTGTCTCTTTGGCATCTTGGATGACAGATGCCTCATTTTAATCCTTGACAGCAGCTCCTGTGATTTAGAGGAGTGCATTGCAGGTAGTGATCAACTGCCTCTGGTTTTTATGATGGATAATCAGAGCCAGACTTTAGGAACTCAACATTCTTGAAGGCCACCAAATGCCTTGATGAGTCTATTTCTGTGAACTCTCTTGTTAACATGAAGGCAGTGAAGAGATCCAGCATTTATTATCATTATTATGATTGAGAAAGGAGAAGAACAAGTCTTAGGCATAAAAATAGAATAAAATACCAACAATGTTTAGGGGGCCTAACCACATGAGACACCCAATATATGAAAGGCGAACTTCTGTTAATGTGCTTTCTAGTTTCATTGACACTAACGTGAGCTTTGACTGCATTCCAGGACAAGCCCAAGACAAGGTCAGGAGGTCTGGATTGAACAGAACCCTAGATCAGCCCCAGAGAAGACATAAGACTTCAACATATATTAAATATGACCCACTTTCTGTAGGGTATCCAGGTCATGGTCTTTGTAAATCCTTACCATTTATCTCTCATTTGTTTCAACAGCAGTTTGCTTCCTAAATTTTTATTCCCTAAATTATTTTCAGTTTCAAATGAGAGAAGGTAGCTGTGATATGCTGATAGGATGGAGAGCTGATTAATGGTTCTTCAAATGTTTGAGTCTCATCTCATTTACAACTAGTTGATAACAATGGGATCTGCAGGCAATGGATTCTGGATGACTGGCTTCAAAGGTACTCTCGCAGCAGGTGAGGCAGACATATCAAGGATTAGGATTCTTTTCTTAGAATGGTCACCTGTTATTTGGGGTTAGAAAGCACTGTGGTTCTTCTGCATTATCTTGAGTTCCCTTGTGACCTCTGGACATTTCCAGGGTAACATTGAAAAAGAAGGTTTTTTAGCAAATGCATTTGTCACAAAATGGTTGTTTGATGGGCTTTTAGTGCCATAGGCCACCCTCACAGAGGCAGCAATTTGATTCAGTACATATAATCTTTCAGGCTGCATTTAATAGCTCCCATAGGCAGGTAGTTTGTGGGGAAAATCTTTGGAGCCTTGCTCTACCACTCATTGCCTTGTGAGACCTAGGGAAAGTCCCTTAACCTTTCTGGGCCTCACTTCTTCATCTGCAAAAAGATGGACTGGACTAGATCAAGGATTCTTAGCCTGTGGTCTGTGAACCTGTGAAATAGTTCAATGATTATATTTAAATATAATTGGTTTTCTTTCCAATACTATGTAATTTATTCTATTCTTTTAACACTGTAATTCTGAGAAGGGGTCCATAGACTTGACCAGACTCCCAGAGGGATCCAGGACACATTCAAATAGGTTAAGAACCTTGGGAGTCAATAGGCTCTGAGGTCCCTCTGAGAACAAAGTCAGTGATTCTATACTGAATGGCCACCTCTGTGTTTATCACACAAGTAAACAATGTGTTTGAGTTCTGAAGGTAAACGACATTTGTGCTCCTGTTGGGCCTGATAATCAGTCTCCAAACAGGGCCCAGTTTGATTCCTAGATGTGTATGAACTCAGAACAATTTGCACATGGGTATTGTATGGCTTCTAAGTAAGTGTATCACACTTTTTCCTTGGGAAAGAATGCCTGACACCTTGGTTGTAACCTGCTTGGAGTTATAGCTATTAGTGCTCTTCTCTCTCTCTCTCTCTCTCTCTCTCTCTCTCTCTCTCTCTCTCTCTCTGTCTTCTCTCTTTCTCTCTCTCCCCCCTCCTCATAGAAACTGGGGAAGGGAATGAAAAGAATGCCAAAAAATAAATAATCCCCCCCATTTTTGCAATAATTCTCTCTTTCTCTTTCTCACACTCTCTCACTCTCTCTGTTTAGGTTTATTGAGTTCATCTCAAAAAAGCACAGTAGGAAAGGAGGGATGAAACAAGCATTTGTTAAGTGCCTAATGCGTGTCAGGCACTACGCTAAATACTTCATCAAATACCATCCCATTTGATCTTCACAATAACCTTGGGAGATAGATGCTATTATTATTCCCATCTTATAGATGAGGGAAATGAGGCAGACAGAGGTTAAGTGACTCACTCAAAGTTGTACAGTGTCTGAGATTTGAACTTCCAGCACTTTATCCATTATGCCCCCTGGTTGCCTGTAGTGTTCAGTTAGAATATAGATTGAAAAAAATAAAATATGGATTGACTAACATAACAGATACAATGGTCATAGGATATGAACAGAAACTTGCTAGGAGTGTAAAGAATTTTATATAAGTTTATGTGTGTGTGTGTGTATTTATATAATAACCAATCCTCCCTTCCCCCTCTCTACACATACACATACACACACACACACATGATTAAACTTAATGATAATTTTTAAGGTGAACAGAGATAAATGAAAAGACATTCCAGCGTTTGGTTTGAACAAGAACTTCAAAATTTTTCTTTGTGTGCTCCTTTATCTTTTTTGCTCCTTGGAGCTTTTAAAACATAAATGCCCTGAAGCAGCATTCTACCAATCTTGAAGCACTGGAGGCTAAGAACATGACAAGCCACAGTGTTCTTTTTTTACTGATATCGATATTTTTGCCCAGTCTAGCTCTATTTATTTATTTTATGTTTTGTACTCAATATTTTATCTTTTCCAATTACATGTAAATATATTTTTCAACATTCATTTTTATAAGATTTTGAATTCTGAAATTTTCTCTCTCCTTCCCTTCCCTTCCCCCTCCCCTAGACAGCGAGCAATCTGATACAGGTTATACATGTGCAATCACGTTAAACATATTTCCACATTAGTCATGCTGTGAAAGAAAAATCAGAACAAAAGGGAAAGACCATGAGAAAGAAAGTATTTAAAAAGTGAAAAAGTATGCTTCCATCTATATTCAGATTCCATACTTCTTTCTTTGGGTATGGATAGCATTTTCCATCACAAGTCTTTTGGAATTGTCTTGGATTATTGTATTGCTGAGAAGAGTTAAGTCTATCATGGTTGATCATTACACAATGTTGCTGTTATTGTGTATAATGTTTTTCCTGGTTCTACTCACTTCACTCAACATCAGTCCATACAAGTCTTTCCAGGTTTTTCTGAAATCTGCCTGCTCATCATCTCTTATAGCACAATAGTATTCCATTACATTCATATACCACAACTTGTTAAGCCATTCCCCAATTGATCGGCAACCTCTCAATTTCCAATTATTTCCCACCACAAAAGAGCTGCTATAAATATTTTTATAGATGTAGGTCCTTTTCCCTTTTTATGATCTCTTTGGGATACAGACCTAGTAGTGGTATTGTTGGATCAAAGGGCATGCACTGTTTAATAGCCCTTTGGGTATGGTTCCAAATTGCTCTCCAGAATGATTGAATCAGTTCACAACTCCACTAACAATGCATTACAATTTTTCCACATCTTCTCCAATATTTTCTTATTTTGTCATATTAGCCAATCTGATAGGTTGGAGTAGTACCTCAAAATTATTTTAATTTGATTTTCTCTAATCAATAGTGATTTAGAGCACTTTTTTCATATGACTATAGATAGCTTTAATTTCTTCATCTGAAAACTGCCTGTTCACCTTTGACCATTTATCAGTTGGAGAAGGAATTGTATTCTTATAAATTTGACTCAATTTTTTATATATTTGAATCAATATCTATTAAAAATTACCAAACACTTGCCTTTACTTCATGGTGTCACCTTTCACTAGCGCTATAACTCTGGGTCCAGGATGATGCTTCACCTTTCTCTTTTCTTTTATGCCACAGTGGCTATTCTGTAAAGACTGCAGCCCCATGTCCTAACAACCAATTGTGAAAAGGAAAGGTGTTTTTATAGGCTTAATGAGCTCTTCTTCAAGAACATACATTCAAGAATTCTATCAAACATTTAAAGAACAATTAATTCCACCAGGCAGAGACAAGATGGCGGAGTGAAAGCAGCAACTTATTGAGCTCTCCCCCAAACCCCTCCAAACACATATATAAAAATGGCTCTAAACAAATCCTAAGGCAGCTTAACCCACAAAAAGACAGAGTAAAACAAATTTCCAACCCAAGACAACCTGGATGATTGATCAGAAACGTATATCTCACTGGGCTGGGAATGGAGCGCAGGCTTGCAGGCCTCAGCAAACCTGGAGCAGGCCTCGGAGGACTGAATTGTGGGCAGCAGTGGCAGTTTCCAGACTCCTCAATCCACGAATGCCAAGACAACTTAGAAGGTACAGTGGGAAAAGTCTGTTTCTGCTGTGCTGAGAGAGGAAGCCGGGGTCTCAGCTCCATTCCCCAAAAGCATGGCCCTAGGGTGGGTAGCTGCTTTCCAAGCTTCCAGTCCACAGACTGAGGGGGAATCCAGTGGCTGATCAGAGGGGGATTGCAGGGATATCTCCACTGGTGCTGAGGCAGGAATCTTTTGTTATGCCCATGCTTGGATCTGGGTCACAGTTCTGGATGGGGGTCCTGGCGTGAGGAGGAGCGCTGGCACGGTGGAGCTTATAGTGGCTGTGGACAGGAAACCTTCCTCACAGTTCCAGGACAGAAAGGAGTGCTTGTGGTCACTAATAGACCACAGCACAGGTCAGGAAAGTAGTAAACACCACTACCCTTATCATACCACCTTGCAAGAACTGAAAATTTACAGGTCCCTACAAGTATCTCTGAAAACAGCTGTACAAACCCCCAAAGTTTGGTACAGTACATTCTACACATTGGAAGCAGACTCTTACCTTAGCAAAGAGTTTGAAAACTCAAGTAATTGGCTGGGATCATGAGCAAGAGGCACAAAAAGAGTCAGACTATATTATCTTACTTTGGTGACAAAGAAGATCAAAATATACAACCAGAAGAAGACAACAAAGTCAAAGCTCCTACATCCAAAGCCTCCAAGAAAAGTATGAATCTGTCCCAGGCCTTGGAAGAGCTCAAAAGGGATTTTGAAAAGCAAGTAAGAGAAGTAGAGGAAAAACTGGGAAGAGAAATGAGAGTGATGCAAGAAAATCACAAAAAACAAGTCAACAGCTTGCTAAAGGAGACCCAAAAAAATACTGAAGAAAATAACACCTTAAAAAATAGCCTAACCCAAACGGCAAAAGAGGTCCAAAAAGCCAATGAGGAGAAGAATGCCCCAAAAAGCAAAATTGGCCAAATGGAAAAGGAAGTCCAAAAGATTACTGAAGAAAATACTTCCTTAAAAATTAGAATAGAGAAATTGGAGGCTAGTGACCTTATAAGAAATCAAGACACTATAAAATAAATCTAAGAGAATGAAAAAATAGAAGAGAATGTGAAATATCTCATTGGAAAAACAACTGACCTGGAAAATAGATCCAGGAGAAAGAATTTAAAAATTATTGGACTATCTGAAAGCCATGATCAAGAAAAGAGTCTAGACATCATCTTTCAAGAAATTATTAAGGAAAACTGCCCTGATACAGTAGAACCAGAAGGCAAAATAGAAATTGAAAGACTCCACCAATCTCCTCCTGAAAGAGATCCCCAAAGAAAAACTCCTATTGTAGTCAAATTCCAGAGTTCCCAGGTCAAGGAGAAAATAGTATAAGCTGCTATAAAGAAATAATTCAAGTACTGTGGAAACACAATCAGGATAACACAAGATTTACCAGCTTCTACATTAAAGGACCGCAGGGCATGGAATATAATATTCCAGAGGGCAAAGGACATAGGATTACAACCAAGAATCACCTACCCCAGCAAAACTGAGTATAATCCTTCAGGGGAAAAAATAGTCATTCAGTGAAATAGAGGACTTTCAAGCATTCTTGATGAAAAGACCAGAGCTGAATAGAAAATTTGACTTTCAACTACAAGCCTCAAGTGGAATATGAAGAGGTAAACAGGAAAGAGAAATCATAAGAGACTTAGTAAGGTTGAACTGTTTACATTCCTGCATGGAAAGATGATATTTATAACTCATGAGACCTTTGTCAGTATTAGGGTAGTTGGAGGAAAATAATTATATGTATGTATAGTAGTAGATAGATAGATAGATAGATAGGTAGATAGATAGATAGATAGATAGACAGACAGAGAGATAGAGGGCACAGGGTGAGTTAAAGATTAAGGGGTCATATCCAGAGAATAAAATTAAAGGATGAGAGAGGATTATATTTGGAGAAGAAGAAAGGGAGAGTTAGAATGGGATAAATTATCTCAAAAAAAAAAAACAGAAAAGAAAATGCTCTTACAGTGGAGGGGAAATGGGGGTAGGTGACAGGGAATAAGTGAATCATATTCTCATAGGATTTGCTTAAGGAGGCAATAACATTCAATTGGGTAAGGAAATCTGTCTTACCCTATGGGAAAATAGGGGGAGAGTGGGACAGGAGAAGAGGGGGATGATAGAGAGGAGGGCAGATTGGGAAAGGAGGTAATCAGAAGCAAATACTTCTGAGGAGGGACAGGGTGAAAAGAAAGAACAGAATAAATGGGAGGGCAGGATAGGATTAAGGGAAATAGAGTTAATTTTTCACAACACGTCTACTATGGAAGTGTTTTGCATAACTGTACATGTATAACCTATATTGAGTTGCTTGCCTTTTCAATGAGGGTGGGTGGGTAGGAAGGAAGGGAGAAGATTTGAAACCTAAAGTTTTAAAAAGATATGTTTTAAAAAAATGTTTTCACATGCTACTGGGAAATAAGAAATACAGGAAATGGGGTACAGAAGTCTGTCCTGCCCTCCAGGAAAATAGAAGGGGAAGGGAACAAGAGAAGGGTGGGAAGAGATAGAAAAGAAGGCAGACTAGAGGAAGGGATATTCAGAATGCATGCCATCTTGGGGGGGGGAAGGGTGAGATGGGGTGAAAATTTGGAATTCAAAATCTTGTGTAAGTAAATATTGAAAACTGAAAAAAATAAATTTACACAAAAAAAAGAACAATTAATTCCAATGCTGTTTAGACTATTTAGGAAAATAGGTGAAGAAGGAGTCTTACCAAATTCTTTTTATGATACAAATATGGTGTTGATACCAAAACCAGGAGGAGGCAAAGCAGAGAAAGACAATTATTGATCAATTTTTCTAATGAATATAGATGCAAAAATTTTAAACAAAGTAATAGCAAATAGATTACAGCAACTTATCAGAAGAATAATACACTATGATCAAGTAAGATTTATACCAGGAGTGCAGGGTTGGTTCAATATTAGGAAAACTGTCAGAATAATTGAGCATATTAACACCAAAACCAACAGAAACCACATGATCATCTCAATAGATGCAGAAAAAGCTTTTGACAAAATACAACACCCATTCCTATTAAAAACACTAGAAAGCATAGGTATAAATGGAGTCTTCCTTAAAATAATAAATAGCATCTATCTAAAACCTTCAGCAAGCATTATATGTAAAGGGGACAGGCTAGAAGCATTTACAATATGATCGGGGGTGAAACAAGGATGTTCATTATCACCACTCTTATTCAATATTGTACTTAGCTTTAGTAATAAGAGAAGAAAAAGAAATTGAAGGTGTTAGAATAGGCAAAGAAGAAACAAAGCTATCACTCTTTGCAGATGACATGATGACATACTTAGAGAATCCTAGAGAATCAAGTAAAAAACTACTTGAAATAACAAACAACTTTAGCAAAGTTGCAGGCTATAAAATAAACCCACATAAATCATCAGCATTTCTATATATTACCAACAAAGCCCAAAAGCAAGAGATAGAAAGAGAAATGCCATTTAAACTTACTGTAGACATTATAAAATATTTAGGAGTCTACCTCCAAAACAAACCCAAACTCTATGAACACAATTACAAAACACTTTTCACACAAATTAAATCAGATCTAAATAATTGGAAAAACATCAGTTGCTTATGGGTAGGCCGAGCTAATATAATAAAAATGACAATCCTACCTAAGCTAATTTTTACTTATTCAGTGCCATACCAATCAAACTACCAAAAAATTATTTTGTAGAGTTAGGAAAAATAATAACAAGATTCATTTGGAAAAAACAAAAGGTCTACAATATTAAAGGAACTAATGAAAAGAAATGCAGGGGAAGGTGGCCTAGCCATTGTAGATCTTAAATTGTATTTTAAAGCAGCAATCAAAACTGCTTGGTACTGGCTAAGAAATAGAGTGGTGGATCAGTGGAATAGGTTAAATATGCAAGACACAGTAGTCAATGACTACAGTAATCTATTATTTGATAAACCCAAAGACCCCAGCTTCTGGGACAAGAACCCACTCTTTGAAAAAAACTGCTGGGAAAACTGGAAAAGAGTAGCAGAAATAGGCATAGACCAAATCTCACACATATACCAAAATAAAGTCAAAATGGGTTCATGATTTAGATATAAAGGCTGATACTATAAGCAAACTGGGAGAACAAGGAATAGTTTCCCTATCAGATCTATGGAGAAGGGAAGAACTCATGACCAAACAGGAGATAGAGAACATTATGAAAAGCAAAATAAATAATTTTGATTACATTAAATTGAAAAGTTTTTGCTCAAACAAAGCCAATGCAACTAAGATTAGAAGGAAGGTAGAAAATTGGGAAAGAATTTTTACAACCAGTCTCTCTGATAAGGCCTCATTTCTAAAATGTATAGAGAATTAAGACAAATTTATAAGAACACAAGCCACTCCCCAATTGATAAATGGTCAAAAGATATGAACAGACAGTTCTCAGATGAAAAAATTAAAGCCAGCTATAGTCATATGAAAAAATGCTCTAAATCATTATTGATTAGAGAAATGCAAATCAAAACAACTCTGAGGTAACACATCACACCTATCAGATTGGCCAACATGACAAAACAGGAAAATGATAAATTTGGAGAAGATGTGGGAAAATTAGAACACTAATACATTGTTGGTGGATTTGTGAAATGATCCAACCATTTTGGAGAGCAATTTGGAACTATGCCCAAAGGGCTATACAAATGTGCATACCCTTTGACCCAGGAATAGCACTTCTAGGGCTATATTCCAAATAGATACAAATGGGAAAAGGACCCACATGTACAAACATATTCATAGCAGCTCTTTTTGTGGTGGCAAAGAATTGGAAATTGAGAGGATGCCCATCAATTGGGGAATGGCTGAGCAAGTTGTGGTATATGAATGTAATGGAATACTATTGTGCTATAAGAAATGATGAACAGGCTGAGTTCAGAAAAACCTGAAAAGACGTGTATGGACTGATGCTGAGTGAAGTGAGCTGAACCAAGAGAACCTTGTACACAATAAAGCCACATTGTGAGATGACTAGTATTGATCAACTTAACCCTTCTCAGCAATACAAAGATCTAAGACATCTCCAGACGCCTCTTAATGGAAAATGTTGTCCACATCCAAAGAAAGAAATATGGAAGTTGAATCGCTATCATTTTTTTTTCTCATGTTGAGTTTTATTTCCTCTTTTGAATGGTTCCTCCTATCGGTTTTAATTTTTACTTACACCATTACTAATGTGAAAATGTTTAATCGGAATGTAAATGTATAGCCTATATGAGATTGTGTGCTGTCTTGGGGAGGGTGGTGAGGAGGAAGGGGGAGAAAAATTTTAAACTCAAAAGCACATGGAAATGATTGTTGATAAAGCAAAATAACAAAAGAAAGAACATACATTCAGGGACCCGTGTGATGGATCATCTATCTCCCATTTCCTTAGTATGGCTTTCTTCTTTTCTCTTTAGGCTTTCTCTCAATGATCTCATTATTCCTATGAGTAGCATTCTTGTTCAGTTATGTCTGACTCTTCATGACCTAAATAAGGGTGTAAAGATACTGGAGTGGTTTGCCATTTCCTTCCCCGGCTCATTTTATGGATGAAGAAACTGAGGCAAACAGGGTTAAGTGACTTGCCCAGGGTCACACAGCTAGTAAGTGTCTAAGGCCATATTTGAACTCAGGAAGATGAATCTTCCTGACTCCAAGTCTGACACTCTACCCACTTTGCCTTCCAGCAGTCCTATGGGTAAATTGCAAATTCTAAATAAGTGCCTCCCAAATCTATACATGTGTCTCATTCAAACTCTAGGCCTCCATTGCCAGCTGCTGGCTGGTGATATCCAACTGGTCCCTTCAGCATCTTAAACTCAGCATGTTCAAACTGGAACTCATCATCTTCTTACTTAACGCCTCCCTCCTCCAAACTTCTCTCTTTCTCATCCTTCCAGCCATTGAAATTAATTGACCGGAAGGCATTATTCACTCTTTTCTCCATGTCAACTCTACATATCCAATCAGTTCCCAAGTTTCATCATTGCTACTTTCACAGGGAGAATGGATTTCCTTCTCTCTATTCATATTTCCTCTAGCTCAGTTCAAGTCCTTAATCATCTTATTCCTGGACCTGATATACAAAAGTTCAAAAAATCATGTCCCTTACTTCCTTTTCCCCCTATGCAATCCTATGCCAGATTAAGTTCCCCAAACTGCTGCTTTAAACCCTTTGCATCACTCTTTGGTTGATTCAATGCATGGCTCTTCTCTGTATCTCCAACTTTATCTCATATTACTTCTCTAAAAGAGCCAGTCTCATCTACTGATAACTTTCCATTGCTGGCATTACTTCCATCTCCTGGAGCCACATGGAATTAATCTATTCTTCTTCTACAATGGCAGACATCCAGCTGGAGACAGTTTTCATTCCCCAATCTTGTCATCCACCTTCCTGTCTCAGTATTTTTGCTCTAGTTATCTATCCCTGCCTGAAAAGCCACCTTCCTTTTCTTTTTTTTAAGTTCTACCCTTTATACAAGGCTGAGTTCAAGTCTCTCCTCTTCTGTGAAGTCTTCCCTATTTATCCAATCCTTCATGATGGTTTCTACCTCTGAGCTTCCACAATATATTATTTATTGTTAGAACCATTTAGTTGTCACTTAATAAATATGACTATTTTGTACATTTGCTTATTTCTACCTCCTTGTTACTTTTCACCTCTTACTTAGAGAACAATAATCAAATCCGTATTACCATTACTACTGGAAAGAGTCTGGAAATCTACCTCTCTTTTGCTGTATTCAAGATGTCTCCTATTATATAGAGTGACTTCTGTGACTACAGCTACCTGAATTGTGGCCTACTATACTGTAAGCTCCTTAAGGGCAGGGACTGTCTTGTTATTTATCTTCAGCACTAGAATAGCACTAGGCACATTGTAGACACAATACATCATTGTTGAGAGAAGCAGCGTGGCATGGTGGATGTAGAGTTGACCTCAGAGTCAAGAAAAACTGAGTTTATTATTGAACAAATCATTTCATCTCTCATTGCTCCATATCACTGTCTCTAAGGACATAAGTTGTAGAGGTGGTTCTGATCTGTACTGGAAGAAGGATTCCTCATCTGGAGTACCCTATGTTGGTGAAATTAGGAGATCTGGTAGAAACAAAAAAATTACTCAGGTATGAGCTAGAGCCCACTCAAACTGGTTAGAGAGAACTGATAAATTTTCAGTGTGAGTATTTATACTTTGTTCTGCTACAAGTGAGGGCTTGATTTATTCTTTTGTTGATTTTCCAGATTTAAAGTCACGGATAAAATATTAATAAAAAAATGGATTAAATTCAAAAGTGTGCCCTGTATACTTCTTTTCTTTTCCTTTCCTTCCGCCTTTCTTTGTGGAGAGCCAGTTGTTAAAATGTGCCAGCACACTACTGGAAATGATTATTGACTGATTGATCAATATGTCTGAGTTTCAGTTTTATTATCTATAAAATAAGGAGGTTAACTTCCATAACCTCTTAAGTTCCTTCCAACTCTAAATCCAAGTTCTGCAGACCCCATTGTAAAGACTATAAATCTTTTGCAGGTGGAGACCTTGCCTTATCCCTCTGTGCATTTCTAACAACCAGTAAAATTGACTCACATCTCTACAGCACATTAGGCTGTGCAAAGTGCTTTCCTCATAACACCTCTGTTTGGCAAGGTGTTGGAAATGTAATAGTCCCATTTTATAGATGAAGAACCTGAGGCTCAGAAAAGTTAAGTGGCTTGCAAAGGATCATACTGTGGTAGTGGACACGAGTGGCAGGATTTGAACCCAGGTCTCTTGACCTCAAGTTCTGGGCACTTTCCACTACATTATAGGTGTCTTTTCATAGCACCTTGAAAGTAATTAATTCTAAATAAATGTTTGCTGTTTACGATGGCCTCTCACATGTGCTAGGCTAACTTAGATTAGCCCAAGATACACTTACTATAGTGGCTTGGAAGAACTGAAATTGCTTTTGGGACAAACAGTAGCTCAGGTCTTGAGAAACTGGCTAACAGACCAATAGCTATTGAACCACTTTCATCCTCAGTATAAGGTTATCTACAAAGTAGGGTGATTGGCTTTGGAATCCTATAGCCAAATGTCTCCACAATTGCCAACCAGCAATAAGAATGGTGTCATAAATTGGTTATATTTTACACAAATGCCTATGGGAAAAGCAAGCTTCAGTTAGGGTTGGACATGAGGCTCTCTGCAGCAGTGTGATAAGAATGTAAAGTCTGTGCAATAATAAGAAGCAGCCCATTGGCCCTTATACACCCCTTGTGACATCTCCCTGGCACATATGAGTAGTTCCCTCTCCCCTTGCACTCAGATTGACTCATCATTATTGTTTAGTTCTTAATGAATACTGATAAAATATTCATCACTGGCTCCAATTTTTATTCTTCTCTTTTATTCTAGGGGTTTGGAAATAATGCTCCTGTGTAAGAGACTAAAGGTATCCTATAATAAAAGCACATAAAAATGGGTCAACGAAATGAAAGTGTCAATAAAAATTGTCTTTATGATGACTTCCAGAGCATGCTTGCTGCTGACCTGGCTTTTATTTCTTCTTTAAATATTAATTGTTGATTTGCTAGTTTGAAAGGCTAGTGCTATGTGCTGATCAGTTTATTGATGCACATTTTAATCTGAATGTTTATTATTATTGTTATTTTGGAGGTGTGCTGGAAGAGAGAGAGAATAAAACCGTATAGTACTGCTCCCATGGGAAAAGGTGAGCTTTGTAATACACCTATATGTAATGAGATGAAATCAAGCACTGATACTCCTCTGCTCCTTTGAGAGCCCCCACCTTGTGTTTTGAATGGGTCTTTCTATAGATAGTTGAGAGAACATTGTAGTTTTTTTCTGGACATTGGCTAGTCAGTAAAAAAGAAATAAAGGGAAAAGACAGCTCTTTATTTGCTGTTGTTTTTGTTAAATAATGACAAAAAAAGTTTACTTGTTTTTTTTTTAAAGGCACCAACACAGCATTTTCCTCCTGGTGTATTTCTTTGCTAATCTCTCCCTTGCTTCCATAATATTTCTGTATCACACACTCCATTAATAGATGTGGATGTTTGCTCTTTTAGTTATAGAGTCTTGCAGTTGGAAGGATCTTTGAGACTATCTATTCCAACCTGCAACATAACTTGAGCATTCTTTTCACAGTACCTCTCATCTACTATCATCTGCTTAAATGATTCCAGGAATGCATTCACTATTCACTATTTCCCAATCTAGAATGTTTCATTGTTGGATGAGTATAGTTGCTTTAAAATTATTTCTTCAATTGAACCTAAATCTGTTTTTAGTCAATGTCTATTTATTGGTTCTAGATCTACCCCATCTAGAGTCACAAAGAATTAATCTGTAACCAGTAACTGTCATTGTGGAGCTTGAGTTCACTCACTGGCAACTTGTTCCTTGATCCCTTCTTACTCTTTTATTTTCTCACTGAAAATGGCAGCAAGGTTGAACTTTGAAGAGATCAGTTCTTTCCTTACTGACTGGGCTGACTTGGAGGTGGGACTTTCTCACTTAGTCCCACCTAGCTCATCTTTTCTTCTTTTGAGTCACAGCGAGGAGACTTTTCTAGTCTCAGGCATGAAATGTCTCAAAAAGTTTCATCTAAAGTAAAAATGATAATGGATGTTTAGGGTCCTTTAATTGTAGGAAGGCAAATGGCCCAAATTCATATGAAATCTTCTCTCTGCACTTGGGGAGCTGAAGGGCCATAAAAGTTGTAATAGAATTAGTTCATAATGTCCCTAAAATGTTGAAAATTGGATCTACAGCCTAACCTTCCAGTCACATAGATGGATATGGAGTGTTGTAGGCAATAGACAGTACCATATCTCTCACATGTATAATCAGACCACATATGATGTCCAACCTATGTGTCAATGTGTATCTTCATGTCTCTGGACTTCTCTTTATATGTCTCATTTCCCTCCATTTTGTCTGTTTTAGCACTGGATTTTTCATTTTTTCTCTGTCTCTTCATATTTTGTTTCTCTCTATCTCTATTCTCTCTTTGTTCTTCTCCTGTCTCATATCTTAATTCTAATTTCTGCCTTCTATTTTGTGTCCTGTCTCTTTGTTTCTCTGGGCTGTTCCTATACTCTACTTGTCAAATTGAATTTCGTAATACTAATGCAGGAATTTACATAAATCCCCATTAAATATCACCATGTTGATTTTCACTAACAAGATGTAATCAAAGATGTACACACATATATATACATATATGTGTGTGTGTGTGTGTGTGTGCATAGATAGGGTTTCCAGACATAGTGAGCTGACTTTCAAAAAATTTAAATTTAAATAAAAATTTTAAATGAGAAGTATATAGCTATCAAAAATCTCCAGGTAACATCATGAGAATAGCATCAGGTTTCTGGCAGGGTCCTACTGACTCCTGTGGTAAATGTTCTTGAGGTTACCTCCAAAGGACCTGTTAAACTTTTTTTTAACATAAGCCATAATGAATCTTTTTATATATTCAGTGTTAAATCCTTTAATGTGGTGGTAATTAAGAGGGATAAAATGTCCAGAAGTAATTTCAAAATAAATTTTCTTGTATTTGATCCATTGGGTCCCACTTTCCAAAGGCACATGGTTTGTTATTCAAAAATTATGACTCTGAGTTTCAACTATTGTTAATCCCCTCTCAACTTCTTCCCCTATAAATTTTTGAAGTGCAAGAATTTGTTGGAGTTCAGTTGAACTCTACTGGCTTGAAGTGTGGAAATTAGCCAGAAAATTTTATTTTATTTTATATATATGTATACACACACACACACACGCACACACACACAATACACTTATGTATCACACACATTTATATATGTGAGAGGGTCTGTTGACCTTGAGTTGAAAAGAGGTCACTGGTAGTCATTTATTTATTCATTCATTCATTCATTCATTCATTCACTTTATTTATTTGTTTATTTATTATTTTGAAAAGCAGAAATTCTAGTTTTATAATGTAAAAGAGTAGGAGAAACAATCATTTTGAGAAAGAACATTCCAAAGAAATTGAGAAGAGGCAGGAGCCAATCCTCTCTTTGTATGTTTATTGCCTGACATTGCTTGGCAGAACATTGGCACTTAATAGATGTTTGTTGACTTGACTTTTCCCTAATGATTCTTCACTGATAACATTTTGTAGTGTATTCATCTCTACCATACACCTCTCTATTGCCGTTTGGCTGAGGTTCAGTTTTGATTCTTCTGACATTATAGTGTTTTATAACTTCTAGCCATACAACATATCCAAAAGAATATCAATGTTAAAAAGATGGGCCTTTATTGGAAGGAGAAACTTGCAGTTATTTAAAACATTATATTCTTTTCCAAAGAGAAAATTAATCCCTTTCTCCTGTTCAATTCAGTTGTTCATTTTCAGTGTCAATCTGATTATCTATCTCTCTGTCTGTCTATCTCTATCATACCATAATCTGCACAACCTTTGACTTTTTCTAGTGTGGATAGTTATATTAAACTTTTTTTTTCCTCTTTGGTAATTATGGATATTATTTTTAGAGAATAGCGTAATTTATAGAGGATGGCCTAATGGATAGACAGTCTCAAAGTCAGGAAGACCTGAGTTTAGGTCCCACCTCTAATATGTATTGTGTAACCCTGGCCAAGTTATCTAGTACCTTAACGCTCTAGGCAACTCTGAGTCTATAAGTAATAGAAAAAGTGCTGACTTATGTTGGGGGAGCTTATCTTAGGGCTTTCCTACACAAAGAAATCCCATGTTTTGTCCTTCTCCCTGTCTTTATGGAGAGGTAGGTTGGCAGTATTCCAGAATTTGATGTAGTCCTCAGAATGCTCACTGTCAATTGAAGCACCTGGTGAATCCCACCATCTATTGAAAATCCCACTTCAGTCAGACTCTGTGAAGGACATTGTCTATTACAATGACAGACAGCTTTGGTGAGCACATGACTCCCTATTTTGCTTCTCACTTGATATTAATGAACAGAGGGGGTCACCATACAAAATGATCTCTGCTGTTACATGCTTGATGAGGGAATGAGGAAAGATCGTCCAAGCTTTTAGAAAGGATATTCCATAGCTGAACACATCTTTACAGTCACAATTGACTACAAGGAATAGAGAATACAAGGTCCCACTCTGCTTATTGTTTGTTGGATATAGAAAAGAATTCCATTTTTATGTAACCTTTAAATCTCCTGTGCAACAAAAGTTTTCCCTTGTATCTGTGAAAATCCTACACAGTTCCTTTAAAGGTATACTTGGGGAACATATTCATCTAAACTTTGGCTATATAATATGTGTATATGTTCACCACCCAAAATCACACATGCATCACGATGCCACATAGCAGGGAGGGAACACTGTGACATCTGAGGTCTTAGATTTAGATTCAAAGGACCTAAGCTCAATTGTTTATGCCACTTAATTTGTTATCTGCATTATCTTGGAGCAAGTTATCTACCATCTGTAGGCTTCAGTTCTTTAGCTGCAAAATGAAGTGATTATACTGTATGATTCCCAAAGTCTTTTCCAGTTACAGATCCATAATCCTAAAATCTTTCTAGACCTTTAACTTTGTGCTAGAAAACTGGGTTTAGAACCAGAAGACTTGGTTTGAGTCCCATTTTCTATCTCTGTGACTCTCAGGCCTCAGTTTCCTCATCTGTACAATGGAGGAATTATACTCTATGACCACTGAGATTCTTTCCTTACTCTAAATTTATAAGAAGGGGATTTCTGAAAATAGAATACTCTGGTTCAAAATAGCTTCTCTTCTTCTTTCTGACAACCCCCACCTCTTAATACACAAATGGGGTGATGTGCTTTTGGCCATTTTCCTGCCTTTTAATGCAAATCATTGTTTGTGCTCAGGATTCCTTTATGATGAGTGCCCTTGCTCATAATGAGTGTGGCCTTCCCCATTATGCAACACTGACACTCCATATCTTATTAATGAGTCTTCTAGGCATCCGGTACTAAACAGCTTGTCTTCTTTGACAGTAAAAAAAAAATACCTGAGAATCTCCTTTCCCCATTAATCATCAGTATTGCCAACAGTCCTGTAAGGAAAGACAAAGAGATACAAAGCAAGGGAGGGATTGCTGCCAGTTAGAAAGCCAACCCTTCAGTAGGTATCATATTTGGAAATCATTTAAGTGCCGTTGCTGATCTAGTAAAGCTCACATTATAGAAGGCATAGATTTGCCCAAACTTACAGGAATAAATCACTGTTTCTTACAGTCAGAATGCCAAGGTAAGTATTTTTGTACTGTGTCCAATATTAAAGGGCTTTCACATGCAAAAAATCATAAAATCTTAAGCCTTGACTTAGAGCTAAAAGGGAAGGGATCTTAGGCATTATCTAGTCCAGTCCCTTTATTTTATAGATGAAAAAACATACCAGAAAAGTTAAGTTACTTGTCTAAAGTTACACAGGTAGGAAGTTACATGGCTGGGATTTGAACCCAAGTTTTCTGACTGTAATAATGAGTTCCCTTTCCACTTTACCATGACGTGTGTATAATTTCTTCAGCTTTCGGAGCTCTCAATGTCCAAATGTAGGTTACAATTGGCAGCTTGTTTATATGACTTTGTAGATAAATTGCTCTATGACTTAACAGATAAAACCTACTGAGCTGCCTGAGGTGCATAGTGGTTAGTGAATTTCGCTTGGTCACATAGTTACAAAGTAAAAGAGCCAAGATTTGGATGCAGTTCTGGCTTTAATATTTAGAACAAAATATGATTCACACACACACACACACACACACACATAATATACACATAGTATTTTGTTATTCTGAACTTTGCAAGCATCAACAAATATGAATTTTTGCATACATGAAGAATGTAAAAAGATTATTATATGAACCCATGGATATCTATTACGTGCAGCTTAATTTTTTTAGGCAATTGGGGTTAAGTGACTTGCTCAGAGTCACACAGCTAGTAAGTGTCAAGTGTTTGGTCTGAGGCCGGATTTGAACTCAGGTCCTCCTGACTTCAGGGCCGGTGCTCTATCCACTGTACCACCTAGCTGTCCCAATGCAGCTTATTTTTTAAGAGTATATAATGTATTCAACACATTAATTTCATTAATTGCTTGCTGTTCCCCTCTCATTTTCCTCCTGTTCTTTTCCTTGTATTAAAAAAATACTTCAGTGATACCCCTTAGAAATAATCCTTCTCTTGTAATAGGAAAGCCTATTTAAGCAAAATAAACCTACTCATTGGCCATGTCTGAAAGCACGTGCTTCACTTTTTACCTCTAGTTCATCACTCCTCTGTTAAGGGATGGGCGCCATGCTTCATCATTGGTCCTCCAGAGTCATGGGTGATATTGCATTGATCAATATTTGTAAGTTTTTCAAAGCTGTATTTCCTTATTGTCATTATATATACTGTTCTTTAAGTTTTGTCTACTTCATTCTTCATCATTTCATATAAGCCTTCCTAGTTTAATATTCCTACACAAAGGAAGTCTGCAAGGGCTGCCTGAACTATAACCCTGTGATTCTGCATGCTACATAATTTGAGGAGTGATATATAATTCCAGGCGAGGGGGGACAGACAGCTAACATGCACAGAGTTAGGTGATGAATTATCTGGTGTGACGAACGACAATTGCAGGATATGTAGAGGTGAGTTAGGTGTAAGAAGACTAGAAAAGTAGAAAAGGTCCTGCTTATGAAAGACTTTGAAAGATAAATAGATTTTATATTTGATCCTGGAGATAGTAGGTAGTCGTTAGAGATTATTGAATAGGGGAATTATATGTTTGGACCTGTCTTTGAGGAGAATCAGTTTGACAGATGAGTAGAATATGGACTGGAGTAAGAAGAGATTTGAGGAAGGAAGACCAAGCAGCAGGCTAGTGGCCTATTCTGAGCATGAGGTGATGAGAGTGCACACTGATGTGGTGGCAGTATCAGAGGACATAAGGAATTGTAGATGAGAAATATTATAAATGTAAAATATTTAGGACTTGGCAAATTGGTCTTCCATGTTTATATGTTTTTCTTTTTACAAACTGCAATTATGAGAAATAATAAGTTTCACTTCTTTCTTCATTATTTCCTTCCTAGTGTATACTTTTTTCCTCCTCACTTAGGATATTAAAATAGGACTAAACCATCTATAAGCCTTTTATTTCTCTTCTGTTTGTCTTTATGACCACATAGATAATTAGGTTTTCAATGGAACTCTCATTTCATCTCTCCCTAAAAGAACGTAATTACTTATTCATCATTTAGCCCCTTCCCATTGCTCAAATGTATGTACCTTTCCAGCTTTCTCTTTACTCCTGTGTTTTCATTCAAAGTTTTTACTCACCCTTCAGAAATGTTTGAATTTCTCTGCATCCATTATAAATCCAATCCTGTTCCCCTCCACCTCTTACTTCCCAAGGATTACACTTAGTTCTGTAGTATAAGTTATTCTTGGTTGTAAGCCTTTATCTTTTGCCTTTTGGAATATCATATTCCAAAGTTTTTCTCTTTAAAATAGTAACTGACAAATCTTATGTGATTTTTGACTTCAGTTCTTTGGTGCTTAAATTCTTTCTTCATAGTATTTTTTTTTTTAACCTAGAAGCTCTGGATTGATTTTGGCTTTGATATTTCTGGGAGTTTTCATTTTGAGATTTCTTTTAGAAAATGACCACTATTTTCATTTTACTCTCTGTTTCTGTCTCTCTTTCTCTGTCTCTAACAAGCATTGATTTTTTTCTACCCACTCTAACCCCATTGGAAGAAAATAGAAAAATAAAACCATTTTAACAATATACATAGTCAATAAAAACAAATTTCCGTGTTGGTTTGTACGAAAACATGCATCACATTCTGCTCCTGAGAGTCTGTCACATCTCTGTCAGGAAGTGGATTGCATGCTTCATCATTAGGTCTCTGGAGTCATCATGGTTGATCAACTACATTGATAAGAGTTCTCTCATTTCCCACTTGACTGCACTACTTTGGGACTTCTCTGACATCTTCCATCATGCCCCAGGAAGCTCATTATTTGGAAAACCTCGCTATCCTACAAGATTCTATCAGCCTTGGTAGTCACATCTCATCATTATCCTCTGGCCCTCAGATTGGAGGGTAGAGCCATGAGCTCCCAAACCTCCATTTAAGAAGACAATTCGGCATACACTTATTACCATTTTCCACCTGGCTAAACTGCTTTGAGACTTCTCTGACATCATGAGCCCCACATATCTTTCTCTTTCAGCTTCCTTTGGTGTATTGTCTTCCTCCATTAAATTGTAAGCATTTTAAGTACAGGGACTTTTTTATGTTTGTATCCTCAATGTTTATTATAAATAATGGCACATAGCAAGTACTTAATAAATATTTATTGACTATTGAATCTTCATGGTTGTTTGTGTTTATGATGCTGGATTTATTATATAAATTGTTGTCCTGGTTCTTCTCACTTAATTGCGTCAGTTCACACAAATGTCAAGCTTCTCTGAATCCATCCTTATCATAATTTCTTATGGCACAATGGTATTTCATTACATTTATGTATCATAATATATCTCTAGTCATTCCCAAGTTGGTGGTTTGCTCTATCTTTTTAATATATGTGGTGTTTTCATTTATGATTTCTAGAAATATGGTATCCAAAAGTTTTTATTTTTTCCCATGGGTGAGGGGGGCTTGATTTCCCGGGAATCTGTGATTTTTAAAACATCTCCTTGACATGTTTTTGAGGTTTTCATACAAGATCCCTTACATTTTCTTTCTTTTCAGCCTTTTGATTTTGTTTTATTATTTGTTGTTATCTCTTGGAGTTATTGAGGTTTGTTTGTTCTATTCTCATTTTTAGGGAGCCCGTTTTTAGGGTAAGTTTTTTCTCTTGTACTAAGACATTCTTTTTCCTTTCATTTCCTCTAGAATTCTTATTTTACTTATTATTTCAATTTTTTAATCTTTTTCCCTCATGTGCTCTTGCAGTCCTTGTATACAGACCATTATTTCCTTCCAAGGGTCTGCTTATAGTTGTAATATTACTCTCTTCTTCTGAATTTATCTCTTGGGCATCTCTAAATCCATGGTATTTCTTCCTATTATTTAGTGTCTTCTTCTTTTAAAATAATATCTCTAGACATGATTCCTGATTTGAGACTTTGTTTTAGGGCCAGGCTCCATTCTCTACAATAATTTTAGGCTGACCCCAATTGGTTCTGATGTCAATTTTCTGGACTCTGGCTGTTGACTTCCATCTTGCCTGGTATATCTACACTGAAAGTTCTGGTAAGTTTCAGTATCCCCTGCATTATCTGGATTCAAGGCACTGTGTCCTTTGTTAGCATCTAAATTTAGAGTAACTTACCTTCTGGGGTATCTGTGGTGAAAGAACTATAGGTTTTTGAATCTGCCCCTCACTTCTCCCCCTCTGAGCACTCCTATGTTCTTCAGGGCCCTTTGGAATGTCTTAGATCAGAATACTGTGGACTCCCTAACCCCTACGATGACCTGGTTAAAGCACTGCTGATCCATGGTCAGACTGCTTTCATTACTAACTATTCTCTCTTCCCCTTCTGAGTTGAGGTTGTCTCCCTAAAACATTCCCTTCCCCGACCCCATCTTCAGCCCCATACAGAGATACTCCAGGGAGATACCTGCAGCCTGCAGTGCTCTTGTGAGGTTTCCCCTTTGTTTAGCTGTGCTCCTCTCTATTTATTTATTTGGTGGGATCTCTTTTCCAGTGCCTGCAGGTTTCTGGATATCTATCTTTTTTTTTTTTTTGGTACAGTTCTCACACTGAGTGAAAGCACTTGATGTACTTTCCCTTTGGAATTTTTTATTCATTATTTGGGCTGATCTTTAAAAAAAAATCTTTGCTGGAGCAAATGTGGAAGAACTGGGCTGCTCTGGGACATTTTATGTTATCATCTTAACCAAAAACCCTTCATAAACTCTTCCCCCATAAAGCCTTAAAAATTAGATATTATTCCAATTTATTTTAAGCACACCAGTGTTTTTTGAGTGTAAGATATCACAGGGCCTTGCCAGGATGTGATAATAGAGTGTGATAAAGAATGGGGAATGACTTTGTCTTTGTATATTCATGTAGCCATTGATGTGAAGAATGGTGCCCGCAGGAACCAGACACCTAATCATAACCTTTTTTTTTCCTGTTCTATTACATATAATGTTGATAATGGATATGCACACTCAGAAACCTTTTTTGAGTCCTTTTCTTATAGATGGAGGGGCTGCATTATCTACTTGGTGAATACATCTTATAATGATGACTCATGGATGTTTCACTACTTAAAATAATTTTGAAAAAATAACATGATGAAAGCTTAAAATTGTAACATACCATTTTGTAAAACAAACTTAATAATTTGTTATTTGTCTTTTGTTTTTATATCCCCTTGATTTCCTCCCTCTCTCAGAGAGTTATTAATTGTAAGGAAGAATAAAAAAGAAAAAAAAGTAATTCAGCACAACTAACTTGATATTAATCAATTCTGATAGTATATGCAGAGTTCCAGAAGGAAGGAGATGTATTCTCACACATCTTCAGGACCAAGTTTAACCATTATAATTTCTCCACATTTAATTTCTTTCTTTGTTTTTTGTTCTATCCATTTACATTATTATAGTCATCGTGTATATTTTCTTGGTTCTTTATACTTTGCTTTTCATCAGTTAATATTTGTTCTCATGCTTCTCTCTATATATTTTTTCATATTGATAGTTTCTTATGGCACAGTAATATTATATTACATTTGTATATCATGTTATGTTTGCCATTTCCCAGTTGATGGCATTATTCCCTTTCTGATGAGGCCTCTGTAGCCTTTGACACTGTTGATCACCCTCTTCTCCTTGACACTTTGTCCTTCTGCTTCCTCTGGGTTCTCCTTCTATCCATCTGGCCACTCTGTCTTAATCTTCTTTGCTAGATCCTCATCCACATTATACACGCTTACTGTGGGTATCCCACCAGGATCTGTCCTAGGCCTTCTTTTTTTCTCCCTCTGTGCTACTTCATACAGTGATTTTTATCTGCTCCTATAGATTTAGTTTGCATCTCTATGCTGATTATTTCCAAATCTCTATATCCTACCCACTGCTGACCTCCGATCTTGCATCTCTAATTGCTTTTTAGATATCTCAAATTGACTGTCCAGTAGACATATTAAACTCTACATGTTTAAAACTGAACTCATTATCTTTTCCCTTAAATTCTCCCCCTTCCAAATTTCCCTACTACTGTCAAGGGTAATACTATTCTTCAGGCTCCTCAGACTCATAACTTACATGTTATCTTTGCCTCCTCACTGTTTCTCACCACCACCCCTCACCACTCCCACAGCCATTTTGTTGCCAAGGCCTATTAATCTTTCACAGCTTCTCACAAATATGCCCCCTTTCCTCCTCTGACACTGCCACTTCCCTGGTGCAGGCCTGCATTGCCTTAACCATGAACTATTACAATAGCATTCTGGTGGGTCTCCCTGCCTCAAGTCTCTCTTCACTCCAGTTCATCCTCTTTTTAGCTAGAAAGTAATTTTTCCTGAAGCAGAGGTCCAACTATATCACTTCCTCAATTCAATAAACTCCAGTGGCTCTGCATTGCCTCCAGGATCAAATATAAAATCATCTTTTTAGCATACAAAGCTCTTCAGGACCAATTTAATCAAGTGACATCAGTCTCTTTGCTGTTCCTTAAATAAGACATTCCATCTCTCAGTTCAGGACCTTTTTTCTGTCTGTCCCTTATGTCTAGAATGCCTTTCCTACTCATCTCTGCCAGATGAATTCCCTGGCTTTCTTCAAGTTCCAGTTAAAATCTCATCATCTAGAGGAAGCCTTTTTTACCCCTTTTTCCATTTGTTTATGCATTTTTTTTAGCATTCATTTAAAAAAAATGAGTCCCAAATTCTCTCCATCTTCTCCCCTCTTACTCCTTCTCTTCCTCCTGCCTCTCCTATCCATTGAGAAGCTATATAATATAAACT
Organism: Phascolarctos cinereus; assembly: GCF_003287225.1. NCBI lineage: Eukaryota > Metazoa > Chordata > Mammalia > Diprotodontia > Phascolarctidae > Phascolarctos > Phascolarctos cinereus. The sequence continues at coordinate 150,936,499 of NW_027555847.1, read as the reverse complement.
ATACCTGTGAAGTCATGTAAAACATATTTCCCATCACCTCTTAATTCTAGTGTTTCCTGCATTTTTCCTGTATAAAGCTTATATGTACATATGTTTTTGCCTGTTGCCTCCTCCAGTAGATTGTGAGCTCCTTAAGGGAGGAATTGTCTTTTGTCTTTTTTTTTTTTTTGTATACACAGAGCTTAGCACAGGGCCTGGAAAATAGTAGGAACCTGAAAAATATTGATTAGTGAGCATCTATTTTTCCCCAAGTATTTGCAACTACAAAAATAAAGCATAGTTTTTCAAAGAAAAGGAGTTGACAGATATCTTCATAGATGGCTTGGTTCGTTTTAAAATGCAGTGCTTGAAATGCTCTATCTCCATTTTATTTATAAAAATCTCACTTATACCTAAAACTGTGGAAATAGGGATATTAGCCTTTGAATTCCTGTGGAATTTAGCTCAATGCCTTCCACATGGTAGAGTAATTAATAAATGTTTGCTGGATTGAATTTAATAAATAACTGCATTTTGTATAGATTCAATGTCATCAACTGAACTCTTTATTGCAAAGGAATATGCATATGCTTTGTGCAATTCTTTCATTGTTCCTTTTTCTTAACACTTCTTCACACTTTCTTGACTGACTTCTTGAGCTGTAATGTTTGCTTTATAGAGCAGCCTATGAGTATTCCCTGGCACTGTGTGTGTATACATACATATATATGTATACCTATATATTTATATATATTGTATATATATGTGTATATATATACACGTGTGTGTATGTGTGTGTGTGTGTATATATATATATATATATATATATATATATATATATATGTATGTATGTATGTATGTATGTATAAAGCATAGAAACTTAGGAGCTCAGCCTTTGGAAGTCTATGTAATTCAATACATATTTTAATTGGAGTATATGATCTCTACTATTAGGTTAGCCCAATTATTGGCAGAGGGGAAGTTAAAAAAAATCAACTCTCCTAGAAAAACTGAACTAGTAAGCTGTATCCATCTCTTTTTCGACATCTGCTATGCCTCACTTTGATTTTGTACACTTGGATTAGGGAGAAAAAAGCAAACCAATGCAAACTGAATTTGGAGTTAGGTGCTGGGTTCAAATCATGGCTCTACTATTTGCTAGCTATATGACTTTGAATAAGAATCTTTTCCTCTTCCAGCTTAATTTTACTCATGTGTTAAATGTTGGGATGGACTTGATGACCTGCCATGTCTCTTCTGTCTCTAAATCTTTGATCTTATGATTTTCTTATGTTCTAAGAACAGTGACTATATTCATGCTGTTCTGCGTTTATACAAATCTTCATATTCTTCCACTAATCCCCCTCAACAGTAGACCTCAGCCCCCATTCTTATATTTTAGCAATCTGTGTAAAAGTAGAAATATACCAGTAAAATGACATCCACATGCAGAGAAAGAACTATGAAGTCTGAATGCAGATCAAAGCACATTATTTGCTCTCTCTCCCTTTTTTATTTTGTTTCTTCTTTCTCATGGTTTATCCCATTGGTTCTAATTCTTCTTACAGCATGACAAATTTGAAAATAGGTTTAATATGAATGTATATGTAGAGTTCATATGAAATTGCATGCCATCTTTGGATGGGAGAAGGGAATGAATGGGGAGAAAATTTGGAACTCAAAAGCTTATGGAAGTGAATGTTGAAAACTAAAAATAAATTAATTAATTAAAAAAAGAAATCTACCATGGAAAATTATCTATATACTAGCTTTTAATGGGTTAAACAAACTTGTATAAAGTGAGGAAAGCATTTTAGAGTCACAAAATTCACTATGTAATTGAACAACAACTGTTTACAATGAATGTTCTGCTTCAAAGTGTATACCTTGGTGCTCAACCATGTTGTATATAGTTTATGTATTAAATATCAAGAGATGCTTAATGTCTGATGATCTGTGAACCTGGAACAAGTTTCTACTGAGCAGAATATTGTTGAATCAACTTTGTTAAAAATCTAGATTTAAAGGCACACATAGCTAATTTAAACCAAAATTGTATAAATACTGCAAATAGCATGGAGGAGGAATAATTCTTGAAAAGTGTTTAACCATTAGGGATTCATTCAAATGAATGAGCAGAATCATATGATACCATTTCTTCATTTAAGCTAATTTGTGGCTTAATGTATTGGGATAGCTACAGAATTAAATAGCACACTTACTCTAGTACCTAAAAATGTTCAATATGCCTAATGGTCCCATAATAAATATCCAACCCTGGAGATGTAGTATGTTGAAGAGAATTGCTTGGGAAATCTGGTATTTTTTTTAAAAAAAAAGATGTATAGCTAGATTAAAGAAAAAGAAATCTATTTTTATGATTTCAAATTGTGTTTTGAGTTGAATCACTGACCATCACTGCAATATATGATCATACTTCATCAATAGGCTATGCCATATCAGTGTATTTCAGTTTTCATTGGCTCACCAATCTCAGTCATACAGGCCTTCATTTCAACTAGCATGCCCATACTGAGCTGTCCTGAACCTTCATCCCTATTTAGATCCCTTTCACTTCTTCCCAGCTCCATTTGTAGTTTTCCTGTTGCCCAGTAGTTCCTAACCTTTTTGACAGTAAGACTCCCTTTTGAAAATTAAAAAAAAAAGAAAAAGAAAAAAGAATACAACTCATGGACTATCAGATGATAGTTGGTATATAATTGCTGGGTATGTTGCTAGGAATAAAGAGTCTTCCCAGAAGAATTACATGATCCAGTTCAATGCTAGGTAATAGGTCCTCTTATTTGACGCATTATAGGAAAGGCCACATGCCTAACTAAACTAGAGGGCTTTAAGGGAGCACTGAGACAGAAGGAAAACTAAAAAGGAGTACTATAGTGGCACTCACATTCCAAACTGGCGTGGCATCTGACACTTCCAAATTTAGGGAACTCATTGCCACTTCTTTCACTTTCTTATACACAGACATCTTGGATGTGCTTGGACTAATACCTTCCAACTAAAATAACTCACCAGTCCCCCATAGTCAGGCCAAGACTTCCACTTCTAGAGTAGGAAGAGGAAAGGAAAGGAAAGGACACCACCAATTATGTTGTCAGAGAGACTTAGGCACAATATTCTCCAGTTCATACTTAGAAGACAGAGTCCACTAAGGTTTTATGAATGTCTGCTCCCAGGGGCTGGTACAGGGTCATATCAATTCATCATTGTGGCTTGTAGGTTCAAAATCATTCCATGAATCAGGGCAGCTATGATACCTGTAAGATTAGGACATCTAGGAGATGGACTATGGCAGATCAGTTTTAACAATGAAATGATTTTGATTGATTTCTATCTTCAAAGTCACAGGTTAAGAGGGGCCAGTGTACTAGGTAACTGGAAGTTTCTAGTCCAGGAGCTTGCAGGAATCAAAGAATAAGATTGAGAGGGTAGAGAGGAGGGATTGGTTCCAGAGAAGGCGCATGGAGTAAGACAGGAAGTACCAGGCAAGAGGAGGGGTCAGATAGTTTATAGGACAGAAAAAAAAACTCAACAGTCCCCACCCCACAATAAATTTTTTTCTGGACCACAAGTATCAATATGCATTGATTGAGAAAATACATGATACTAAAGCTATTCTAAATCCAGTAATGTATGTGGTTGATTCCGTATGCCTAGAGATTTTTTTTTTCACTAAAGGCAGATAGGTGATCTCTTATTATCTCCACAGTTATCCATGTTATTAACTTCTAATTAGCTATTTTTGTTCTATTCTTTTCAGTCTTAAGATCATTCTTTTGGCAGAGAAAACAAAAGCAAATTAAAAAACAAAATAGCTTTGTCTTCTCTCCCTCTTCCTTTAATATATACTATGTCAAACAGTGATGAAGTCTATTCTCTGTCCACCAATAGAGCTTTAAAAAAACCCTCTTTTACTTGTCCTTAGCATTTCTCACCAGCCTCATTTCATTGTGAGCTCAACCACTCTTGACACTTAGAGCTCTTATTGTAACACTAATCACAATAAATAATTGCACTACTTCAATATTTTCAGAAATCTTCCATGTGGATACTCTCTTCACCGACACAGATTGCAACCCCTCTATGATTGGCACATAATCTTTTGTATGCTATTATGTTTTTTTTTTTCCCAAATGCATTACCCATGTTGACTTTTCTAGAATTAAAAGGTTATATTTAAATCTCCCTATTACATATATACATATTTTAGTTTGGGTATCCAGGGACAAAGTAACATACACACACACACACACACACACACACACACACACACACATATAAACACACATTCACAAGAAAAAAGCACTTCCAATTTGCCGCTAATCATTCTTACATCTAGATCCTGTATCTGTTGGCCTCTCCTGTGTGCTCTCATTTCCAATGTAGAAATTATTAAAGGCTCAACATTGTGCCAATCATATATTTACATCTTCCTAGAGTTACTCATAGCTCTTCAAATGTTGATATCCTTCCACAGAGGTTCTTAACCTGGCATCAACAACTCCCCAACAGATATATGGATTTATTTCAAGGTGTCCATAAACTTGAATGGGAAAAAATTGCATCTTTATTTCAATATAATTGGTTCCCTTTGTAATCCAATATATTTTATTAATTTAAAAACATTGTTCTGAGAAATTTCCTTTAAGTTTGAGTCTCCCCATTTCTCTGTCTGTCTGTCTGTCTGTCTGTCTGTCTCTCTCTCTCTCTCTCTCTCTCTCTCTCTCTCTCTCTCTGTCTGTCACTCTTGCATTTGTGGGGGAATGGGGAGGATGTTTTATATGAATACTTCGTGTCATACCTTCTTAGTAAATCCCTTTTCTAAGGCTTAATAAGTTAATTGATTAATTGTTGACTGAGAAGAATACCAACAAGGGATCAGGAACAATGGCTTTTAGAAACCCTAGCATCTTAGGGTTACCCCTAGAATCCTGAAGTACACAGTAGGTAATTGGCTGCTTTCTGAGGATCCAGCATGCCAGTTCCAGGGAGGTAGCCCAGAAAAAAATGCCTTAGTAGAAGAGAGGAATAAAAGTATTGTAGAACTAAATTGGACTATAGAATATGTGAAAAGAATGACTTTTTCTGTAATTCTCTTTTCTCATGGTTTTGTGCCTTTGAACTCTCAGAAGCAAAGGGAATAGGAATGCTAATGTGCTCTCTCAAAAAAAAAATGAAAAGAGCATACTGTTGACTTTAAAGCTAGGCCATAGTTGTTGGCAAGGTCTTCAGTTCTTATTAGAGGTAGTAGTGATGGAGGCAATGTTCCTTGGCCTACTTTGGGACAGGTTATTATAAATAATAAGCTGCTTCTTGTTATGGTCTAAGAATTTCATTGCCGTTGCTTGGATGCTGTAGTGATAGGAAGATCCTGAATCATTTATGGCAAGGATTTTCATTGGTAACAGGGTTTAGAAGTTGGTAGGGACTTCAGATGCCATCTAGTATCCAATCTGTACCCAACCAGAATTTCCCTCTTCCAGATCCATTATCAATGGTTATCCAGTTTCTACTTGAGAAGCTCCTATGACAAGGGAAGGGTTAATTTTTTGAGACAACCCATTTTGACAACTCTAATATATCTTTTTTCTTATTTTCTCATTGTCTTGTTTTCTTTCTAAAATCTCTCTACAAAAATCCATTTAATGCTCATATGAACTGTTCTCATGTTAATTAATATAGATACCATGGTACAATGGAAAGATAACTGGCTCTAGAATTAGGACCTAAAAGAAGTGATTATTTTTCTATTTTATGAATTGAGGTTTTCTTTTCTATTTCCTCATTTGGGGACTAGCCCTTGCAGGTCATTAAGTCAAGTCTCTAGGGACATTGCTGATAGATGAGATCGCCCAAATCCTCTGGGTACATGCTCTGTGATCTTGGCTAGGACTCTACCCAACTGGAAGACCTTACAAACTGAATCTAATCTAGGTAAATTACTGTTCTTAGGAAGTAATTCTATGTCCTGGCATCCCCCCATTGTGGTCTAGGGTAACCCAGCTTATGAAGAAGAAAACCAACTAGAGTGGTCTGAATAAAGATGGATTCCTTTGTCCAGATTGCTGGAGGTGGTTGAATCTCTTGGTTAAGTCACATTCTCTGCAGGAGGAGCTGAAGACTTTTAGCCCACCTCTTCATTAATATGTCTACCCCTTCATTAATTGTTCACCAATCACGGTTGATTTTCCCCTGTCAAGGGTACCTCCTTTTCTAATAGTATTTAAGCATTCAGTGATCTCCATGGTTTGGTTTTTGGTTACCAAGAGAAGCCACTGGTCATCAATTTATTGATTTTCAACTAGCCTAATTAATAAATTGATTATTGATTACTCAGAATCTCTGTCTCTTAGGCTTTTCATTTGTCTCAGATGTGCATTAAAATCTTCCTTCTGACACTACCTGTGTGACCAAGGGCAAGTCACTTAATGTCTCCCTCTCACCGAGTTTCTTCATCTACTAAAAATGAGGGGATTGGACTAGATGATTTAGGAGGTCCCTTTCAGCTCTAGTGATATGACATTCCTTTAGTAAATTCAAACAAAGTGTCTCTACAAGATGCTAATGTCGAAATACTACTGAATCTTTACAAGGGGAAACTTAGTAGCATAGTGTTAAGGAAGTCTTTAAAACAAAGCATGCTTTGTGATGTGGAACCCAGCGAGTGTTTTGGACTAATAGAAAGCAAGTGATCTGCTGTTGCTCTTCTTATGTGGAGAACTACAATGAGATTCTTTGCTCAGAAATTTGAGGAAAGACCTCAAGCAATGCTTCACATTCTGTTAGGATGGTTTAAGGGCATGCCTAGAGGCAAAAGAATGGACCAGGTGCTATTTGGGAGTCCTTAAGCCCTTTGGAACCTTTGATTTCCTTCCAACATATGTCATATTGAAGAAGCAAGTTAGACAAAAGGTATTCCCCAAGAATCCCAGGAATGCACAGGCAACTCTGACTGTAGTACCCAGGGCAAGATCCATTGTCTTTGCCCTCAGAAGGAGACTCTTGTGTTCTTTATTTAATTTTCTATTTCAAACAGAAGTTTAAAAAGAGTTTGGCACTCTGGGACACTTGTGACTCACTTTCTATGTGAAGTGCTCCAATGACTCAGGCTTGGAGCACCTAAGACACACTATGCTACTTGTAATGTGGAATTAAAAACAAACACCTCACCCTTCTCCCATCATATCTTGTCGCCCCTGCCAGCCAGCCAGAACTCATCAGAGCAAATATTTTACATAAAAAATTGAAGCTAAAAAAAAAATTAAATTAAAAAATTAAAAAAAGAATTGAAGCTATCTGGAGAGTGATGCATACTCAGTGATATTAGATCATTGTTTTTCTTTCCATTTTTCCTTCCTTCCTTCCTTCCTTCCTTCCTTCCTTCCTTCCTTCCTTCCTTCCTTCCTTCCTTCCTTCCTTCCTTCCTTCCTTCCTTTCATATCCCAGTTGCCTCTGCTAGCATTTCTATTTGTGGTGAGTTTGCCAGATTCTATAGAAAGGGTACATAAGAGAGAAAACTGGGGGTGCTGGTGGTGAAAGAGTCTAGAGGGAGTTGAATTTCAAATTTGAGTATAGTACTGCCTGGTAGGGCAAAATCTCTGCAGATGACGGGGTACTTGGGTGCTTGTGTTTGGGTGCTTGTACTTGGACCCACATTTCTCCCTAGCCTCAGAAACACTGTCCCTGACAGTTTCTCCCCAGCCCAAGGACTCTGTGCTTAGCAGTTACTCATGAGTGGGCCCCAGCAAGACCCTTATCACTCTCCCTGGTGCAGTTCCAAATAGCACCTGAAGGATTTATTAGTTTAAACTGGCTTTGCACTGGGTCATAAAGACATTCTTACCCACTACTATACTATACTACCACCCTACCTTATTATCTACATCCTGGGCTCCTCATTAACTGTATTCTAGACTTAAGACGTATGTATACTCCCAACATCTATCTTGTCTAACAAGACATTGATTGGTGGCAGACTGGACAACTCTCAGTTACACTGAACTGTAGTTGACTTATTGACGTAGCAGGCCTAAAACCACACCTCCATGTGCCCCCCTTGTGGGCTTTTCCTAATGAACTCTGGGTAAAATGCCTGCACAGTAGGTACAAGAAGTGCATGTTCTTTTAAGAACTGACCACTCTTTAACCACTCCCTAATCCCACCCTGAATCCCTTAGTTAGCATATTTGGCACATGTTTTATTATATTTTATCCTATATAAACTTGAACTATACCTCTCTAAGGTTGCAGGATCCTTTAAGAATCCTTGCCTGCTGAAAAGCATAACAACAAACTTTGCCACCTTGGCTTAAAGAATGCTTGAGTCTGTGAATTCATTCCAGATGACCCATGTACTTCAGTCTTTGAGGGGTCAAAACCTCTCAACCTCTCAGCCCGCAACACAGATACATTGTTAAAAATGGATAAGTTATTGTTTGGCATACTTGACAATAAAGAGAATTGAGCCTAGCCATGCCACCATTTTTAATAAAATAAAAAAATGAAGATACTTTTTAATTTCCACATTTTTATGACCTTTAGCATTGTTTTTCATCCAAAATCAAGTGAGTTCCAGTTGAATCCAGCATAAAGGTGCTTTTTAGTAATGTGGCTGGTATGTTTATGTGTTTTTTCAACATATTATTTATAGCACAATTCAGATAAGTATAGGAAATTATTTAAAAGACACACAGAGAAATTTTGTGAGCTTATTTTAGCATCATTGTATGATCCATTTTGGTCTGCTCATAGCTACAAAACAGTATGACTTGTTTTACGGGGCAGAAATGCTCCCTCACTAATTAACAATCTTCTAAATTATAGAAACATAACATCAATTTTCAAAAGGCAACTCATAAATTCATGGAATCAGAGATTTGGAGCTGAAAGGGACCTTGGAATTTACTGAGTCTGAAGCACTGAGAAATTAAGTGATTTTCACAGCTAGAAGGGCCTGAGACAGCATTCAAACCTAGGTCATTCTGACTCCAAGTCCAATATCCGATACACTAAACCACATTGCATGTAAATCTCAGAGTTGCCTGGACCCTTAGAAATATTCTATCCCACTCATTTAACAGATAAAGAAACTGAGGCCTCCAGTGGATTGCTTTATCCATCTTCACATAGCTAACTAGATAAAGACATTAAACCAGAACTCCTGTTTCTGGACTTGTCCTTCTGTGCTCTCTCTATAACAGTATGTCACTTTCTTATCTGATTTTTTCATACCTGCCATGATTGTCCACTGTGAAAACATGATGAGCTAGTAAAAATTTACAGCATGAGCTCTTACGTACAAAGGCAGCTTCGTGAAGAAAGTAGCTCTGACTTCATCTACTACCTCAAAAATCACTGGTAAAGACATTCTCATCCCTACTGTTCACAGTAGGCATTTAGTGGGAAGTCCTCTTTCAGGTTGTGGTGATTGTCTTCATGTATACTATGAGAATTGGCAAAATCAAAGCCAAATTGAATATCTAGGCATAGGATTCAGGGACATAGAAGGAGATGGTGATTATGAAATGTCAGCCTTGAGGAAAATGAGGTGAGAAACTAAATTAGCGTTTTTACCAGAGCTTCTGAAATATCTCATACCTGTTAAACAAGAAGGAAAAAATCTATTTTGATTGTCATATAATTAAAATATTACCTTTACCTTGGAAATAGCCCTTAACATTCCACTTATTTGTGCATGTATTTTTGTGGGAGAAGGAAGAGGAAGGGATCTTTCTTCTCTCTTAAGCTTGAACGATGTTTGGCAGTTTTGTGTTTGGCCCTAAGAGATTCCGAAACAAACCCTCAGAAAAACAACATGCTCCCAGAGCCTGGCACCAATGTATTTAACTGTGAAATTAGAAAATAAGGAAATAAGGAAGCCAAAGTGTGTGTATGAAAGTGACACAGAAATAGACAAGCAGAAGGGAAGAAAGAGGGAGGTGGTGGGATAGGAATGAAGAGGGAAAGGAAATGGGAGAGAAGAAGGAAAAAAAGAAAGGAAAGGGAGAGAGAAGGAAGAGAGGTGAAGGGAAAGAGGAAGAGAGGAAACTGAAAAGGAGAAGGAAGAGAAAATAAAGAAGTAGAGAAATAGCAGGGGAGAAAAAAAGAGACAGAGAGGAAGAGGACAGGGAAGAAACAGGAAGGGGAGAGGGAGAAGGAAAGAGAAGTTAGGGAAGAAGAGGGAGAAGAAGAGAGCAAACAGAAAAGAAGAAGAGGAAGAGAAAATAAAAGGGGGACAGAAGAAAAAGATGGGAAGGGAGGGAAGAAATTCTTTTGGCATGTTTGGGAACCCTGCATTTATTCTACTGCTGTTCTATTCTATTCTATTCTATTCTATTCTATTCTATTCTATTCTATTCTATTCTAGTCACATTAAATGCCATCTGAAAATTTATAAAGCATTTTTCTTACATTATCTGTGGACCAAGTACTCTCAAGGATTCTGGAATCACATGGGCCAGTTTGATCCTGGAAGATGATCCAAGAGTGGTCTGTTTTTTTCTCTGTTCCTAACTTTCCATTAAACTGTTGGGATATCTGAATAAAACTTAGGGATAACTGACATTTACATTTCCTGAAATGTGGTTATTGAGGTCCCCAGTGACATTCAATGTATAACACAGGCATTGAGTATGGAGCAGCTTTTATTTTACCCAATGCAGAAAATGCCTCAGATACAAAGGCCTCACCAGAGGCCATGAACAGATACATAGATGTTGAATTTTATATAGTCATTGGAGTATAAAGACACATTAGGGGACTACTACACAGCTACTTTCCACTTTTGACCATAACTTCCAAGCATCTTATAGCAATAATAGGGTTAACAAGGTTCATCTCTTGACTGTTCCTATATCTAAAATGAACATATGGTACAACTTTAGCTCTTTAGCTAAAGGACAATCCTCTGGTGATGTTGTTGTTCCTTTTCCAACAAACATACTATTTTATAGAAATAAATTATATTGATATGTTTTGTTTTTACATCACCTAAATTTCTCCTTGTTATCCCTTCCCTTCCTTCTACAAAAGAACTATCCAACACAAGAAATAACTTTTTAAGAAATAAAAAGAAAAAAAGGAATAATAGGAAAAAATAGCAAAATTAATGAATAGATGCAAAAAATTCTGACAATATATGCAATGTGAAACCCCTATCCAGAGAGTAGAGGTAAATGTCCTCATATCTCTTACCTGAGGCCAATTCCATTCCCCATAGTTTTGCAACATTGATTTTTAAAACATTTTTCTGTGCTTATTCTTTCCACCTACATTGTAGTCATAGAGTTTATTGTTAACTTGGTTTTCCTTACTTAATTTTGTATAAATTCATATAATTTTTTCCATCCTTTTCTGTATTTATCATAGTAATAATTTCTTACAGCAAAGAAATAGACTGTTATATTCATGCATCACAATTTGCTAAACTACTCCCCAGTTAATGGGCATTGACTTTGTTTCTTATTCTCTACAACCACAAAAGTGTTGCTATATGAGGTCTTTCTTTTCTTCCTTCCTTTCTTTCTTTCTTTCTTTTCTTTCTTACTTCCTTTCCCTTTCTTTCTTCCTTTCTCTTCCTTCCTTCCTTCCTTCCTTCCTTCCTTCCTTCCTTCCTTCCTTCCTTCCTTCCTTCCTTCCTTCTTTCTTTCTGTCTGTCTGTCTTTCTTTCTTTCTTTCTTTCTTTCTTTCTTTCTTTCTTTCTTTCTTTCTTTCTTTCTGTCTTTCTTTCTTTCTGTCTTTCTTTCTTTCTTTCTTTCTTTCTTTCTTTCTTTCTTTCTTTCTTTCTTTCTTTCTTTCTTTCTGTCTTTCTTTCTTTCTTTCTTTCTTTCTTTCTTTCTTTCTTTCTTTCTTTCTTTCTTTCTTTCTTTCTTATTTTAACTTCTCATTGCCAATGAACTCGGCCTCTTGTATAGGATTTATAAGAGTCTTAAATTGCCAGTAGCAGCTAAGAATTTAGAGATTTCTGAACTGGACAGGTTTTCTACATAGTCTGTTAACTGAGGGTCAATCAACAACTATTACAAAAGCTATTAATATGGGTTAAGTATTAGGGATACAAAGAAAGGGAAAAAATCCTGCCTTCAAGAAGCTTATATTCCAATGGCAAAAACAACATGTAAAAATAAACTAGGAACATACAAGACATTACTAATTCTTTTCTTTGGTTGATTTTCTTTCAGGCCAAGAAGTTTTTTTTTAATTTTTAATTCTCATAAAAAACACAACAGAACAACAACAACAACAAAATACAAAGACTCCCTCTGCTTGACTAGGTTTTCATCCAAGTTTCTAAGTAGGATAATCAAAAGGAGACCATCTGTCTGTACTATATTCCAGACTGAATGGAATGAACTCTCTTAAGCTCCCTAGAGAAAGTGTTCATAAGCCTCCTACCTTTGCTGATCCAAAGAGCAGTAGCTGGTTTCAATAAACAGCAAGGGTTTCAGTCTATCCTTCCTTACATTTTCTACTTTTCTGAGTTTCTCTCTCATGATGTCAATATAAGCTTATCTGGAAAGTAATCACTGTGAATCATTATTTAAGGAACTCATTCAAAAAACTGAACCCAAACTTAGAGTCATAGAATTTTAAATCTGGAAGGAGAAGTTGGGAGGATCATAGAGTTCAAACTTTTATTTTACAGCTTGCGATAGAAACCGATTCCTGGCCCCTTGCCTGAAAGCACAAATCTGAAAGAACTCTCTCAGCCAGGACATTAAAGTCATTGCCTTGGGCTCTTGGTTTCAAATCCTGGCTGCTTAAATAGGAATGAAGTTATCACACACTCCACCCCCCAATTTCCCATTCTTCAATTCCTTCCTCCCTCCATCCAGTTTGGCAGGATTGAATGTCAAGACAAGTCAATAAGCAAGTATTAAGTGCTTGTTAGATGCCAAGATCTTTACTAAGTACTGGGAAACAAAGAAATACAAAAAGGATGGTGAGACACTGCAACGGTACGGACTAATGTTGACTTTTCAGAAACATTCAAATGACTTAGCTGGAGTAAAGAGACACATAATTCTGTAGTAAGGTCCTAAAATCAGGTATAGGGATCCCTTTGGAATGGCAGTGGCCCTGTAAATTTGTTTAAAAAAAATTTCAATAACTGTGTTTCAATATAACTGGTTTCCTTTGTAATCCTATGTATTTTATTTAATTTATTTGAAAGACACTATTCTGAGAAGGGACATATATGACATATGATAAGTGTCTAATAAATTCTTATTAGCATATTGACTAGCTACAATAGGTGAAAAAATGAAAAAAAGGATTGTGCATGTGACACCAGTACATGAGGCAGGGAAATGTCGGACAGAGGCCAAACCTTGATGAAGCAGCATGATCTTGAGAAAGATCATAGAATCATATTTTTAGAGATAGAAGGAATTGGCCAGAAAGTTCAACTCTTTCATATTACAAACAAGGCAAATGAGACTATGAAAGTTAAGTGGCTTGCCCAAGGTGACAAAGCTAATAAATGTAATTGTGAAGATTTGAACCCAGATCTTCCTGGCTTCAAGTCCAGCACATTATCCACTTTACTTCACTGCCATGTTGGGCTGGAGGAAATGGTTTAGTTTAGCTGACTCAGACAGTTAAAAGTCCCCATATCATAAAAGAAATCCATGTCACAAAAATGGTTATGAACACCTGCTTAAAGGGAGACACAAAGAAAGGTAGAAAAGACATTATCTTATTCTCTGAGGCCCAAATGCTAAGGGGAACACTGGTGGAAAAAAATATGGCATCCGTGATGGGTGTTTCTTAGAAGTCATATTCAGTTTTGGATTTCTTTCGTCATGGAGCATCTCATGACCTTTGTGAATGTTTCTTTGGCTTGTTCATGAGTATAATATGATCATCTTGGGAGAAACTTGAATCTTTTGGGACACATGTGGATCTTGTTGTCAGTATAGAGTAAAAACATAAATAAAACAAAGAAGAGAAGTTCATAGGATCACAGATTTAGAACTGGTAGGGACTTTAGAAATCTCATCAAGCCCAACTCTCTAATTTTACAGATGAGGAAAGTGGAATTAAGAGAAATGAAATGCCTTATCCAGCGTCATACATCAGTTGGTGTCAGAGGCAGGATTCAAATTCAGGTCTTCATGCCTGCATGTCCAGTGCTATCCATTACACTGTGCTTGCACCAAGTTGTGCTTCTTGAACATACTTCACAGATTTTTATGTAGTCATCTGGTAGGTAGAAGTGGGAAATCTACATATGACTCCTAGAGTCAGAGCATAAATAAAACCCTATCCAAAACCCAAATTCCTCTTCCACTTTTTAGTACAGATGGAGGAAAATTATTTTGTCTTCTTTTGGATGTTTATCTTCCATGTTCTTGAGGTATCCTTAAGGTGAAAGTAGCATGATTTGCAAACTCAAGATCAGAAAAGGGTGTTATTGTCAAGAGCTAGGTGAATTGTATTCACTCAGTGAGTTTAAATGAAATCAATGTGCCCCTTGGAAAAGAGCTCATAATCCTTTTCAGTAAAGACAGAGCTCTAAGTGGTATCTGATGGTGAAACTTAATAGGCTTTGAAAATACTCTCTGTTAATCAAAGTGACTTACAAGAGTATCCAGATGAATTTGCACAATGTTAGATATACTACTGAAATGTTTTTAAAAGACAATTCATTTGGATATTCCCAAATATCCACATCTTTGGGGTTTTATAGACAAAACATACAGATGATTGAATAGATTTCTTAGTCTCTAAGATTTATTGAATATGCCTTTCCCTTTCTTCCCCTTTCCCCCACCCAAGCCTGCACTCTATCCTAAACCAGGTTCCATGTTCCTTTTCATAGAGGTGTTAAGGCATTTTTTACATGCTCTATACTTCTATTTTTGTAATTATATCATGGGAAAGTACATATTTACTCTTCTACACTAAGACTTTGAGTATTCAGGCTTCTTCTCTGCAGGTACTGAGCTTCAAATTCAACATACACTCTGATAAAAATGTGGCCATTTGTGTCTGAATTGGGTCCAGGTGGGAAAGCAACTGGGATCTGTGTAAATAGATGGCATTTTTCAATGAAAGTAAAATGTCACAATGATAAGTTTGGACATAAAGGAGAGTGGGGTTTGTTTGGTTTGGAGAGTAAGGTTTTATTTATTTATTTTACGATGATGTATTTCCCTGATCAAAAGAGATGTAGGTCCTTTCAATAATAAGGACACAAGTGTTTCCAAGCGTATTATATTTGGAGGGTCATGGCATGTTTGTGTGGTGACCTACATAGCAAGTGAACAAATAGATTGTGCTAGGTGGCCTCGTCTATAGAGCCTGAAGGTTCACAGCTGTACACGTGTGCATTTCATCTTTTCTCATGCTTTGGGTTGATATAGATACTTTGCTGACAACATTCTAATGATTTGGCATTCAGCATCCCCACTCTCTATCATGGCAACCCCACATCCTACTTAGACTTCTCACTGTCTGAGTCAGCTAAGCTAAGCCACTTCCACTAGCCCAACACGGCAGTGAAGTAAAGTGTATAATGTGCTGGACTTGAAGCCAGGAAGATCTGGGTTCAAATCTTCACAATTACATTTATTAACTTTGTCACCCTGGGCAAGCCACTTAACTTTCATAGCCTCAGTTTCCTTGTTTGTAATATGAGAGAATTGAACTGTCTGGCTAATTCCTTCTATCTCTAAAAATATGATTCTATGATCTTTCTCAAGATCATGCTGCTTCATCAAGGTTTGGCCTCTGTCTGACATTTCCCTGCCTCATATACTGGTGTCACATGCACAATCCTTTTTTTTTCATTTTTTCACCTATTATAGCTAGTCAATATGTTAACAAGAATTTATTAGACACTTATTACATGTCATTAATAAGTCCTGGGGATACAAAAAAAGAGACAAAAGCACAATCTATTTTCTCCAGGAGCTTATATTCTAATAGGGGAGCATATATACATATATATACACACATACACACACACATATATATGTGTATATATATATACATATACACACACACACACACATACACATATATATGTGTATATATATATACATATATACACACACACACACACACACACACACACACATATATATATACACACATACATATATATATATACACATACATATATATGTATGGAAAACAACCTCACAAGGTAATCTCACAAAGCAGTAGAGAGTGTGGGAGAATGAATGAAGAAAGGCCAGTTGAAGAAGGTGGGATTTTTGTTGAGCCTTAAAGGAAGCCAGGGAAATTAAATGGTAGAATTGGAGGCATAATACATAGAATCTCCACACAGACCTATTAGATATAGGTCCATTTTTTTCAGTTGGAAAAAAGAAAATAAAGAAAGAGGTAAGTTCTCTACTGAATGATCCAGGACAATGGTGTTCATAGTTTATGATTTGATGTCCGGTTTACCAATCTAATTAGTGAAAATGTAGCAAACATGATATGAAAATAAAAGATATCTTTTTTTTGAAGGAAAAGAAAATGTACTGAAGGGATCAATAATATATCCTCATGCCTCATCTGTTGTACAAATGCAGGGATTTGTGATAACTGTCCTGTTAAAATATAAGGTAGCTCTGCTTCTGGGTTGATCACCACCAAACGTAACTCCCAATCCTTTTGGATAGTCACTTTATAGAAAGAACATTAGGAAACCTTAAGAACTAGATAAATATTCAGAAGTCAAGTATATTTAACATTAGTCATATCAATAAGCTTGCTATTGAAATAAAATAGTACTTGAAAATGAAAAATGGTTTACCTATTTTTTTTTTAATTTTGGAGGCAATGGGGATTAAGTGACTTGCCCAGGATCACACAGGTAGCTAATAAGTGTCTGAGGCCAGGTTTGAACTCAGTTCCTCCTGACTCTAGGGCATGTACTCTAACCATTGAGCAACCTAGCTGCCTTAATTGTTTTTTAGATGTCTTTATTAGCAACACTCCTTTGTGCATGGCAACCTGGTTTCCTCAGGATTCAGATAGGGTATTCCTGCAGAGGAGAAGAGAACATGAAGTCACTGGGGAGTAATAAGGGACTGATAATGCTTAGTTCTCTTGAAAATCACTTTTCTCATTCCTATGCTACTCTCATGATCTTCAAGGTCTTAAGACAATTTTATAACTCCTACCCATATTTCCGCCACTCTTGTAAGTCCAACTGCCTTAGTGATCCAAGGAAGCGGCATGAAGAAGTGGAAATAAGGTTGAATTTGGAGCCTGTGAGCCTGGGTTCAAATTCTATCACTTCCACTTGCTACCTATATGGTAATGGATAACCCACTTAACCTTTCTTTGTTTCAATTTCCTCATCTGTTCTGTGAGATGGTGAGTGGACTATATGACCTCTAAGGGCCCTTTCTCATTCTTTTTTTAAACTTTTTTTTTTTGTCTAGGCAATGGGGTTAAGTGACTTGCCCAGGGTCACACAGCTAGTAAGTGTTATGTGTCCGAGGCCAGATTTGAACTCAGGTCCTCCTGAATCAAGGTCCAGTGGTCTATCCACTGTACCAACTAGCTGCCCCTGTCTCTTCTCATTTTTAATCTATGATCCTATGAACAGATAATACTTATTCTGGCTTCCATGACATTGCGTTCTGGTATCTAGTTTGTTTCCATCCTCTCTCTTCTTTGATAATCAAATATTGCCCATCAGCCATGGCTAGTTGCAATAGAATTCAATTCAGCAGACATTTATTTATTATGTATCAGACTTTGAGAATAAATAAGAAAAACCAGAACAGTTCCTTCCCTTAATCAATTTACAACACACTGATTTAGAATTAAGTCCTAAGTCTTGGCTACTCCAACTTTTATTGTCTTCCTTCCCTGAATTTATAGTCTAGAAAACCTGATTTAGGCTTATCCTTTTATAAGCTGATTACTATTATTTCAAATATTTTCCTTTGATACCTTAATTATTTCATAAGGTCCATGAGATCATAGATAATAAGATAATTGATTTAGAGTTAAAAGGAATCATAGAGGCAGCTAGATGGCACAGTATATAAATTCTTGCACCTAGAGTCAGGAAGAGCTGAGTTCAAATCCAGCCTCAGATACATATTAGCTGTATGACCTCGGCAAGTCACTTAAATATTGTTTGCCTTAATCCACCAGAGAAGGAAATGACTAACCACTCTAATATATTTGCCAAGAAAACTCCATGGGCAACATTGGCATGCTGTTGTCCAAGGGGGAAACAAAGAGCTGGACATGACTAAATCACTGAATAACAAGAAGAAGCTAACTTCAAAGTCAGCACTCTTTCCACTATGCCATACTGTCCTTCAATTAGTTACTATTTTTTTTTTGGACTGGCCCTGTAATTTCATGGGGTGTGGGAATTCCCAGTGTGAAAACTCCCTCTACTAATGGAAACTGTCTTAGAGGTATTTATTAATAATAGGTAGCTAATAAATGCTTACTAAACTAAAAGTTCTAAAGACCTAATTATTACCCCTAGAAGTTAGGAATGAAGTCAAGTGAGATATCCCTAAGAGAGGATCACAAGATTAGTGATTTAGAATTGATTGAGTTCTCACGGTTCATTTGGTCCAGTACTTCATTTTATAGATGAAGGAAAAGGAAGCCATGGGAAGTGACTTGTCCATGTGAATTGTCCAAGGATACACAGGTAGTAAATGCCAGAAGCAGGCTCTCAGATCTTCTAACTCCAAATTTGGTATTCTCTAAGCTCTACCATGCTGCCCCAAACACAGGGGTCAAATTGATCTAACTGTGAAGAGCTGTGTGGGCAGGTAACTATACCGGCTACCTGTTATCTTAGAAATGCACATATCCCTAGGCATTTTTTCAAGAAGAACTTGCTTATTGCTCTCATTAATTACAGTCCAGTGGTCCAATGTGCTATCACATGAAGTACTTGGGACCTATTTACCTTCGTGTGTGTGGTATGCAAAGTGCTGACTTTATTCAGAAATAACACTTATTTTAGGAGTAGCATAGTTTAGGATATCTTGCTTTAATTCATTGTTAATGCTGTATTATAAAGTAATTAGAAGGTAATTCTTAGCCCATTATTACATTGTTAAATTCAAAGTAAAAAAAAATTCTTCTATCATGGAGTATGTTGTTGTCGTCAAGTTATTTCAGCTGTGTCTTACTCTTCTTGACCCCATCTGGGGTTTTCTTGGCAGAAGGACTGGAGTAGTTTGCCATTTACTTCTGTAGCTCATTTTAGAGAGGAGGAAAATGAGGCAAACAGGGTTAAGTGACTTGCACAGGGTCACACAGCTAGTATCTCAGGCCAGATTTGAACTCATGAAGGTGGGTCTTCTTGATTCCAAGTCCAGTGCTCTATCCATGGCCCCATCTACCTGCCCACGGGGTATGAGGATCTGTAAATCTAAATATATTTGAGAGAATGCTGAATATAAATATCACATATTATAGTGGTAGGAATAATAACACTTATATAATGCTTACTATGTGCCAGGAAGTGTGCTAAGCATTTTACAATTGTTATCTCCTGTGATTCTTATGACAACCCTGGGAGGTAGGTGCTATTATTATGCCCATTTTATGGATGAGGGAACCAAGCCAAGCACAAGTTAAGTGACTTGCTTAGTGTCACACAGCAAGGAAGTATATGAGGTCAGATCTGAACTCAGGTCTCACTACACCACTGCCTCCGCTATTGTATGTTGGGTATGGACTACACTAGTAATTTCACTTGTGTAGGGAATTCACAGGTGAGGAAACTCTATCAATGCAGGTTGGCATTATCTTTGCAATTTATAGTCAGAGTGTTGCCTAGAACACAGAGAGGTTAAAAAAACAGGGCAAAGTTAACAATCAGTATGTATCAGAGGTGGAGTGTGAAAGCAGGTCTTGCTGGATTTAGCTCTTTGTTTTATCACACTGCACTGAGAAGTTTTAAAAAATAAAATCATGAGTATAAAATTTTTCATAAAAAGTAAATGATGAGATGTGTATTAAGTTGAAGATTTTAATGTTAATTGGGATCATAGAATATTTAACTTTTAAGGAAATTTAAGTATTACATAGCATATTCTTTTTATTTTACAAACTAAAAAAAAAATTGTGTCTGAGACCTGGAAAAGTCAAATGATTATATAAGGCTACACATCCAACTTAATAACAGAGCTAGGCTTGGAACCTTTCTCTCAAATCCCATATTAGGGCACTTTCTCCTACATCATGGTCTTTCCACTTTTAATGGGAAAAGATGTTTGAAAGTTCTAGATTATGGAGGTAGAGTCAAGATGGCAGAGCAAAGACAGGTACACATTTGAGCTCTCCCTGAAATACCTTTAAATGATGTCTCTAAACACATTCTATAGTGGCTGAACCCACAAAAAGACGGAGTGAAACAAACAATTTTCCAGCCCAAGATAATTTAGAAGGTTGGTGGGAAAGGTATGTCATACCAAGGTGAGAGAGGAGTACGGTCCAGCACAAGCTGTGCCAGTGCAGACCTAGCCCTGGAAAATCAGGAGCAGGCCTTGAGACAACTGAATCAGTGGCAGCAATAGCAGTTTCCAAACCTCTCATCCCACAGATGGTAAAGTGATCAGACAATGGGTGAGAAGGAGATTTACAGGGAACCCTTTGCTGGCACCAGGTGTAGGACTCATTTCGTTGCCTATAGTTGGATCTGGGTCACAGTCCTGGGTCTTAGTCCCAGTGTGAGGAGGAGAACTAGCACAGCAGATCTTGCCACTGTAGGGGAGCAGAGCCTCTGGTCACAGTTCCAGGACTGAAAAGAGTGCTTGTGGTTGCTCCCAAACCAGTGCACGGTACAGGAAAGTAGTGAACACATCTCTCCCTAGATCGTAAAACCTCGGAAGAATCAAAAACATGCAAGTACCCAGAATTACCCCTGAAAAAGCTGCACAAAAAAATCCCAAAAACCTGGAGCTTGGAACAGTGCCCCCTACATTTGAGGAGTGGAGCTCTACTTTAGCGTAGAATTAAAAGTCAAGAAATAGGCTGGACAATGAGAAGACAACAGAAAAGTCTAACCATAAAAAATTATTAGGATGACAAGGAAGATCAAAACTCATGCACTCAGAAAAAGACAACAAAAAGTCAAAATTCCTGCATCCAAATGCTCAAAGAAAAATATGAATTGAAGGGCAACTAGGTGGCACAGTGGATAGAGCTCTGGTCTTGGAGTCAGGAGGACCTGAGTTTAAATCTGGACTCAGACACTTGACCCCTTACTAGCTTTGTGACCCTGGTCAAGTCACTTAACCCTGACTGCCTCACCAAAAAGCAAAAAAAAAAAAAAAAAAGAAGAAGAAAAATGAATTGGTCTCAAAAAGGATTTTAAAAATCAAATAAAAGAGGCAGAGGAAAATTGGGAAGAGAAATGAGAGCGATGCAAGAAAATCATGAAAAGGGAGTCAACAGCTTGGGAAAAGAGGCACAAAAACTACTGAAGAAAATAACACCTGAAGAAACAGAATAGGCCAAATGGTAAAAGAGGCACAAAAATCCACTGAAGAGAAGAATGCCTTGAAAAGCAGAATTGGCCAAATGGAAAAGGATACACAAAAATTCACTAACGAGAACTCCTTAAAAAGTAGAATTTGCCAAATGGAAAAGGATGTACAAAAGCTCACCAAAGAAAATAATTCCTTAGAAGTTAAAATTGGGCAAGTGGAAACTAATTACTCCATGAGACTTCAAGAAACAATTAAGCAAAATCAAAAGAATGAAAAAATAGAAGAAAATGTGAAATGTCTCATTGGAAAAAACAACCGACCTGGAAAATAGATACAAGAGAGATAATATAAGGATTATTGGACTAACAAAGTCATGATTAAAAAAAAAGGAGCCTAGACATCATCTTTCAAAAAATTATTAAGAAACTGCTCTGATATTCTGGAAACAAAAGGTAAAATAGAAATTGAAAAATCCACTGATCACCTCCTGAAAGAGACCACAAGATGAAAATGAAAACTGCCAGAAATATTATAGCCAAATGCCAGACATCACAGATCAAGGAGAAAATACTCCAAGCAGCCAACAAAAAATAATTAAAATAGTATGGAGCCACAGTCAGGATAACACAACATTTAGCAGCTTGTATATTAAAGGATCAGAGAGCTTAGAATAAGATAATTCTGGAGGGCAAAAGAGCTAGGATTACAATCCAGAATCACCTACCCAGCAAATCTGACTTCAGGGGGAAAATAAATATTTAATAAAAGAGGATTTTCAAATATTCCTGATGAAAAGATCAAAGCTGAACAGAAAATTTGACTTTCAAATACAAGACGCAAAAGAAGCATAACAAGGCAAAAAGGACAGATAAATCATAAGGGATTTGATAAGGTTAAGCTGTTTATATTCCTACATGGAAAAATGATATTTATAACTCAAAAGAACTTTTTCATTATTAGGATAGTTAGAAGGTGTATGCATAGGCAGAAAGCAGAGGTGGCATTATTATCTAAAAAATAAAATTAAGGGATGATAAAGAAGAATGTACTGGGAGAAGGAGAAAGGGAGAGGTAGAATGGATAAGTTATCTGATATAAAAGAGTCCTGAAAGAGATTTTTGTAGTGGAGGGGAAAATTGGGGGAATTGGGGAGGGGAGCACACGAACTTTACTCTCATCAGAATGGGTTCCAAGAGGGAATAATACACACACTCAGTTGGGTTATATCACCATATAGGAAAGTAGGAAGGGGAGTGGATAACAGAAGCGGGAAGCTGATAGAAGGGAGGACAGTTTGGAGGAGGAAAAGGTCAGAAGCAAAACCCTTTTGAGAATGGACAGGGTAAATGAGAGAGAGAGACAGAGAGAGTGAGACAAGAGAGAGTGAGACAAAGAGAGAATAGGATAAACAGGAGGAAAATAGGATAGAGGGAAATATAGAGTAATGATTACTATGAAATCTTTTACAGTGAGTTTCTCTGATAAGGACTTCATTTTTCAAATAGATAGAAAACTGAGTCAAATTTGTAGAAATAAGAGCCATTCCTCAATTGACAAATGGTCAAAGGTTATGAACAGAGAGTTTTCTGACAAAGTTGTCAAAGCTATCTTCAATCATATAATAATGCTCTAAATCGCTATAGATGAGAAAAATGCAAATTGAAATAATTCTGAGCTACTGCCTCACACCTGTCAGATTGCCTAATATGACAGAAAATGTTGGAGAGAATGTGGGAAAATTGAAGCACTAATGCACTATTGGTGAAATACTGATTGAACCATTATAGAGAGCAGTTTTGAACTATGCCCGAAGAGCTATAAAACCATGCATACCCTTTGACCAAGTGCTGCCACTACAAGGTCTGTATCCCAAAGAGACAAAAAAGGAAAAGGACCTATGTGTACAACAAATATTTGTAGCAGCTCTTTTAATGTTGGCAAAGAATTGGAAATTGAGATGTCCATCAATTGAGGAATGGTCGAACAAGGTGTTGTATTCAATTGTCATGGAATACTATTGTGCTTTAAGAAATGATAAGCAGGATGCTCTCAGGAAAAAAAAAACATGGAAAGACTTACATGAACTGCTGCAAAGTGAAATAAGCAGAACCAGGAGAACATAGTACACAGTAATAGCAATATTGTATGATTATCTACCATGAATAACTTAGCTATTTTCAGCAATACAATGATACAGGATAGTTCTGTAGGACTTTTGATGAAAGTGCTATTCATTTCTAGAGAAAGAACTGGTAGAGCCTGAATGCAGATCAAATACACTTTTTCTTTACTTTATTTTTCTTGCTTTTTCTCCTGTTTTCTTTCACAACATGACCATTATGGAAGTGTTTTGCATGACTACACAAGTAGTCAAATTGCTTGCCTTCTCAATGAGGGGAAGAGGGGAAACAGGGAGAGAATTTGGAATTCAAATTTTTAAAAAAAGGATGTTTTAATTGTTTTTATGTGTAATTGGAAAAAATATAATATTAAATAAGATTTTAAAAAATAGGTTGTATTGAACTTGTTCCCTGAAAAAGAACTCCTTTGATATAATGAAGCTTGATATATGTTATAAAAAGATGTGTGTTGAAGTAGTTTATGTATTTTATATTTGTTTTATTAGTATTTTTTTTCTTTATAACACAATATTTTCCTACCTCTCTCTTGATTGAACCTTTCATTGTGAGAAAGAAAAAACAATTAGGCTAAATCAACAGATACAGAGATAGTGCTCGAAAAGTATACCCAATTCTGTCTGCATAGTCCCCCATCTCTTTGCCACGAGGGAGGCAATATTATGTTATTGCTTCTCTGGGAACTTCATTTCTTCCTATTTCTCAGATTTCAACTCTCTTTTCGTGATCTGTTGGTTTGCACTTTTATAGTCATTGTGTGTGTGTGTGTGTGTGTGTGTGAGAGAGAGAGAGAGACAGAGAGACAGAGATACAGACAGAGACAGAAACCTTTAATTAAAGGATTTGTGCTGTAAAACTTGGACTCAATCAAAAGGCTGTACTCAAGGACCTAGAAGGCCACATGTGACCTTGAGGCCACAAGTTCCCCACCCCTGCCTTAGACTCTCATATAATTTACAAAAAGCAATAATTATTTTCCTGTTTGCCTGTACTTATTCTTATAATTTATTATTCTTGCTTTCTTGTTATGATTAGCATTACTAGTTCTCTATCAAATAATAGTGATAATAATGGGCATCTTTGCTTTGTTCCTGTTCTGATGGAAAGACCTCTAGTTTATTCCCATTACATATAATATTGGATTCTGGTTTTTATACATTATTTACAATATTAAGTAAAGATCCATTAATTTTGATGTTATCTAGAATATTAACAGAAATGGATATCTTGTCAGAAGCTTATTCTATCAATATAATCACATGACTTTTTGTGTTTTAAAATTAATATGATGTATTATCTTTATAGTTTTTCTAATATTAAGATTACATTTGTACTATAAATCCTATCTGATCACAGTGCACAATATTTTTTCATGTTAATTATATTTTAAAAACAACAACAAGTAACCAAAAGTTAAAGAAATAGAAATATTTAGATACAGTTAGAAACTATATTAAATCATATTGATTGTTGTGAATGCTCATTTCACCTCTATTCCCCTCTACCTTACCTCTGACATTAAATTGAGTGCTTCTTTAGCATTACCCCAAATACAAAGTCCCTCTGGGTTAATACACAGGTGGGTGCCGTGTTCGATTGGCTTCACCAATCTACAAAATAACTTGTGTTTATCTGTTTAGTTATAAAAATCTAATTACCATTTTCACAGAATTAAAACACCAGTATTAGTTGTCATTTACTCATACTTCCTCAACTGTAGGAGTTCTTGGAGGCTTCTTGCTTTTCTTAATTCTCTGTTTCCCTGCTTTTAAAAAACCCATAAGAAGATTGAAATTAGACAAATAGGTTATACTTAAGTTTTCTAGGGTAGAACAAAATTTTCACCTTCCAACTTTAAATGTTTGCCTTTTTAAGTTAGTCTGTGTTATTCCCAATTTGCATAGAATAGTCCCTTGACCACCATCACATTCAGGATTAGATATAAACTTGCTTCCAATACAGAATTTAGAGCGGTAAAAATCATCTCCTTCAGAACAAAATTTTTATTGGTACACTGAAATAAAACCTAAAAAAAAAAACTTAAACAGAGATATAAAATGATTTTCCCAATAGGCTTTGAAAAGAAACCGTTTATCTACAACAATGGAGAGAGATGCAAATAGGCAGTGAGCCATTGCATAATGAATACAGAGCAGACTCCAGAGTCAGGAAATTCTACATTTAATTTCCACACATGAGCATGGGAAAATTACTTAAATAATTTGTGTTGTAAGAGTACAACTGGCAGAGGTAGTTGCAATCTACAATGGTAGAGGGAGTTTGCTCACTTGTGAGTTTCCTATTCCAATGAAATCATACAACCAGTCCAAAAAAAAGGAGGGTTGGGGGTGAGAGAATGAAAGAAAAAAGCTGGAATGTCAGTGTGGATTCTATGGTGTAGGTCTCAGAAATTATAACGCTAATCTTCCCCTCCCCCCACTGTCTGCCTAAGATATACTCTAAGAAGCTGTCTGATTTTCAGAATTAAAAGTGTGACATAGACAATTTTAATAACATCTCTACACAGTTTGAATGTTGGTCAGAAAACTGTATATTCTGGCATAATTGCCAATAACCTGCTTTTGAGTACTGGACCCATTCATTAGTGATAATGATATGTTCAGATGATCTTGATAATTACAATGTGAACAAACAAGTAATAATTCAAAATAATGAAATAATGTTGCTATTTAGTAATATGTAAATGAATTTCAAGTATCTATTAGATAGAATAAAGACCTAGAAGCAAATATGCAGAACACTGTCGTGTTCAATGTTGCTGTTGTGTTTGTCCATTCTTGAAAAGGAACATGACATCAGGGAGATGATGACATGACTTGCAATTGACTTTGATTTGAATGAGGGAAGGCTGTGCAAGGTCACCAGCCTCACTTTCTCCTCTAGAGCCATCTGGGTTCAGTGGCTAGATATTCATATCAAGATGACTGGAGATGGCCCAGAGTATTCAATATGAACACCAGAGGGTGGTGGGAAAACTGGAAGTAGTTAAATGGGAAATAGGGTTAGGCCAACATCTTTATCAAACACCATAATCAATTCCAAGTGGCTAAATGATCTAAGTGTAAAAGCAAGATGATAAAAAAAAAAACAAACCAAAGACAGAAGATTATATATTTAACAATTGTGGCTAGAGAAATAATTGGTGTAGTTAAAGATAGAAATGTTGTGAAAGAGAATATATATGAGCTCAGTTAGATAAAATTAGAAAAGAAATCTTTTGCATCGTCAAAATCAATCCAACCAGAATGAGAAAAGATGCAGAATGAGAGGAAAAAAATCTTGTCAACAAGCTTCTCTTATGACACTCTGACATACAAAATTTATAAAGAATTTTCAAAAATCTAGGTGTTTCAGTTATTTTCTGAGAGAAATGCTCAAAATGATAGGCAAACAACTTCTAAAAGATGAAAAGTATGCTATCAAAAACCACATTAAAATGTTCAAAATGCTTGATAAAGTAATGTAAATTAAAATAACCCTGAGGTATTACTTCATGCCCATCAAATAGAGATGGGAAAAGTAAGTGTTGGAAAGGATATGTTATGAGACAGTCACACTAATTTACACCTGGTGGACCTATGAATTAGTCTAACTATACTAGAAAACAATTTGAAATTACAATTGTGAAAAAGAGGTACCAAATTGTTACATCTTTTGATCCAGTGATCCCACCAGTAGGTTTATATTCTGGGGAGAATAATGACAAGCACAAGGTCCTATGAATACCAAAATATCCACTGTCTGCAGTAGGAAAAAGCTGGCCCATCACTGGGAAATGGCTGAATAAATTGGGATATGTGATTGCAATGGAGCAGTCTTATGCAGCAAGCAATGATGAATATTAATGTCAGAAAAATATGGGAAGAATGATATGAACTACTATCGGGTGAAAAAAACAGAAACAAAAAAGCTATATACAAACTGCCTACAAAGATGTGAATTAA
This sequence comes from Phascolarctos cinereus, assembly GCF_003287225.1. NCBI lineage: Eukaryota > Metazoa > Chordata > Mammalia > Diprotodontia > Phascolarctidae > Phascolarctos > Phascolarctos cinereus. The sequence goes on along the minus strand of NW_027555847.1, from coordinate 150,908,956 downwards.
GAATGGACTAAAGACAATAATACTAGATCAAACCAAAAAGACGGTGTTGGTTGATAGAGATTAAAGCTTAAGCACATATGTTCCTTTTTCTGCTCTCAAATAATAAAATGGAAGAAAATAAAAGTAAAATGTCAAGTACCAGCAGTCACAATCACTATAACAGGAATCTTGTTTAACTGTTCTTTATAAGAAAGTATTAAGATACAAGTTGTTGGGAAATAACTGATGTTTCTTAACAAAACATATTGATAAAAAGCATTATTGGGGGGGCAGAGCCAAGATGGTGGAGTGAAAGCAGTGACTTGCTTCAGCTGTCCTCCAAACCTCTCCAAATACTCATAAAAAAATGGCTCTAAACAAATTCTGAAGCAGCAGAACCCACAAAAAGACAGAGTGAAACAAATTTCTAGCCCAAGACAACCTGGATGATCGATCAGAAAGGTGTAGCGTGTGAGCGTGCAGGCCGCAGCGAACCTGGAGCAGGCCTCAGAGGACTGAATCTCGGGCAGCTGTGGAGGTTTCCAGACTCCCCAATCCACCAATGCCAAAGACAACTTAGAAGGTCAGTGGGAAAAGTCTGTTTCTGTCGGTGCCTGAGAAAGGAAGTTGAGGTTTCAGCTCCATTCCCCAAGAGCCTGGCCCTGGGGGGGGGGGCAGCTGCTTCCTGAGCTTCTGGCCCACAGACTTAGGGAGAATCCAGTGGCTGATCATAGAGGAATTGCAGGGATCTCCTTGCCAGTGCTGAGGCAGGAATCTCTTGCTTTGCCCGTGTTTGGATCTGGGCCACAGTTCCGGGAGGCGTTGCTGGGGTGAGGAGGAGCTCTGGTGTGTTGGAGCTTATAGTGGCTGTGAAGAGGAACCCCTCCTCACAGTTACAGGACAGAAAAGAGTACTTGTAGTCACAGGCCAGGAAAGGAGTAAACACCTCACCCCTTATCATACCACCTTGGAAGAACTGAAAATTTACAGGGCCCTACAAGTATCTCTGAAAACAGCTGTACAAACCCCTGAAGCTTGGGACAGTACATTCTCCACATTGGAAGCAGATTTGTACCTTAACAAAGAGTTTAAAACTCAAGTAATTGGCCGGGATCATGAGCAAGCAGTGCAAAAAGAGTCAGACTATATTATCTTACTTTGGTGAAAAAGAAGATCAAAATATACAACCAGAAGAAGACAACAAAGTCAAAGCTCCTACATCCAAAGCCTCCAAGAAAAATACAAATCAGTCCCAGGCCTTGGAAGAGCTCAAAAGGGATCTTGAGAAGCAAATAAGGGAAGTAGAGGAAAATCTGAGAGTGATGCAAGAAAATCAAAACAAGTCAACAGCTTGCTAAAGGAGACCCAAAAAAATACTGAAGAAAATAACACCTTAAAAAATAGCCTAACCCAAATGGCAAAAGAGGTCCAAAAAGCCAATGAGGAGAAAAATGCCCTAAAAAGCAAAATTGGCCAAATGGAAAAGGAAGTCCAAAAGCTTACTGAAGAAAATACTTCCTTAAAAATTAGAATAGAGCAATTGGAAGATAGTGACTTTATGAGAAATCAGACATGTAGAACAAATCCAAAAGAAAAAAATTAGAAAACAATGTGAAATATCTCATTGGAAAAACAACTGACCTGGAAAATAGATCCAGGAGAGAGAATTTAAAAATTATTGGACTATCTGAAAGCCATGATCAAAAAAAGAGCCTAGACATCATCTTTCAAGAAATTATCAAGGAAAACTGCCCTGATATATTAGAACCAGAGGGCAAAATAGAAATTGAAAGAATCCACAGATTCCTCCTGAAAGAGATCCCCAAAGGAAAACTCCTAGGAATATTGTAGCCAAATTCCAGAGTTCCCAGGTCAAGGAGAAAATATTACAAGCTGCCAGAAGGAAACAATTCAAGTACTGTGGAAACACAATCAGGATAACACAAGATTTAGCAGCTTCTACATTAAAGGACCACAGGGCATGGAATATAATATTCCAGAGGCAAAGGAGATAGGATTACAACCAAGAATCACCTACCCAGCAAAACTGAGTATAATCCTTCAGGGGAAAAAATGGTCCTTCAGTGAAACAGAGGACTTTCAAGCATTCTTGATGAAAAGACCAGAGCTGAATAGAAAATTTGACTTTCAAATACAGGACTCAAGTGGAACATGAAGAGGTAAACAGGAAAGAGAAATCATAAGAGACTTATTAAGATTGAACTGTTTACATTCCTGCATGGAAAGATGATATTTATAACTCATGAGACTTTGTCAGTATTAGGGTAGTTGGAGGAAAAAAATATATGTATGTAATGTAGATAGATAGATAGAGGGCACAGGGTGAGTTGAAGATTAAGGGGTCATATCTGGAGAATAAAATTAAGGGATGAGAGAGGATTATACTCAGAGAAGAAGAAAGGGAGAGTAGAATGGGGTAAATTATCTCACACAAAAAAAAAAAACCCAGAAAAGAAAAGTCTCTCACAGTGGAGGGGAAACAGGGAAAGGTGAGAGGGAATGAGTGAACCTTATTCTCATAGGATTTGGCTTAAGGAGGGAATAACATACACATTCAATTGGGTATGGAAATCTGTCTTACCCTAGTGGAAAATAGGGGGAGAAGGGGACAAGAGAGCAGGGGGTGATAGAGAGGAGGGCAGATTGGGAAAGGGGTAATCAGAAGTAAATACTTCTGAGGAGGGACAGGGTCAAAAGAAAGAATAGAATAAATGGGAGGGCAGGATAGGATTAAGGGAAATAGAGTTAGTTTTTCACAACATGTCTACTATGGAAGTGTTTTGCATAACTGCACATGTACAACCTATATTGAGTTGCTTGCCTTTTCAATGAGGGTGGATGGGGAGGGAGGAAGAGAGAAAATTTGAAACCTAAAGTTTCAAAAACATATGTTTAAAAAAAGTTTTCTCACGCTACTGGGAAATAAATATAGGAAATGGGGTACAGAAGTCTATCCTGCCCTCCAGGAAAATAGAAGGGGAAGGGGATAAGAGAAGGGAGAGAGATAGAAGAGAGGGAAGACTAGGGGAAGGGATATTCAGAATGCATTGCATCTTGGGTGGGGGAGGGGTGAGATGGGGTGAAAATTTGGAACTCAAAAACTTGTGGAAGTGAATATTGAAAACTAAAAATAAATAAATTTATATTTAATAAAAGCATTATTGATAGTACAAAATATTCCTAATGTGAAACATACCAGAGATATAAGTTCAAGGGTTATTTCTACACAAGTAACACTTTCAAGGTTAGATGATGAACTAAGTCAGAGAAAAATCTGGGTTCTGGGTATAATTTACCTTCAAGGTGGACAGTGGAAAAAACAAATATATAAAAGTTTATAATAAATGTCACTCTGCTGTACTTTGTTCTACAAATGAGTGGTAATATTAGTCAATATGAAGCATACAAAGAAATATGGAAAGACCTAGGTGAGATAATGTCAACAGAATGGTATTCACATTGACTATAACTATAGTTTTTTTTAAGCATAAAGAACAGAAAAAAGGAAGAAAGGAAAACAGATCTATAGAGTGAGATCATCATAAGCTTGGAATGAAATTGAGAACAAAAGCATTTTTATTTGTTAATTAATTTATGAAAAGCACAAATGTTGGGGTAAAATTGTGTACTTTATTTTTTATGTTTATTTGATTTGTGTTATTTATGATAATTAAGTTTATATTTTTAAAAATTAATGCAAAAAACTGGCGGACATATTGAACTTTGTTTCTTTAAGCTCTAATAGTCCATACTAGTTTTAATTATACATATATAAAATAGTTGCTGAAGTTTTTTCTGCTTTTATGGAAACATCCCTTGTGTTAATGAGGCTACGAAGATAAAGGCAGGAAAAGGGATCATAGAATTTATGGCCAGAATGTTCTTGCCTTAATGCTCTAGGTTTCTGTAATACACTAAATTGTCCCAAAATTTTGGCTAGAAAATAATGTTGGCTGTCATTTTAGCAAGCAATACAAGCTCCATTTTCTAACTCCCTATGATGAAATATGCAAGAATACCACCATGGTGCCAAGGAACAGGAGAAACCATTTGTGGCACGTAGAGAGGGATGGTTTTAGAGAAATTAATTTACGAGAGCAAGAGAAGCAACCCGTCACTACATGAGGGAGGAGCATAGCAAGGCCATGCCAGACTTTGGAAGTGGAGACTGAGAAGGGCTCAGAGGGGTAGAGCAGTAATTTATGAGAGCTTGAATCAGGATGTGATTAATTTTGTAAAAGTACTGATAGCTCAGTATGAAAGTATAGCCATCAAGTGAAAACTAGAAATGAAGATAGTACTATAATTGACTAAATAATTAAAATAGGGAAAAATTGTCTCTTTCCTGCAGGGAAAGGGGCAGGTTTTCATATTACATTTTCATAAAACAGTGATTAGGACAAAAATTAAAATAACAATTGCAAACAGCTTGATGCTAATGATTTTTAGATGGTGAGCTACTTCAGGTAAACTTCTATGACTTCTCTCTTTGTCTCTGTCTCTGTCTCTGTCTGTCTGTCTGTCTGTCTGTCTGTCTGTCTCTCTCTCTCTCTCTCTCTCTCTCTCTCTCTCTCTCTCTTTCTCTGTCTCTCTCTCTCTGTATGTGTGTGTATGTATTATTCCCAGAATGATTAGTAAAATTCTGGAAACACAATAGGGATTCAATGTTTTCAAATGAATTAGTGGAAAAATTCAAAAGGAGAGGAGTTAGAAGTCCTAGTTTTGCCAAGAACAAGCTAGTTGTGTGACTTTGATGAAGTCAATCTACTTCTCCTGGCCTCATATTACTCCTCTATAAAATAAGGCAGTTGGAATAAATCATCTTTAATGTCCCTTCAGCATAGACTATTGTCTTTGATTCTAGTCATTTTAATTATCAGTAAATGGGATATATCATATATAAACGGGGAAGAAAAATCCTCTCAGAATATATAATTAATGCATTAAAATTTTTAAAGCTCTTTTTTTAAAGGGTATATCATGAAATGTGTTTCCATAAGATTGTGAGTGAGATACCAAGAAGGAGCACAAGTGCTCAAAGGTCAGATAAGGCAAAATATTGCTCCCAGACAATAAAGTATAAAGCCCACCAACTCTATAGTCCCAATAGCAAACACAGGAGGTGGTACAGGCATATTGGGGGTTGTATACCTTGATCAAGAGCCCAGATCTTTATCCATATATCTGATTATTGTTGCTGGGAAGATCCACAGGGATCAAGTAGAGACCTTATGGATAGTCAGTCAGAGGGTAGTCCAGACTGCTACCACCCACCCTTCATATTGGCCACAAAGGCATTATGATTAAGAAAGTTTGCTAACACTGCATATATAGATAAGTTAAAGTTTGCTAAACTGATTATGATCAAGAGAGCTTTGATTCATTAACTGAATGAAGCTTACTAAACCAATATGTGTACATAGGTAGGTGAATCAGTGGTCAAACATGGAACCATTTCTGTCAGTTAGGGCCTAGAGTTAGTTCAATCTTCTCTATTCTATTTTCCCTATTCTATGACATTCCAAGTAATTGTATATATATTATATAAACTTCAAATATAGCATCATAATTTACCTCTGGAGCTCCTTGCTCTCCCCTTACCTCTCTCCCCCTCCATTTAGAATGGGATAATCAATTATCTAGGCAGATTTGTGGCACAATGGGTAGAGTACTGATCCTGGAATCAGGAATACTTATCTTCACAAGTTAAGATCGGGCCTCAGACACTTAACTAGTTGTGTGACTTTGGGCAAGTCACCTAACACTGTTTATTTCAGTTTCCTCATCTATAAAATGAGCTGGAGAAAGAAATGGCAAACAATTCCAGTATCTTTGCCAAGAAAACCCCAAATGGGTCATGAAGAGTCAGACACAATTGAAATGACTGAAAACAACAAAAATCAATTATCTAACCTATAGGTCAACCCCCAATCCAATGCATGCTCTACTGACAGATCACAGGAAAGAAATATATTTCAAAAGAAAAGAATTCAATTAAGTGTTGAAACAATGTAACTAACAAGTAGAAGAATAATGTGGTATAAGCATTTTTTGTACCCATGCAGAAATAAATACAACCTAATACAATGGTCTTGTTAAGGAAATAGAGAGAATCCTTTTGGGGAATAATTTTTTGGTAATAAGAAAATGATCTCTCAGTTCTTGGGCAGTCAGACTGAGGAAATTGTTAATCAGTTTAAGTCTCTTCTTAGTGACTAGAATGAAGATTTTCTACTTCTCAGGAGGAGAGGCTTCAGTCTGTGTATTGACTGGATTCCAAGATCATCAAGATTCTGCCCAAACTCCATTCCACTTCAGTTCAATCTTAGTTCTGGCAACCCCACTTTCATTATTTGCTTCTCAAGTTTATCTCTCTGTTCATTGCTTAGGGGCTTGCCAGAAATCTCCAGATGCTAAGCTTAATGCTCTCTACATTTCCTCCTCCATGCAGTTCTATGACTCTTCTTTACTCCATTCTTACCATCCCCCTCATTCCATAAGTCCTCTTTCTTAAAACCTCCTTGCTAGTAAAACACTCCCCACTAGTAAGAATTCTCACCTAATGATCACCCCATTGTGATTTGATTTCTGGAAAACTCAGTTTATTGAATTTCTCCCAATTAAGGATGCTTTCTCATTCCTTAACTTTATTAGAAACAATCATTTTCTAGGGACTGCTCTTCTCATTCATGCCATTTATAACTGGAATCCTCTTTGATTTGATTCTAATCATCCATCGTTAGGGATCAACCAATGTTACAGAAGAAACTATTTTTAATGCAGGCCTCTGCCGTGTCCTGAACTGATACACTACCTCAGATTATTGCTCTCTGATAGTTTACAATGAACAATAATAGGATTGAAGCTAAGGTTACATTATTTTTTTTTTGTTTTATTTTGGTTCTCACTTCATACTTTTGAATCATGTTGAGTTTGATGTCTATTGGAACCTATAGTTTTGGATACAAGAACAAAAAAATATGTCTGGGGCTCATGCCTTCCATGACAGGCTATTCACTTGAGTCTTGTTAATACAGCAAGATTAGTAAAAGAAAGCTGGCCTTAGTTCTTAATGTTTAATGTTACTTTTCTTAATTCCTGAATTCAATGGAAATTTGAGACCCACTTCAATGCAAAAGTTAAATGGTTGAAAATTCTGGGCAAATTTCCCTTGTGTCAGAGAGGAAACAGAAGTCTTTTAAAGATCTCTTTGGGGGACTGGGGGGAGGGAAGAGGGGTTGACAATTCCCAAGCTCTAAAAGACTCCTACCTCATTTTTTGTGTCAACTGCTCTAATTCTCTCCTCCTTATTGGTATGGCATTTGGTATAGTGGCAAATACAGCACTAACTTAGTCACATTCATTTCTGCTCTAATTGAATTTGTATTTCTGTCAGGATGGTAAATTTTCCCACCCAGAAAATAAGAGGGAGAGAGAGCAAGTAAATAAACAAAATGCAGTTCGAACTCAAAATAAAGATCCATATCTACAAACCCAATTTAAAAATGCCCTCTTGTCTTTACACACAATGCCACGTATTAATCCAAAAAGTCCTCTTGATAACATACGAGTCTTAGACTTTTCAGCTGATGAAGAAATAGGTTAGGGAAGAATGTAGAGGAAAGGTCCTCAAAGTGGCCACAGAAATGCCATTAGAACAGAAAAAAAAAGCCTTAGCTCTTTGTGTTGACATGCTATCAAATTAGAACAATCTTTTCATGTCTGCCATTACTATAACTGTTGTTTATTGTCTATTTTTGGTCTTTTACAGCAAAATGGATCTGCTTAGTTCTCATATTTTAACTCTTCTCTTAACTTGCTTGCCCTAAGCTTTAGAAGTAAGGAAAAATTCAGTTGCTAAACTGGAGTGACATAAGGCAGCCTTTTCAAAATGAGGGGTTGAAACCCCCTTGCTCATTATAAATATGTCTCTGAGATTTTCAGAGACAGTTTGGAGAAACTATTTAGTAGCACAAAAAACCACTTCTTTAGTTAATACAGGTTCTTTAGGCAGACAACATTTTTTTCTTTTCTTTTCTTTTTTTCAATCAACAAGCATTTATTAAGCACCTATTTTATACCAGGCACTATGCTAAGTGCTGGGGATCCAATGAAAAGTAAAATCAGTTCTTGCCCTCAAGGAGTTTACACTCTTTTATTATTTTTCTTTTCAATTAACAAGGATTTTTTTTCCCTCTCCCTCTTATCTCCCCTGCCACAGTGGGGGTGGGGCAGAAGAGGGACAACTTACACACATGCATAGTCAAAATAGATACTCATATCCAAAAGTATGTATCTGCTGCTGCATATTTATCATCACTATGTCAGTAGGTTGGTAGAGTTCTTCCTCATCTGTCTCCTGGAATTATGGTTGATCTGCATTGATCAGAATTCTTAAGAAAAATGTTCTAAATCACTATTAATTAGAGAATTGCAAATTAAAGTGACTTTGAGGTCTCATTTCATGCTTATCAGATTAGTTCCTTTCTGTTAGGGACCACGTTTATTACTCTGCCTTCCCCTCAATTTTTTTCCTCTCCAATACTATTTAATATTTTATTTTTTCTCAATTACATATAAAAACAATGTTGACATTTTTTTTTCAAATTATGAGTTCCAAATTTTCTCCCTCCTTCCAGTTCCCCACCACTGAGAAGGCAAACAATTGAACATAGGTTATATAATGTGTAGTCATACAAAACACATTTCCATCTAGTCATTCTGTGAAAGAAAACAGAAAAAAAAAACCAAGAAAAATAAAGAAAGTAAAGAAAAAGATATTTGATCTGCGTTCAGGCTCTACCAGTTCTTTCTCTGGAAATGAACAGCACCTTTTATCGTAAGTTGTACAGAATTATCTTGTATCATTGTATTGCTGAGAATAGCTAAGTTATTCATGGTTGGTGGTCATACAATATTGCTGTTACTGTGTACTATATTCTCATGGTTCTATTCATTTCACTTTGCATCAGTTCATGTAAGTCTTCCCATGTTTTTTTTTTTGAGACATCCTGCTCATCATTTCTTTAAGCACAATAGTATCCCATCACAATCAAATACAACACCTTGTTCAGCCATTCCTCAGTTAATGGACATCCCCTCAATTTCTAATTTATTGCCACCATTAAAAGAGCTGCTACAAATACTTTTGTATGCATAAGCCCTTTCCTTTTTTTTTTTAATCTCTTTGTGATACAGACCTTGTAGTGGTATTGCTTGGTCAAAGGGTATGCATGGTTTTATAGCCTTTTTGGCATAGTTCCAAATTGTTCTCCAGAGTGGTTGAATCAGTACACAACTTCACCAATAGTACATTAGTGTTTTAATTTTCCCAAAACCCCTCCAACATTTGTCATTTCCCTTTTCTGTCATATTAGCCAATCTGACAGGTGTGAGTCAATAGTTGTTTTAATTTACAATTTTTTATCTATAGTGATTTAGAGCATTTTTATATGTTTGTAGATAGCATCGACTACTTTGTCGATAACTATCTGTTCATAGTCTTTGACCATTTATCAATTGAGGAATGACTCTTATTTCTATAAATTTGACTCAGTTTTCTATTTGAAAAATGAAGTCTTCATTGGAGAAACTCACTGTAAAAAAATTTCACAGTAATAATTACCAACTATGTATTTCCCTTCATTCTATTGTCCCTATTTATCCTCTCTCTCTCTCTCTCTCTCTCTCTCTCTCTCTCTCTCTCTCTCTCTCCCCCTTCTTTCTCTTTCTCTTTCCTTTTACTTTGCCCATTGTTTTGCTTATGACTTTCACCTCCCACAAACTTCCATCCCTTTTATCAGCTCCCCCCACTTCCATTTTCTGTTATCCTCTTCTCTTCCTATTTTCCTGTATGGTAACACAGATTTCTACATCCAAATGCATGTGTGTATGATTCCCTCTTGGAGCCAATTCTGATGACAGTAAGAATCATGTGCTCCCTCCCCACTTCCACCATTTCCCCCATTCACTATTAAACCTCTTTCAGGCCTCTTATATGTCAGATAATTTATCCATTCTACCTCTTCCTTTCCCCTTCTCCCAGTGCATTCTTCTTTCTCATCTCTTAATTTTATTTTTTAGATAATCATACCATCACATTCAACTCACATCTCTGCTTTCTGTCTATGTATACTCCTTCTAACTGCCCTGATAATGAGAAAGTTTTTAGGAGCTATAAATGTCATTTTCCCACATAGGAATATAAATACTTTAACCTTATCAAATCTCTTGTGATTTCTCTTTCCTATCTACCTTTTCCTGCTTCTTTTGCATCTTGAATTTGAAAGTCAAATCTTCTGTTGAGCTCTGGTCTTTTAAGCATCTTCTTGAAGCATCAGGAATACTTAAAAAGTCCTCATTTCATTGAGTGTCCATTTTTTTTTCTCCTGAAGGATTATACTCAGTTTTGATGGGTAGATGATTCTGCATTGTAATCCTAGCTCTTTCCCCTCTGGAATATCATATTTCAAGCCCTTCCATCCTTTATTGTAGAATCTGCTAAATCTTGTGTTATCTTGACTGTGGATATACTATTTGAATTGTTTTTTGGCTGCTTGCAGCATTTTCTCCTTGATTTGGGAGGTCTGGAATTTGGCTATAATATTTCTGGGAGTTTTCATTTTGGGATCTCTTTCAGGAGGTGATTGATGGATTCTTTCAATTTCTATTTTACCCTCTGGTTCTGGGCAGTTTTCCTTGATAATTTCTTGAAAGATCATGTCTAGGCTCTTTTCTTAGTAATGATTTTCAGGTAATTCAATAATTCTTAAATTATCTACCCTAGACTTATTTTCTAGATCAGTTGTTTTTCCAATAAGATATTTCACATTTTCTTCTGTTTTTTTCATTCTTGATTTTAATTTTTTGTTTCTTGATGTCTCTTAAAGTCATTAGCTTGCACTTGCCCAATTCTAACTCTTAAGGAATTACTTTTTTTCAGTGAGTTTTTGTACCTCCTTTTCCATTTGGCCAATTGTACCTTTTAAGTAGTTCTTCTCTTCATTGAATTTTTGTGCCTTTTTTACCATTTGGCCTATTCTGTTTCATGAGGTGTTATTTTCTTCAGTATTATTTGTGTCTCCTTTACCAAGCTGTTGACACTTTTTCCATTATTTTCTTGCATCACTCTCATTTCGCTTCCCAATTTTCCTCTACCTCTCTTACTTGATTTTTAATATTCTTTTTGAGCTCTTCTGTGGCCCAGGACTAATTCATATTTTTCTTTGAGGATTTGGATGCAGGGATTTTGACTTTGTTGTCTTTTTCTGAGTGTATATGTTTTAATCTTCCTTGTCATCATAGTAACTTTTTATGGTCAGATTTTTTTCCTGTTCTTTGCTCATTTTCCAGCTTATTTCTTGCCTTTTAATTCTATGCTAAAGTGGGGCTCTGCTTCCCAAGTGGAGGGGGCACTGTTCCAAGCTTCAGGTGTTTTGTGCAACTGTTTTGAGAACTAATTCTTGGGATGTGTGAGGTTTTGGCTCTTCCAATGTGGTATGAGCTAGGGGAGAGGTGTACTTACTACTCTCCTGTACTGTGCACTCTTTTGTGAGCATCTACAAGCACTCTTTTCAACCCTGGAACTGTGACCAGAGGCCCTGCTCCCCTGCAGTGGCAAGATCTGCTGTTCTAGTGCTCCTCCTTGCACTGGGGCTAAGACCCAGGACTGTGACCCAGATCCAAGTATATGCAATGAAACAAGTTGTGCACCTGGTGCCAGCAAAGGGACCCCTATAAGTCTCCTTCGGATTCATTTTCTGATCACCTTACCGTCTGTGGGATGAGAAATCTGGAAACCTCCATTGCTGCTGCTGCTGATTCAGTTGCCCCAAGGCCTGTTCCTGGTTTCCTGGGGCCCAATTTGTGCTGGCCTGGCCTGTGCTGGCCTGTGCTCCTCTCTCACCCTGCTGCAACAGACCTTTCCTTCCAACCTTCTAATTTGTCTTGTTCTGGAACATTGTTTCACTCCACCTTTTTGTGGGTTCTGCTGCTCTAGAACTTGTTCAGAGTAATTTAAAGGTATTTGGAGGGATTTGAATGAGAGCTCAGGTGAGTCCCTATGTTTACTTCACGATCTTTGTTCTGCCTCCTCAAATCTTTTCACTCTAGCCTCTGCTATTTCCACCTATTATTTCTGTTTCTTATTCTCTAGAATTAAACAAAAGGATATTATCTGCTTCCTCTTTAGTATGAGGTATTTCTTGGGGATATAACATAGTAGGAAGAATATTGCATTTGGGGTCAAAATACCTGAATGTAAATCCTGACTCTGCTACTTATTACTTGTGTCATCGTGTAGAAATCACTGAACATTTTTGGGTACCAGTTTCCTCACCTGCAAGAGGAAAAAATTGAATTAGATGACCTTTAAGGTCCTTTTTAACTCTAAAACCTGAAATCCTATAATCCTATATTGAAGGTGCCTTTGGGATATCACAGGATGAAATGATTTGTAAACCATCTAAATTTACCTCCGGTGTTTTATGGAATAGTGGATCAAGTATTGGGCTTAGAGTCAAGAAGAGATTGAGCTCATCTCTAACACTTACTAGATGTGTAACTATGGTCAAGTTATAACATCTGTATGCTTGAAACAACATACTAGAATTTATCTATTGAGTTAGGTTATATATTGGATAGAGCTCTGGGCATGGAGTTAGAAAAATGTGAGTTCAAATCTTGCCTTAAACACTTAATAATTCTACAATCCTGGGCAGGCTTCTGTCTGCCTCAGTTAGCCAGCTAGTCAATAAACATTTATTACGCACCTACTACTATGTGCCAGGCACTGTGCTAAGTGCTGGGGATTAAAAAAAAGGACAAAAGACAGTCCCTGCTATCATGTAACTCACCATCTAATAACATAAAAACGGGGTTGTTGTAAAAATAGAAGGAGATTTTTGAGAGCTTTGGAAACCTTAAAGCGCTATGCATATTCTACCTAGCACTGTTAAGGTATGAGAGTTATAAGCAGGTTGTGATCTACATTGATACAATGAGTCACAATATCAGGAGTTCTATAAGCTTTCACAATCTCAGCTCCTTTACGCATTTATTTATTTTTATTTCTTGAGAGATTGTTCCAGAAACTACTCTATTTCCTCACAGCCTTTGAAAGGGTTAGCACTACCCACTTTGCTCTAAGTTGATAGTCCCTACATTTTATCAGCAATTCAAGTTTTGTTCCCTTTTCAGTTCTTAAAGCTTACAAAAGGTTAAGATGAGCCATGACTGCCCACAGATTGTGAATAGAAGGAATATCTTATGGTACTCAAAAGTGATACTTCTGAGTTATCAAGGATGTGACAATTTTTCAAGGAGAGTCTTAGAATCCTTTTTTTTCCTATCCCGGAGGTAAGAGAAAATGGAAAGAGCAAAGTAAATCATTAGGTTCATGCAGGATGCTTGGAAAGTCTTGTTTTTCACTGTGATTCATATGTACCATGTCCAAATCAAAAGAAAAAAATATATATATACATTCATACACATATACATACATATACACATATGCACACACACACTTTCTACATGAAGCATCCTTTTGCTTTAAGATGTATCTATCTACATCTCATTGAGTGACTTCATTCATACTAAGGTCAGCTTTCTGTTCTCATTGGACTAAGAAGATACGTAGCTATAGACAAGTTCTATAATTCACATCCAAATCACTCCAGGATAGACAATGGTTTGGATGAAGAGAGAAACCGTATCTTCTGACTTTTGACCTCTTTTTTAACCTTTTTGTTGCTGTTGGGACCTTTGATCTCATCAGTATAGGAAACTCTCTAGGAGAAAACCCCCTTCTCCCAATGCCAATGAAACATCTTTCAGGAGGGGATGTATTAGAGAATCGCTTGGGTCACTGGTATGTCCAAATGCATTACTCAGGGTCATTCAGCCTGGTTTTAACTACAAGACTGATTAAAAATCCTGTGTTGTTCTTTGCTATCTTCCATTACTTCCTTTTCTAGATAACAGAACTCTGTGCTGCAGCAAGTGTTTAGTGTTAGGCTCAGAACTCAAATATCTACTTTTGGCATCTAGGATCATAGAAGTCTATACTAGACATTGAATCTTAGAGATCATCTTACAGCAAGGATTCTGGACCTGGGTCTTTCAGGGACAATGTGATTTACTATGGGAAAAACATACATTTTAAATTAAACTTTAGCTGAAATCTAGCATTTCCTTCTAATAATAATAATAATAATAATAATAATAACTAATAATAATAATAATATTCTGATAAGGTACCTGTAGGCTTCACCAGACTGTCAAAGAAGTTCATTAAACAACAGCAAAAATAGGTTAAGAACTTCTGCCTTGGAGGCAGCTAGAAGAAACCTTAGAGGTTACCTAAGGGGACAGTTAACTGGTACAGCTGAGTGATGGAGCTAGAGCTAGGAAGACCTGAGTTCAAATCCTGCCTCAGACACATATTAGCTATGTGACTTTGGGTAAATCACTTAACCTCTGTCTCAGTTTCCTCATTTTTAAAGTAGAGATAATAATAGTATCTACTTCCCAGAGTTTCTCTGAATGAACAAAATATTTGTACAGTGCTTTGCAAACTTTAATGTGATATGTAAATGCTATTACCATTACCATTTTTATTTAGTTTGGGCCCCTCATTTTAAAGATGAGAAACTGAGACCAGAAAAGTAAAGGAATGAGAATAATGTCAGATAGAGAGAAGAATTTAAAATCAGTACCTCTGATTTCATAATGAGACCTTTTTTCAAGGAACAACCCTGACTCTGTGCCTTGCTGTGCCCCACCACATTGCTCCAACCTGGGTTGCTGGTTCTGTCTGATGGAACAAATGAAGGCATTTAAGCCTACTCTTTACTATGACCTGCCTATTATAACCAAACATAATGACATTTCAATGTCCCTTAGTTTTGATTAAATTTAACAGAAGGATAAACAAAAGAGAAAATATAGAACTAAACAAATTATGGGAGGAATTAGAACTATAGTTAAACATAATTAATGTTAATGAAGGTTTCTGCCACGACAGACCTATAGTGAAGACTCACCAAAAAAGGAATAATATAATGGCAAAATGAATTTTTCCTTCCCACTCAAGCATTCAGTAAAGTAGAAGGAACACAGCCCTTTGTAGGATAAATGTATTTTTTTTAATTGATTCTCAATTTTGGAACCAATAGCTACCCCAGTGATTCCACTATTCCAGAGAAATGCATGATAGGACCCCCAAAATGTTCCTTAGAATAAAAGGTCAATGTTTTCTTACATCAAAACATTTTGTGTGATTGGCAAATCAGAAAGTGGTCAATCACTAGACAGTTATAGTGATGTTTTTCATCTTTGGCAACAGTGGAATGCTAACGGGAGAGTTAAGAGGACCAAGAGGGGAGAAAAAAAACAACATTGATTTGTTGACAGAGGCCTAGCAGCTGTCACAGTAAAACACGGTTCTCTTGCACTTAATCAATGTCAGCCTCCAACCAAATCGTTTTGTAGGCCAGATGAAAAGCAATCAAGGGTAACACCTTCATAAGCATGAAGCTTTCACTAGATGGAGTTCAACGAAGTGTGTCCTTAAGCTTAGGCACTCAAAGTGTGCTACATGACCCAAAAGCTAATCAGAAATGTTTAACCCTTTCAAAGGAGGCAACAATGACTAGTCCTTTGTTTTTTAAAGGTAGAAACTACATTTCCTTCTTTGTTTATGATTTTGCAAACAAGCATGTGTCTGCTTCAATGTGTTATTATTTCTTAGCTAGAAGCTTAAACATTATCATTAATCATGGCTTCAGTTTCAGAGTCAAGCCCAACTCAGAATGCATTTCGTTTCTTGGAAAGCAAATACAGGGATGGTGACTAATTTTGCTATCAATTCTTTATGGCATCTTTCTGTGAATATTTACCACATCAAAATATGACTTCATTAGTGTTCCCAGCTCAGTAGGAACAATTAGCCTCTGGAAATCAGGGACAGTTTAAAGACCTAAGTAATCTTTCCCTCAGCTAGAATATGGCCAATACCATGGACCTTGAAGCCTTCCGCTGACCACTGAAGAGGTTGCATTAAGAAATGGAAAAAAGAGGATAAATTAATTCTCATGATAGAGAAAAATCTACAGACAACTTCTGTTCCTCCAGTCCAATCATTAAACATTTATTATGTTCCTACTCTGTTCAAGGCACCGTGCTAAGTGTATTGGTTATAAAGCAAGACAAAAGATAGTTCCTGCTATCATGGAGTTCACAATGTAATGGGGGAGACAATCTACAAAAATACTATGTAGAAACAAGGTAAAAACAGGATAAATGGGAGAAAATCAATAGAGGAAGCATGACAGAATTAAGGGTGGGGGGGGAGAGGATGATCAGGCAAATCTTCCTGTGGATGGATTTAGCTAGAACTTGAAGGAAGCAGGGGAAACCAGAAAATGAGGAGGGAGAGTACTTCAGGTATGGGGAAGAGCCAGTGAAAATACTTGGATTTGGGATATGGAGCTTCTTGGTAGGAAACATTATTCTTGAGTTATGAACCTTTGAATCCCTTAGGCTTGGTGTTATAAGACAACAAAACAGCAACATCAAAATTTCCCGGCTATGCAAATGTGGCAGTAGATGCAGGGATAGCAAAGGCAGTATTGGATTTGGAGTCAGGAAGCTTGGATTTAAATTCTTACTCTGCCACTTAATACCTATGTGACTTTGGTCAAGTTATTTAACTACTTTTAACCCTATCTCCTCATGTGTAAAAAAGAGACAATTGCCCTAATGATTTCTGAGGTCTCTTCTGGTTCTAAATCTATTTATCTAAATCTATCATCCTTCAGCCTTTTCATTGGAGGACTTCAGACAATGGCTTGATAACCACTTTGTGGGTATGTTGCAGTGGTAATTCTTTTCCAGTATAAGGTGGCCTTCTATACATGACCAATGAGATCCTCACCAACACTGAAATTCTGTAATCTGTCATTGCTTCAGCAGTGCTCAGAGTAGCCTTGACTTCGGCTGTTATAGGTCAAGTTTTTGAAAAGAAAAATTAGGCTCAGTGGGAAAAGTATGGGGGTAAGAAAATCAAACTTTTTGTTAATTTATTTGAAGGCAACCAAAGGACATAATAACATGTTGCTATCAGTATATAAATGTTATTCTAAAATTTTTTCAATAGGTCTTTTGGTTTTAGTCACTCTGATGTTAATCTGGGTAATGATATGTAATAATAACAGCAAAGAGTGATTCCCTTGTCATTAGAGAAGTGGAATGGAAGTTTAATGGGCCAGCAATTTATTGTGAAAACATCCTTGCCTCACTTATCTAGGCAACTGTTTTCAGACAGGCAAGATTTAATGAACAGACTATCAACTGTGCATTGCATAGGGGAGGTAGTTGACCATCACAAAACTAGAGGAGAGATAGCAGAAAGCAGTGGCAAACATATAAACCTAAGGGTCAAAGCAAAATTGAACTCAAGAAGTGAAGGCCAGAAAGAGTGTTCTAAAGGATGAGTACACAGACATCAGAAGGTGAGAAAAAGTCAGAGTATCAGGGAAGTCAAGGAAGATGAACGAAAACCAAAATGTGCCTGTGATCAGCTGAACGATGGTTTACTATGCTGAAAGTGCTCTATAAGTAACAGACTTTTATGTCTAGTTGAGGCACGATGACCATACCCCTTCTTTTTGAAAGGGGGCACAACTCCCATCAAAAAATAAGACTCTGCTTTGATACATATATAGTTTAAGTCTGAAACCACTCTTCCAAGGGACTTTGTGAGTGCAAATGAGCCAATGTACTTCAGGTTTGTGAGAAAGTTTTTTTTTTTAAATCAACTCTCCTTGCTATACCTTCTTAGTAAATCTCTTGTTTTAAAAACTAAAAAAGCTAACATTAATGCATTATCAATGCTGAAATGAGTCAACTGTTCATTTTATTCATTAGTTGAATGAGTCAGTACTTTGGTGGACTCAGGGTCTCATTGAGATGAATCATCTTTTCAATGGTAGAAATACCACATCATTCCTTGTAACTCTTGTCCATGTCCTCTCACAAATCCTGTACAGAGACTCTAACTCATGCCTTGGATACTCTGTAATGCATTCTTTTGGTTCTTTAAATATCCCATGAGGATTAGTGTAACATTCTCCATATATTAACCCATGTTCTTTCTTCATGGCTGGTCCACTTCCTTTTTTTTCTGGTAATACATTCAAAATACATGTTACATAAGAAAATGAGACTCAAAGTTTACTTTCAATAAAGTCAGAAATTGTCACAGTGTCTCTATCTTACCATTTCTACTTTTAATTACAGTCAGCTTGAATGTAATATGTTTAAATTGATAAAGTGATTTAAATTGATGGACATATGATTTGGAAGATGAGATTCTAACTCCACGACTGACCTCTGATAAAATTTTGGTCAAGTATTTTCATTCACAAGACCTAATTTTTCCTTATGTAAGATGTCAATATTTATAATTGCCTTTTACTTCTGTATCATGAATATCAACCAGACCCTAGGTTGTGCCATGTTGAAATTTCTAGAATCATCCATTGTCAAGATAATCTTTCAGCAGAAAATTGTTGCTGGGATATGATCAGAAAAATGTTAGTATAAGTTTTTTTATTAATTTTTTTTGATTTAATCAACAAGCTTTTGAGTTATCCATAAGCTTTTGAGTTTTAATTTTTTCTTCCCTTCCCTCCCCACCTCCCTCTCTACGATGGTGCACAATCTGATATAGGCTATACATATACATTCATATTAAACATATTTTCACACCAGTGGTATTGTAAGTAAGAATTAGAACCAATAGGAGGAACCACCAGAAAGAGGAAATAAAACACAACGGAAGAAAAAAATAGCAAATAGTATGCTTCGATCTCCGCTCAAACTCCATAGTTCTTTCTTTGGATGTAGAAAGCATTTTTCATCATGAGACCTCTGGAGATGTCTTAGATCCTTGCATTGCTGAGAAGGGCTAAGTTTATCAATATTAGTCATCATACAACATACATCGTACATCATACTGTGTACAACATTCTCCTGGTTCGGCTCACTTCATTCAGCATCAGACCACACAAGTCTTTCCAATTTTTTCTGAAGTCAGCCTATTCACCAGTTTTTTATAGCACAGCTTGTTCAGCTATACCCCAACTGATGGGCATCTTCTCAGTTTCCAATTCTTTGCCACCACAAAAAGAGCTGCTATAAATATTTTTGTACATGTGGGTCCTTTTCCCATTTATATGATCTCTTTGGGATACAGCCCTAGAAGTGCTATTGCTGGGTCAAAGGGTATGCACACTTTTATAGCCCTTTGGCATAGTTCTAAGTTACTCTCCAAAATGGTTGGATCATTTCACAACTCCACCAATAATACATTAGTGTTCCAATTTTCCCACATCTTCTCCAACATTTATCATTTTCCTGTTTTGTCATGTTGGCCAATCTGATAGGTGGGTTGTGGTATGTCAGAGTTGTTTTGATTTGCATTTCTCTAACCAATAGTGATTTAGAGCACTTTTTCATATGGCTATAGATGGCTTTAATTTCTTCATCTGAGAACTGCCTATTCATATCCTTTGACCATTTATCAATTGGGGAATGACTTGTGTTCTTATATATATATATTTTTTACCACTTGTCGGTATTTATTTTGGAATTTCAGGCAGGCAATATAAACATCACTAAATAGGATGAGTAGAAATAATGTTTTAGTTAAAATCACATCCTTTTAATAATTTTATATATATTACATATATTATATATATATATATGTATATGCACATATATATGTAGAATGTATATATACACGTAAGACAGACATTAAGTATGAAGGTCTCCAATAATGCTCAGCTAGAGCTGTGATTTCCTACCACAGCAAAGAGAAGGCTGAGGGATCAGGCTCTGGAAAGACCACAGTTTTAAATAGATGAAACCCAAGGAACTTCATTCTCCTGAAGCTTTTGTGTTAAGCAATTCCTGAGTGCATAGTGAGATATGTGAGTCAGTAGTAACATGCATGCAATTACCCCATGAAACTCTATGTTTAGCAAATTCTATTTTTAGCTATTTCTGTGACAGTTCAGGCCCTGGCAAAAAGCTTCTACTCTACAGGAGCCAAGACTCATGTCCTATAAGCACTTTTCCAAGGGCAGGAAGAGGCAGGAAGGGACAAATACTGGGCCTTTCTCCTTTTCTCCTCTTCCCTGATTTATTGCCAGCATACCAAAAGAGAAATAACAGCCTTCACACAGGCCCTGAGCCTGAGCCACGTTGTTGATTGCAAGGGCTCACTAGGATACCCAAAGTGGAGTAATTGCAGAAGCTTGGCTGAAGGAGTTAACACCACCCATGCCCGTCATGTTCATCAAAGCCATTCCAAATGGTCATAAGGTTCTGTCCTCGGAATAAGTTCTTAATCAGTGGAGTCACCATCTTTATCAACAGCTTCACATACCTACTTGGCTGCTCAAAGGTGGCTGCTGACACCAAACCTGACCTTCGGAAACTTGCTCCTGTTCCTGGTGGAGCAGCTGCTGCAAAGCTCAGTTCTCTGTCACAATGGCAATCTGGGCCTCCATGTCCTGATGAACTGACCTGTATCCAAAATTAGGAGAGCCAATCAACTTGAGACAGGGCAAACTGCTCCCTGCCAGGTACAGCCACAGGCCTTTGGCATGCCAGGTCCAACCAGTCCTCCAATATTCCTGTAGTTGCACCTGTTTCTGCTGCCCTAGGCTACAGACCTCACTGTAGAAATGTCTCTCTATGTGGACATAAGTAGCAGAGATGGCACCTGCCACCCCCTTGGCCCCAAAGAAGCCATTCACTTCAGGTGAATCCAACAGAATATGGTACTCAGCCCGAGTGCTTAGGACCAGATCCGTGTAGGCCTGGGTTGGTTAAATTAAACAGTAGTAAGGTAGATCTTAGCACCTTTTTCTGCCTCTGTCTGCAGTGTCTCCGTAACAGCCTCATCAATTTTAATCTCAAAGGGCTTCATCTGCATCAATAGATAAATCCAGGTATCAGGAGCTGGCCTGTGGTAACCAGCTGCTGCTGCATCTTACTGGGTCAAAAGACAGTCAGTATAAAAGGTTTGGGCATGGAGCAGCTGCTGTCAGGTCCAAACTGTGTTGATCACATCCATGATCTCTTGTTGGCTGCCTCACAATATGCTGTCTGGTCTCCTTTGTAAGGTGGGGAGGTGACCTGAGGAACAGGCGGGGACAACAAGGGAACCAAGAGCAGCCATGGTGATCTCTGGCCACAGCGGTCTCTGTTCCTGCTGAGTCGGTCTGAGAGGTGGCCCAGGAGAGTGGCCAGCCTGGGCCGGATGGGCAGGAGGCCAAGCAGCCTCCTCCAGAACACTGGGCCTGCTGCTACTGTCACCATGGAGGCTCCCCCTATTCTTTTAAATTTGACTTAATTCTCTATATATTTTACAAATGAGGCCCTTATCAGAGAGACTGGTTATAAAAATTCTTTCCCAATCTTCTACTTTCCTTCTTATCTTGGTAGCATTGGCTTTGTTTGTGCAAAAGCTTTTCAATTTAATGTAATCAAAGTTATCCACTTTGTATTTCTTAATATTCTCTATTTCTTGTTTGGTCATGAATTCTTCTGTTCTCTGTAAATTTGATAGGTAAACTATTCCTTGCTCTCCTAGTTTGTTTATAGTATCAGCCATTATATCTAAATCATGAACCCATTTTTACTTTATTTTGGTATATGGTGTGAGATTTTGTTCTATGCTTAGTTTCTGCCATACTCTTTTCCAGTTTTCCCTGCAGTTTCTGTCAAATAGTGAGTTCTTATCCCAGAAACTGGGGCCTTTGGGTTTATCAAATAATAGATTACTCTAGTCATTGACTACTGTGTCTTGTATACTTAACCTATTCCACTGATCCACCACTCTATTTCTTAGCTAGTACCAAGCAGTTTTGATAATTGCTGCTTTACATTACAATTTAAGATCTGGAATGGCTAGGACACCTTCCCCTGCATTTCTTTTCATTAGTTCCCTTGATATTCTGGACACTTTGTTATTCCAAATGAATCTTGTTATTATTTTTTCTAGCTCTACAAGATAATTTTTTTGGTAGTTTGATTGTTATGCCTCTGAATAAGTAAATTAGCTTAAGTAAAAATTGTCATTTTTATTATATTAGCTCGGCCTACCCATGAGCAACTGATGTTTTTCCAATTATTTAGATCTGACTTTATTTGTGTGAAAAGTGTTTTGTAATTGTGTTCATATAGTTCCTGGGTTTGTTTCAGGAGGCAGACTCCTAAATATTTTATAACGTCTACAGTAAGTTTAAATGGAATTTCTCTTTCTATCTCTTCCTCTTGGGCTTTATTGGTAATATATAGAAATGCCAATGATCTATGTGGGTAGCATAAGTTTTTTTAAATGTAACTCTTTTTATACACTACTTTAAAATAGTATGCATCCAAGTTTATAGCAATCAGATTGCAACAGGAAGAGGAAAAAAATGTGAAACACCTTTATGCAATGCATTAACTTCTGAAACAACAGTAATGGGACAATCTGCCTAAATGTTTCACTCCTGCTAATAACTTCCAAATGCCAAAAATGGAAGCAAAATGGGTGCACATTCATGTGGCTGAATAGCTGTATAAACTGTGATGTGAATATAATGGGATAGCGTTCCATGTGAAAAAAAATGCAAATGAGGAATTCAGAGAAACATGGGAAGACTTGTATGAACTGATGCAGAGTAAAAGAAGGAGAAACAAGGTAACAACATACAGCCTACAATACAATAATTTAAAAGAACATTAAAAGGAACAGATCTCTGAATAATAATAGCAATTATTCCAGAGAATTTTTAATGTGTTATTTCACATTTTCAGTACAGAGGCGATATGAGTGGGGAATGTTGTGTACACAGAATTTCTTATTTTTTTTCTTAACAGTTTTTCTTTGTTACAAGGGAGGGATTATTGGGATGGGGTAGTATTTGACCAAATGGTTATGATATAAAAATAAAAATAATCAACAAAACATTTGTTCTCTAAAAAAGTGTCTCTAATATAGTAAATACTTTAGTAGAAACTATTGTTTTTTAAGTGCAGGTCAGCTCCTTTCTAGGTACAAAAGTTTATTGATACTAATACCTAGCCAATAATAAAAATGTTTTAACAACACCTATCTGATATGAACATTCTGATCATAATAGTGTCATTAAGTATGTGAAAACTATCAAATGGTGGTGATGGTAATAGTAGTAGTAGTAGTGGTAGTAATAGTAGTAGTAGTAGTCATAATTGTAGTTGCAGAACTAATAGTACGTGTGTGCATGTAAGTGTACGCGTGTGTACGTGTACATGTGTGTGCGTGTGTGTGTGTGTTTGTGTATGATTATCATGTATTGGGGCTTGATGAACATAAAACAACCTTACCTGTGAACAAAACAAGGTTAAAAGACTTCCCTATATTTAGGGAATCCCTCTTCCTTTGTACTCTTAACATGATATTCTCCTATGCCAATGACAAACAACTCAGGTAATGAATTACCAAACGGCTTGATTATTAGCCAGCATGGTCCATGGAAAAAGTGTTGAGTTTGGAGTCATTAGACCTGGGTTCTAATTCCAGCTGAATTACTTACCACCTGGGTGATTTTGGACAAGTCACCTAAATTCTCTGGTAGTCCCTCATCTGCAAATTGATGGTGTTGAACTATATGACTTCTCATTTTAGCTCTAACTGTATGTTCTTGTGATATGCCTTCTTGCTTTATACTTCCCTTGATATTGATATTCAGAGGATCATTCAACAAAATATCTCTATGGTTGCATGTATTAAGGAACCTTGTAAGATATTACATATCCTTAAAAAACCCCAACATGCCATGATTCTGGAAGTACTAGCAAAAGCACCAAGAAGAGAAAAGAAACAAAGGCATAAAGTTGGTGAAAAGGAGATACTATTCCTATTTGTTGATGATATGATAACATATATGGAAAATCCTAAGGAAACAGCAAAGATACTGAAATTGGTACAATTAGTAGCTTCAGCAAAGTTTGAGTTAAATACTACAAAATCAAATTTTCTGTATAATTACAATAAAACACAAGAAGCAACAATGAAAAGGGAAATCTTCTTCCAAATAACAAAAATACATAAGATATTTGGAGATCAACCTACCAAAGCACACAAAAGACTTATATAGAAGCAATTTCAAAGTGTTCCTTCAGGAAAAAAAGAACTTAAATAGGTGGAAGAGCAGTCAGTGCTCATGACTAGGCCCCACAAATATAATAAAAATGACAATGCCACCAAAATTAATTTATACTTTTAATGCCATATTACTAATTACTAAGGGGACACTTCACAGAACTTGATCAAATAATGGTAAAACTGATTGTGAAAAATAAAGGATTTAGAATATGAAGAGAAATGACAGAAAGAAGTAGGGGTGAAGGGGGTGTAGCACTTCCAGACCTCAAAGTGCATTTTAAAGTGGCAATCATCAAAACCATCTGGTATTGGTTTAAAAATGGAGCTATACAAAATTCCAAAATTACCAGATGAAAGAGAAGGTGCTGCAAGCAGCCAGAAAGAAACAATTTAAATATCAAGAAGCCACAGCCAGGATTACACAGGACCTTGCAGCTTCTACATTAAAAGACCACAGGGCTTGGAACATGATATTCTGTAAAGCAAAGGAGCTGGGATTGCAGCCAAGGATCAACTACCCTGCAAAAATGAGCATGATTTTTCAAGGGAGGAGATGGATATTCAATGAAATAGGGGACTTCCAAACCTTCCTGATAAAAAGACCAGAGTTCAAGAAAAAATTTGATCTTCAAGTACAAGATTCAAGAGAGACATAAAAAGGTCAATGGGACAGAAAGATACAATATGTTGTTAATAAGGGAGGAATGTTTTCATCCCTACAAGGGAAGATGACACTTGCAACTCTTGAGAACTGTGTTGTTGTTGCACCATGTTGGAGGAATATATGTGAAGGGGTGAATGTTAGTTGACTTCGTTGTAATAATAAAAAGAGGTCTGGTCAAGTGGGTTGGGTGGATCCAAGTGGGTGGATTGGTCTGATTTTAGAAGGTGTGCTGAGAGGGGGTGGAGGAGAACAAGAGTAAATTACATTGCAGGAAAGGACACAAAATCCTATTGCAGTGGAGGGAAAGAAGGGAGGGGAGTGAGCATTGTTTGAACCTTACTTTCATCAGAGTTGGCTTAAGAAGGAAATAACATAATCAGTTGGGTATAGAAATCTAACATGACCTATAGGCAGTAGGGGGGAAAAAGGGAAAGAAAAGGGAGGGGGGATAGAAGAGAGGGAAGAAAAGGGAGGGGGATAATAGAAGGGAGGAGAGACTGAAGGAGGCAGTGGTCAAGGGCAAAACAGTAGTGGGGGGGAAGGAGAAAGGAGAAGGAAAAGCATAAACGGGGGGAAAAAGGATGGAGAAAAAGATACAGATGGTAATCATAACTGTGAATATGGAAAATGCTATCCACATCCAAAGAAAGAACTATGCAAATTGATTGCTATCTTTTTTTTTCTCTTCTGTTGAGTTTTGTTTCCTTCTTCTGATGGTTCC
This sequence comes from Phascolarctos cinereus, assembly GCF_003287225.1. Taxonomy (NCBI): domain Eukaryota; kingdom Metazoa; phylum Chordata; class Mammalia; order Diprotodontia; family Phascolarctidae; genus Phascolarctos; species Phascolarctos cinereus. The sequence continues at coordinate 150,883,369 of NW_027555847.1, read as the reverse complement.
TTCTATTGGTTTTAATTTTTACTTACAACTTCACTAATGTAAAAATATGTTTGATGGGAATGTAAATGTGTAGCCTGTATCAGATTGTGCACCATCTGGGGAGGATGAAGGGGGTGAAAAATTTTAAACTCAAAAGCATGTGGAAGTGATTGTTGATAAATCAAAATAAATTAATAAAATAAATTTAAAAAATAAAAAAATGGATCTAAATATCAATGAAACAGACTAGACAGGGGTAAATCAGAAACAATACAACTCAATAACCCAGTGTTTGATAAAGTGGACAGTATAAATTCCCTGGGAGAAACTCTTTATTTGATAAAAACTGTTGAGAAAACTGGAAAGTTGTATGGCAGAAATGGGCGGAATATGGGCAGCTTTCAGAGGTTTGGTGTACAGTACTGCATTTACTCATCTGGGCCAGAACACTCAGTGTTTGATCACTTTGATCAAACTTGATCGAAAATCAAGATCAGTTTGACAAAAATGATGGGGAAATTCAGAAGCTGCTAAATGAAAAACATGAACCAACAGGGTTTACCAGCAGGATAGTTTATCTGTCTCCAGGAAGTCAGCATTTAACTCCACTTAAAATAAAGTGCAAACACATCTTAGAGAGATGCAGTATTCTTGACTCAGTAAGAAGGTAGATGAAATTCAGTTTTATACTGATAGTAATAATCCAAAATGCTTTTATGATGCCCTGAAGGATATCTGTGGGCCAAAGACCTATAGTGCTTTTTAACTACTCAGTGTTGATGGAGGCACATTGATTAGTTATAAGGACATGATCCTGGAGAAATAGGCTGAACACTTGCATAGTGTTCTCTACAGACCACCATCAGTCAATGCTGAAGCCATTGACCATATATCTAAAGCTGAAGTCAATCCCTTTTTAGCTGAACTTCCAACTGAAGAATAGGTTTTGAATGCCTTTAGGCTCCTCTTATGTGCCTGGTGCTGATTTTATTCCAGCTGAGATTTACAAGACAGGGAGTCCACTGCTCATACAAAAGCTGACTGAAATTTTCTGGGTTATATGACAAGAGGAAGTTATCCCCCAAGAGTTCAAGGATGCCTCCACTGTCCATCTCTATTAAGGTAAAGGAAAGCGTAGAAGGCTGTGGAGAGTTGAACAGTTATCTGGTCAGGAATAAAGTTGCATATAACCTTTCCCATCATCACAGATGGCAGTATGCCCTGAATTATTAGTGGGTTGCCCTCTGGTCAAAGGCCCAGAGCCTCTGGGGACTTTGGTTTACATATGGTTATCAGACAAAGGTCATATCGTGGCAACTGGGGGAATTAGGTCAGGCAGCATGGACCGTATCTAAAGGGTTGGGAGTCTCTAAAAATTAACGAGGAAGGTCTAATTAGGATAAGGAAGGTGACATTTTTATTATGCTAAATCAGCAAATTTGTTGGATGATTCAGCAAGCAAGTCCTAACTAGACTAGGCTTCAATTTAAACATTAAGCACCCTTGAATTGTATAATTCAGGAGATAATTCTAGAAGTATAGCTTCCTCTGGCTATTGACTTATTTGGTATTTACTGGCAAACATGTTGGCTCCTTCCCCTACCTTCAGCCCCCTAATTAAAATGTAAGTCCTTGATAGCTATAGCCATTTTGCTTTTGTCTTTATATCCTCAGAACCAAGAACAGTGTATTGGACATAATAGTAGCTGAATAAATATTTGTTGAATTGAATTGATCACCTCTTTTGTTGGTAACTGTACATGGTTCTTTCTAGTTCTTTGGTGTTTTCCTCTCTTTTAGATATCTTGAGAAATGCTTGAAGCTTTCAAAACTGTCATGTCAAGAATTATAAAGTTTTATTTAAAGTATGTTTCAATCTGAATTCAGGCTCCATCAGTTCTTTCTCTGGAGGTGGACAACATTTTTCATAATAAGTCTTTTAGCATTGTCTTGGATTATTGTAGTGCTAAAAAAAAGCAAAGTCATTCACAGTTGCTCATCATACAATATTGTTACTATGTAGAATGTTCTCATTCTCCTCCTTGTCATTCTCTTTAACAAAAGTATTGATTGTTTCTGAGATTTGCTTTTTGACCTACTAATTCTTTAGGATTGAATTATTTAGTTTCCAATTAACTGTTATTCTATGTTTCCATATTCCATTATTGAATATAGTTCTTATTGCATTGGGCCCAAAAAGGTTGTGTTTACTATTTTTGCTTTTCTGCATTTGTTTGTGAGGTTTTTATGCCCTAATATGTGGCCAGTTTTTGTGAAGGTTCCATGTACAGCTTACAAAGTTACATTCCTTTCTATCATATCTAACTTTTCTAAAATTCTATTCATCTCCTTAACTTCTTCCATGTTTATTTCATGGATAGATGTATCTACTTCTGATGGGAAAATTGAGGTTCCCCAATACAACAGTTTTACTGTCTTGCTCCTCCTGTTCATTTAACTTTTCCATTAAGAATCTGGATGCTATATTATTTCATGCATATGTTTAATATTGATGTTACTTCCTTGCCTATGGTACCTTTTAGCAAGATATCTCTTTTAATTAGATTTATTAGCTAGTACTCCCCTCTGTCTTGGAATGGAGACCAGAATCCTCCTCTCTCATGAGTGACCCCAAGCACTCCTCTACATTCTGGAACTGTGATCATGGTACCTTCTTTCTGGTGGCCTTACATACTATCATTACTTTTGGCCTGGCACTGTGACCTGGAACTCTGTATGGACAATATAACAGGGTCCTGAATCCAGTACCAGCAAAGGGTCCCCTGTAATCTCCTTTCATCCAATTTTTTGACCTCTGTACTATCCATGGGCTGAGAGCTCCTAAAGATGTTGTTGCCATTACTGCACCTGGTGCCTGTCCTGTACTGTGTGATCCTGACAGACTTTTCCTGTTGACCTCCTAAGTTTTCTTGGGCTAGAAAATTATTTCACCTGATCTTTTGTTGATTCTGCTTCTCCAGACTTCAATCTGAGGCATTATTTTAGAATTGTTTGGAGGAGAATTTGGGACAGCTCAGTTGGATACTTCTCTACCATCATGGCTCCACCACTCTTAAAAAGGCAATGTTAGATAATACATAACTGGACTGAAAATGATGAAGACATGGGTTCAAGTACAGAGTCTGACACTTACTCTATGACTCTAGGTATGCCATTTAGCCTGTTGGTGCTCTAGGCAAATTTCAAAGACTATACATTGCAGAGAAGGTGTATAAGTTAAGGAAATTTCCTCACCATGGAGTTCCCTAGGAGTGAAATCATAGGTCCAGGCCCTCCTTCTATGAATAACTTTTTATAACTGCCTGTTATTTTCTGTGATGACATTCTGGGCTCTCTGAGCTGAGGGGATAATCAGAGGTCCTATGTGTCCTACACAATACTTATTTTCACCAAGTTATTTTCTTTTAGGTTCTTACTGCAAGTGTGTGTGTGAGTGTGTGTGTGTGTGTGTGTGTGTGTGTGTCTGTGTGTGTGTGTGTGTGTGTGTGTATGAGCATGTGCATTGGGAGTGGTGGACTTGGGAGAGGATTAGGGATTAGGGATCAAAAGAAATTAGGAAAGGGTAGAGAAACAAAACATGCTCTCAATGAAGTGTAACTTTTGGCCAACGCAGGTGAAAGCATGTGGGATGATTGAATGTACCACAGGGCTTACACTGAGATGGATAGATAATGCAGCTGCAAAGATCATGGCTTTCTTGTTGAAGTAAAAAAAATTAAGAAAACAATTTCACCAACCTTTTTTCTGAGTGTACTATGAAATGGAAGCCCAGTAGGCTTTTAATCATAAAGTCACCTTGGTATACACTAAAAATTTGGAAGGTAATTCTGAATACTAGCTAATCATTGGAAGGCTATGTGTCATCCCTCTTCCACAATAACATGTGTATGGGAATGATAAATGAGAAAGTGATTTGAGCCTGGGCAACGAAAGGGAATACAGCAATGCAGATGTGGCTCAGCCCCAGATTTTGAAATGAAAGGAGTGATGCATGTTCATAAGAAAATTCTTACCTAAAGTCTTCTTTATTTCTTTTGTTCCTACTCTGTCATTTATTTTATTGTATCCTAGCCCAAACTACTCATAGGTATGTGAAGTATAATTCTTCAGAGAAATAACTGACAAAGATATATCCTGTATTTTCCTTCCTCCCTTTCTTTTGTTTTTCAAAAATGTATTTTTTTATTTTGCTTTTATTTTGTTCTTTTCTCTCCAGATAACTTGTTTCTTGGATGTAAAACCTCTCATACATGATATTGACTACTGTTGAGAATTTATATAAATGTAATTCTATTCAATTTATTTTAAAAAATTATTAAGTTCCTAGTGTGTACAAGGTGTTAGATGTTGGAGAGGCAGATGAGTAGTGTGTGCATGTGTGTGTGTGTATATATATATATATATATATATAATCATCCCACTGGAATCATGATTGATCTTTTCATTTATTAGAGTTCTTTAGTCTTTCAAAGTTGTTTCTTTTACATCATTGTTGTTATTATGCAAATTGTCCTCCTGGTCCAGCTTATTTCCATCTTAATCATCATATGTAAGCTGCCCCAGGTTTCTCTGAAACTGTCCTAATTATCATTTCTTACAAGACAATAATATTCCATTATATTCCTGTACCATGATTTATTCAGCCATTCCACAGTTGACTAGTACCTTCTTTGCTTCCAATTCTTTGCCTTCAAAAATAGATGCTTTAAAAATATTTGCATATATGGGTGCTCTCACTTTTTTCTTTGATCTCATTGGGTTATAGGCCTAGTAGTAGCATTACTAAGTCAACTGATGATTTTTTTTGGGCATAGTTTTAAATTGTTTTACAAAATGATTGCACCAGTTCATAACTCCCATGAACAGAACATTACTATGTCTATTTCCTTGCAGCCCCTCCAAGATGTGTAATTTTCTTTTTTCCTCATTACCTTTTCCGGTGTGATTTCTATTAGGTGGAATTTTGTATTTGTTTTAATCTTCATTCCTCTAATTATTAATGATTTGGACCTTTTTATATTGCAAGTAATGGCTTATATTTATTCCTTTGAGAGCAGATAGTCACATCCTTTGATCATTTATCTATTGAGGAATGCCTCTTATTCTTATAAAGTTAAATAAATTCTTTCTACATCTTGGAAATGGGATCTTTATCAGTGAATCTTGCTGCCAAGATTTTTTTCCCAGTTAACTCTTTCCTTTCTAATTTTAGATGCTTTGGTTTTGTTTTGTGCAAGATACACAAGAAATTTCAAAATATGTAATCAAACAGTCCATTTTGTCTTCCATGACCTTCTCTGTCCCTTTTTTGAGTTGTAATACCACCCACTATGTTTTTCCTTTGGATTTCCTGAACATCACTTGTTCTAATGCTCTTTCTTGATCTTTATTGTTGTAGTTATGGGAGAGAACTGACTTGTACTGATTCTTTTTCTGTCCCATATTCACCAATTTCCTCAACTTAAATATTTAAACTAAAAATATTTATCATTATCATGTGACAACATCAGGCCTTTGGGTAATAAAAAATAAATATCATCTTTCCTTTTCTTTTTTGGTAGATGTAAATGCAGTTTGAATATATTTCTTATACTATACGCAAAAAGAATGGAGCTTAAGGAGAGGTATGCTAGATCTGGAAACAAAATCAAAGATCCCACCAAATATAAATCTTGTGTATAGTACTATAAATGTACATTTCAAGCATTACTTGGATCAAAAATCCATTAGAAACCTACTCTCCTGGGTTGTAAACACATCAGGAAATGCTTTTCCCAATGCAGTTTTCCTTTTTTTTTTTTTGGATATTTCACAAAGCTGAAAAGAAAACTGTTGAACTTTGATGACTCTCCTCTAGGATAAGATTACCAATGTTAAGGGTGTTTCCACAGTAACAATTATCTGCAATAGTAGCATGCCAAGGATTTGTCACATAGGAAGATATGAAGGCTTCTATATCATGTTGACTTTCTTGGACTTTTCCCCCAAATAAAACAAAGGTCTAAGGCTGTAATTAACCAGTTATTTATTGAGTACTAATTACAAAACCAAAACTTGGTGCAATGGGGTGATATAGAGGAATAAGACATGTTTGCTCCCTCAGGAGATCTTACATCATTTGCTGAATAAACAAGATGAACAAACACAAAAGAATAGAAAACAATTCAAAAAGATAATACAACTTATTACTAAAGAACCTCATTTAAATATGGAAAAGAAATGATCCAGAGACAACTTCATTGAAAAATGAGACATAGGGAGTAGATGGCACCAGTACATAGAATGCTGATGTTGGAATCAGGCAGGCCCAGATTCAAATATTGCCTCCCAGACACTTGTTAGCTGTATGACCCTGGGTAAGTCATTTAACCTCTCTAAGTCTCAGTTTCCTCACCTGTAAAATGAGAATAATAAGAGTGTATAGGAATATGCTACTACAGGAATGCTATAAGGATCAAGGGAAATAACATAAGTGCTCTGAAAACATTAAACATTAATAAATCCTTATCATCATCATCATCATCATCATCATCATTATTAGTAGTAGCAGTAGGAGGAGTAGGAGTAGGAGTAGTAGTGGTGGTGGTGGTGGTGGTGGTGATGGTGGTAGTCATTAGATTCAGACCTGTGATTCAATGGGTATGGGTATGGAACTATGGGTATGGAAACTCCCTCTAATGATATTGAAGCTGCCTCCCCTGATACCACTTGGTAACTTACGCTTGGGAACCTCTAAAGTGACTTTCCCATAATCACAGATTCACATTGTGTCAGAGATGAGACTTGAACCCAGTCATCCTTACTCCAAGCTCTATTCATTATGCTACGCTCATGAAATTATCATGTTATTATTATTTATTAAACATCCCCTATAAGGCAAGATTTTTGAATACCATACTACTGAGGAGTTCCTTGGTTTGTTTGAAGGTAAAAAAAAAGTAATGTAAATACCCATGAACACAAATATATTTTAAGTGCTCTTGCAGAATGACAGCAGATTTCAAATACTTATTGAAGCAAAGTAACTAACAGGATTGCTATGGGACACGCTGAATGTTCTTTATCAGTTGTAAAATCATACTGTTGACAGGCCTTTTACCAATGATCATTTCTGATGAGGTAAAGAGGGTGTCAGGCATTTTTGAGTAGGTGTAGGTTTATTGCAAGGATTTTTGGCTCATTGACTTTCACTTGCTCAAGGGTCAGCTTGGCCCAATCTTGTCATCTTTGACTCAAAGTAATAGGAGCAATTTTTACTTTAGTCTTTTTTGTCTCATGGCTCTAGCTTCTTTCACTCATCCTTTAACCAGGTCATTCACTGTTACTGGCAGTTTTTTGATTAGAAGAGGATTTTTTTTAAAAATGGGACTAACATTTTAAGATTTCACATCTGCCTTTGATTTGAAAGGTTCTTTCCTGAGTTGGTCTATGTTATCACTTCTTTTTAGGTGTTTCCCTTTCTGGAGAGTTTTCCTACCATGTTATTTCATAACTAGAGGAAAAATTAATTAAAATGAATTAAATCTTAACAGTTATAGCCTACTGGGGGAAAAAGTGTTTATGTGATAATATTCTAAAGCTGAAAATCATTTTTTCCATGAAAAAAAAAGAAAAGTCATAGAAAACATTAGTCTATTATCTCCCATGGTTGTGAGGATCAAATGAGATAATATTTGTAAAGCATTTAGCACAGTGCCTGGAACATAGTGGATACTAAATAAGTGTTAGTTATAAATTTATTTGTTTACTTATTGTTTATTCAAATCTGGTTTCAGACATATACTGGCTATATGACAGTGGGCAAGTCACTTAATCTTTCAGTGCCCCAGGCAACTTTGTTTTTGAATCATTTCCATCATATTCAACTCTTTGTAACCCCATTTGGGGTTTTCTTGGCAAAGATACTGGAGTGATATGCCATTTCCTTCTCTACCTCATTTTATAGATGAGAAAATTGAGGTACACAGAGTGTAAGTGACTTGCCCAGGGTCACACAGCTAGTAAGTGTTTGAAGCTGGATTTAAACTCAGATCTTCCTGACTCCAGACCCAGCACTCCATCCACTGCACTATTTAGCTACCCCAGGTGACTCAGGCAGCACTCTTCAGACTTAAAGTTAAAGACTTATAATCTTTCCAATTTACATGACAGAGGGAGTTTCTGTATCTGGACTTCCCCAAGAAGATGAAATTACAGTTAAGAATAAATAAGATGTGATTATAAGACATGTAAGACAATTACAGTGTTAAAACCAAGTATGAGAAGATTTTGCCATTTATCATTCATTCATTCAAGAAACATTTTAAGCACTTAATATGTACCAGACATTGTAGTAAGTGCTGGGGATACAAAAAGACAAAAGATAGTTGCTGCCCTCAAAGAGCTTACAATCTAGTCAGGGAGACAAAATACAAGCAAATATATGCAAAGCAAGCTATATACAGGATAAATGGGAAATAACTAGCAGAGAAGGTACTGAAATTAAGAGAAGTTGGATAAAGTTTCCTGCAGGAGGTGGGATTTTATTTGGAGCTTGAAGCCAGGGAGGTCAGTAGTCAGAATGAAGAATAACCATACCCCTTTTCTGTCAGACATAAAACTTCAAGTTTATAAAGAGGATCAAGCAGCATTTCAATACTCTTAATGCAATTGCTAGTCTTTATTATGTTACTTGGTATGAATGACTTTTGTATGGCCGTTTTTGGGGAGTAATCAAAAATCTTACATGTTCAGTTCATCTATAAAACATGGCCAGAAATGAAGGGGCTAGATTTATACAGACAGACAGACAACACACACACACACACACACACACACACACACACACACACACACACACACACATAAGGCTAAGAGAGATTATGTGGCTTAACATGATAACAGAACTGGCCTTAGAGTCAGTATGATGTGGTTCAAGTACTACCAGGGAATGAATGAATGAATGAATGAATGAATGAATGAATGAATGAATGAATGGACATTTGGTAAGTGTTTACTGTGTGTCAGGCACTGAAGATACAAATGAAAGCAAACAAGACAGTCTCTGCACTCCAGAAGCATATAGTGTGTTAAAATTGTATTTTGTTTAAATAGTGGAAGATAACATGTAAAGAACTAGATTTGGAAAGGCAATGAGCGAGAGAGGATAGGTAGGTACCTGTTGGTATTTGGAGACAGGTGGGAAGTGGTATGGTGGACTGGTTTTGGGCAAGATAAAATGAAAACTCACCTATCACAGCCTAGGGCCCCAGGGTCACAAATCCAAATTCTAGGGGGAAGAGGAAGAGGAGATAGCCAGTATTTATACATTGTAGACAGTATATTTTGAAGATGGCTGAGAAGTTGTTTGTTGTCCTGATTCTGAGCAAGATCATTTAAAATTCACTTATCAGAACATAGGATCCCAGGAGCAGGAGTTTGGGTTCTCATAGAAACATCAAATTCTATGATACCTGCACTATTGATACTTACTAATAATATGCATACATGTATGTGTATATATGTATACACATACGTATGTGTTTATATGTGTATACGTTCATTTTTTTTTTACAAAATCATATCTCATACTTCTTTTTTATAACGAAAAGCTCTAAGCACAGTCCTGGGTAGTTAGTAAACATCTAATATATACAGATTGTTGTCTAAAGCAGGGCTTTAAAACTTTTCCAACTCTTGACCCCTTTTTGATTAAGAAACTTTTATGTGACCCCAGGTATATAGATATACAAAAAGATGTATGAATCAAACATTTACTGATAATAAATAATAAATTTATTTTAAACCAATTTTTGGGATACATATAATTTTACCATTTATTAAAGACAAAAGCAGATTTGCATACAAATGAGATGGATGTACTTGTTTATTTTTGCGTAAAGAATTACATATTCAACAAATATTTGATACTGCAGGGCATAGAGCATCTTCAACATTTTTCAGAGCTGTTGGTATTTGATTTTATAATCATCAACACTGAGTATGCCACTTCACATAAATATGGAGCACAAAATGGCAGAAGTACAAGGGCCATTTCAGAAATTGTTAGAAATTCTGTCCTAATCACAAGACAAAATTCATTTAATGATTTTTTAGGAAACTCAAGTTTTAAATTTGTGTTGCTTGATAACTTGGCAAATTCTTCTTGAACTTTTAATGGTGGATAACTGATGTGTTTTTATTTCAATTGAGTGTGGTTTATGAACCCAACTTAGTTTTTTTAGAATCAAAATTTGAAGGGAAGTATTTCTGAAAACTGTGTCTCCAGGCACTTCAGATGATCAATTTTAACTCTCGCAATTAAATCTTTGGGAAGATTTAAGCTGCAAGTAATATTTTCAATTATAAAATCATCTGTAGCTGTAAACATTTCTAAAGAACCACTTTCCACCCTATTCTTCATTTGCTAACTTTTTTTTAGTAAAACTTTCAATTTTATTTTTTAACATAAATGTTGCAATTTTTGTCCTTTAAGCGGCATGTTTAAATCATTGAGATTTTTTTAAAAATATATGACAAATCATACAGTTTTGGAAGCCCTAAGTCATTAAGAAAAAAATAACAAAATTGGATTTCTGCTCAGTCAAAAATATAACAACTTCATCTTTCAATTTCAATACTCTGTTTAAAATTTACCCTCTTGAGAGCCACCTTGCCTCTGCATGTAGTAATAAGCTTTCTTTCCAAAGTACATGTCTTTCCAAAGGTTTGAAACAAATGCCTCTTTAGGGCATGCTTTTAATGAAGTTAATGTGGTGATTTTTTTTTTTTGGCTATGATTGCCTCTGGATGGATCATGCAGTGAGTAAAAGTGATATGTTCATTGCCACCATCTTTAACTTTTGCTACAAATCCAACATTCTCACCCATCATTGCTCTGGCATTGTCTGTGCAGACGCCGATGTAATTTTTTTTTTATTGTAAAACTTCATTTATGAAAAATTTATTGACTTTAAGATGTATATCTTCCCCTCTTGTATATCTTTTGAAAGGACAGCAAAATAACAATTCTTCATGTATGCTTCCTTCATAAACATATCTTACATAAAGTAAAAACTGTGCCATGTTAGAAATATCAATTGCTTCATCTAAGTGAATTACAAACTTTGGGCTGCCCTTCAGCCTGGTAATAAGCTGCTGGAATTGGTCCTTACTAAGTGTAGAAATTATTTTGGAAACAGTATCATTCAATAAAGGAATTTTATTAATTTCATCCCTATACTTTTCCCCATGAACTATTTCTGACATTTTAATAGCAGCAGGTAACATGAGATCTTCTCCTATCACGTAAAGTTTTCTAGTTTTTGCAATTAAATAAGAAATTTCATAAGCTGCAGGTAAATAACTTTTAATTGACAACAACACATTTCTCAAAATGTTGTTTTTACTTTATTTGAAGATTTTAAGTCATTCAAAATATTCCTTTGGTTTATTGCAGTACGCTGTATGCTTGATATTAAGATGTCATTTTAATTTGGTTGGTTTCATACTCTCCACAGCCAAAACTCTATTCCAAATTAAGTAAAAAGGTTTTTCACACCATAATCATTATTAGAAGTAAATTCATATTGCAAAACTGATTCAACATATTTTCTTTTCCTTGTCAATTTAGGTGTACTACAACCTGATAGGAAATACTTTGCCACATTTTCATCAGTATTTTTACGTCTCCTGTCTAAATTTAGCCACTTATCCATAACAAAAAAGTCTTAAAATATGAATAAATATTGCTAATAATTTCTCAAATAAATATTAGCTTTACTTTATGAAATTACATATGTTTGTACTTAATTTAAAAATTGATATTCACACTTACCTACACATACAGTGGTGATGGTAGAAAAATATTATTAAAGAGCTTTTGCTTTTACTTGCTGCAATTAAAAACTTAGGTTTTTGTAAAAGAAGGAGATAAAGCAATTTTTAAAATAAAATATTCTAACACAACACAATACAATACAAAGATATACTAATTTGATACTTGCATACTAAGGAATGATGGTAGGAAAAAATTATGTCTTTATTTTCTGTAATTAAACTATTATGTTTATTTAAGAGCAGAAAATTTCATATGTACAATAAAAACACTGCGATTCATAACATACAACAGTCTCAAATCTGAGCTGAGGTGTTTCTGGCAGTATTGGTTGGGATTGTATGACATGATTACATGAGCAATGCAAAGTGTGCACATTGTACGTTCAGAGCCAAGACTGCAGTGAAGTTGCATGCTACAACATAAGCAAATGCTGCCAGAAATACCTTAGATTCATTATGCATTTGATTTTGAATTAATTTTTGGTCATTGTGCATTTAGAAACCTTTTACTGTTGCCAAATTTTTTGTGATCCCCACATTCACTTATCCCATATGAGATCATGACCCGCAGGTTAGGAAGCACTGGTCTTAAAGGGCTGTACCCAGAGAAGTCCACAAAGTACCAGCTACTAGCTTATGGAAACTTTTCCCAGATTTTTTTGTCTTATCTTTTAAATGATCATGAAGAAGTAAGTTTAAGAAAATCATCTGATAGATTTATAGAATTTGAAAATTAGAAAAAATTTTAAAAATGATAATTTTTTTCTCAGTACAGTTTGACTGTGGGGCTTGAAATATTTTGGTCGAACTTCAACATAACAGAATTATCAGAGCTAAAAGGGACCCTGGAGGCCATATAGTCCAACCTATACTGGAAATGCATTTCCTCTAAGACATACTTGAGGAGTGGTCATCCAATCTTTGCTTGAAGACCTTTAGTAAGAGGGATCCCATTGTTTCTTAAGGCAACCCATAAATTCTTGTCATAGTTTAGGAGTGAAAAGGGTTTGGATAAGGAGGAAATAGGTTATTCTTGTCAGACTGACCCTTATGTATTTAGAAAAAATGTATATTCTTGAACGAAGTCTTTGAGAGGCATTATTATATTGTTAAAGGAGAACTTGGGGTCAGAAAGTCAACAAGTCAAGTCAGCAAGCATTTCTTAAGAGCTTATTATTTGTCAGGCACTGCAGCTAAGCACTGAGAAGACAAATACAATCAGAAATAAAGAGAGCCCCTCAAGGAGCTTACATTCTCATATGGGAAGAAACAATAGGGAGCTGAAAATGAGATATGGGGGAAAGAAGAGGGGAGGGAATGGTAGGGAAAATGTGAAGAGTCAAGAATGGGGCCCAGAGAGGAATGCAGATATATGACTGGGCTAGATACTTTCCTTAAAATTAGGATTCTGGAAAGAACCAGCCATATCAAGCAAAGAGTTACAGTGGTGAAGTATGTACTTCCAGTGTATGAGAAATTGGATGTATAATGAACTTCCAGGGTGAGGAGGCTGCTGTTGACATGGTGGAGAATATTTAGAGAGTAAGGAAAATAGAGATCAGTCATGGATGGTTTGCAAAATATACCAAGACTTGAATTAAAATCCACCTCTCATACCTATTGATCACATGAATGAGCAAATCCCTTAACCATTTAGATTCCTAGGCAAGTGTCTAAGACACTAAGTTACAGAACAGTCATCTTTCTTGCTGAGAACTCCATATATCATTGAAATCATTAATTAAGATCAATACACAAAAAATAGTGACACTTGTCTTGAACATCCAGGGTGGCTGATTTGACATTTGAGCCAATAGACCAGAGACATTTTAATAAAACTGTAGCTTATATAGATTTGAGTTTATTGCCTCTAAAATACAGAGAGTCCCAAAAGTGTTAATGTAGTTTTAAGCTTTAATTAATAGAAATAAGACTTTTAGAACTCCCTGTGTAGTTTGACATTGCCGTTTTATTTATCTATTTAAGCAAACTAACTTTATATTAGTATTTTGCAGTTATTATTCTGTTCCTTGGAAATAGTCTAGGGTAATGGTTGAGTGCTGGATGTGGAATTTGGAAGAGTTGGGGTCAAATTCTGCCTCTAACACTAGCTGTGTGAGCCTAGGGGACTCACTTAATTGCTGTCTTTGGGCCACATCCCTCTAATTTCCTTCTAACTCACCTGAATTGGTTACCCTTAACCTGATTTACCCCATCTGCCAAGATGGTTTTACTGGGCTGTGGCTGCTGTGAATGCTACAGCTTTTTGGAATCACAGGTGAGAGTTGGGTGACAGGTAGATGCAAAAAGTAGATGAATAGCTCTGAAAAGGGCTAGCAAGCCCCCACACCAGAGGTGCTAGTCCTTCGGAAGACTTACCTGGCAGAATGAGCAGATGAGAATAATTTATTTCAACATCCACAAAGGTGGCTGAACCAGGACACCACTGAAGCCTGGGTCCTCACCACTTGTCTTTTGTTTTGCCTCTGGACTTCAATGACTCTGGAAGAGAGAGTGAGGTTGATGACTTTGAGCAACTCAGCCTCACTTAAATCCCATTCAAAGGGAAGTCAAGACATCACTCTGTGTTGTCATTGGTCCTCTTCAAAAACAAAGGATAAACAACACCTTGGGGGCTCTTTCTCCTGAAACCTGGACAGGTTACTTTGGTTGAGGGATTTCTTCACTCTACAGAAATTTCAGATCCTCTTTTTTTAACCATAAAAAGAAATGTGTATTCAATGAGACATTTGCTTTGGTAAAAAGAACCCTGATCTGAAAGTTGAAAGTCCCAGATTTAAGTCCTGGAGCATCAACATTTGGTAGCTGTACCCCCTTGGGTAAGTCATTTAGTTTCTCTGAGCCTCAATTTCTTGAGATGTGCAATAGAAAGAATAATACATGTGATTCCTACTTCGTAGGGATAGTATGATGAAAATCCTTTGTAATTTGTAAAAGAGTGTATAATTTTTAAGAATGAATTTTATCATAAGCTTAGCAATGTCATTGAACGAAAGCAAAGAAGATAAAGAATAAAACCCAAAATACAACCAGATGACTAGAAATATTAACACATTTAAAAGAAAATAATACAAATTTTAGCAAGATAATAGCTTATCTGCTTCAGGTGCCCTTCCAATCACTTTTCCTTCTGTGAACCTTATAAAAATGTCCTTTTACATAGATATAATCAGCATGCACATTATTCTTTCATTTCTGGTTTCTTTGCTTCATTTTACTTTGTTCTAGTCTTTTTTTTAAAGTTTTTTTTATTATTCCTCTTACATGTCACTTTTAACAAAGCAATAATATTGCATTACTTTGATATGCCTCAATTTGTACCACCACTTAGTGAATTCAGTATTTCAGGTGACCTAAGGGGCAATGAAAAGATCCATGGTGAGCATAAGCAGGCAGCAATACATTATCAGTGATGACTTCCACATGAGAAGTGGCAAGAAAGACAGTGTCAAGGACAAGGATGTCTGGAAAAGGAAGTAGAAGAAGTCATTTGGTGAGGGTGAGGGATAACAGATGGACAAGTCAAGTGCCACCCTAGTTTCCACAACAAAGTAAAAGACCCAGACAAAAGGCCTGAGTAGATCCTCTATTGAGGGTTGTAGAAAGACAGTGATGAAAGCCACACAAGAAGAGACTGAGTGGATTGGTTAGAATCTGTTCTTCAGAAGGGAAAAATGTACTTCAACAATATTATGGCTCCATTAAAGTAATAATGCCTACATATTGTGGTGAAAATAAAGTTTAAAAAATGCTCCCAAGATTGGCCAACCTGTGGAGTTTCCACAAAATAAAGTTCCTTGCTTTTTCAACAATAAGTAACATGTCATTTTCCCCTTTCATTTTATTCCATCTTCTTTTGGGTGTTATTTAACTGTTTTGATAATGGTAAAGGACTTAAAAATATCCAAAGTCTTGAGAGCTGTACAGATGTTCTAGGAGCCAATAGGAAATTGATGAGGTTCCTGAGTCTTCAACTTCCCTTAGCAGCCATCCAATTTCTCAGAGATTTTGCTTTCCCTTGAGTCATGTCATGAAAAATGGATTGTGGATCTCCAGAGGCATACCAGCTGTCTTATTGGAATACCAGTAGTAAATGAAGAGATTTGTTCAAGCGGGTGTGCTGTTATAAGATGCATTTTTCATTACAGCTCTGGCTTGGGATTCCAGTGCTACTCACAGTCACTCAGACCATCACATTTGCTCCTCAGCTTTAACAGATCCAGGCACTATTTGGGGGAAACGGTATTAGCACAATGGACCCTATTGAATAGCTAGGAGGGGATTGAGGACAGAAATGAAAACCACAGAGATAAACAGCATATGTGTGTGTGTGCCTGTGTGTGTGCACACATATCTTTATTATCACTCAGAAACTGGGACAAAAACTTTCCTATGAAATGGAAAAAAGAAAAATCAGGAAGGAGCAGAATGAATTGTCTGTGTCAGTACTAACATAATTTAACCTCTACTAATTACCATATGTTCCTACCTCCAAGGTCATTAGTTACCATTGAAGTTGAAGCAGTGTTTCTTTCCTTCTTTTTCTTCCTTCCTCCTTCCCTCCCTCCCTCCCTTCCTTCTTTCCTTCCTTCCTTCCTTCCTTCCTTCCTTCCTTCCTTCCTTCCTTCCTTCCTTCCTTCCTTCCTTCCTTCCTTCCTTCCTTCCTTCCTTCCTTCCTTCCTTCCTTCCTTCCTTCCTTCCTTCCTTCCTTCCTTCCTTTTTCATGTTTAAGGGTACATTTCTTTCACAATTCAGTGTGCAGACTCCATTCAGTAACTGAGGTAATCCACTGAGGTGCTAGGTATTCCTATTCAGTTCTTGTGGTAGAATCTTGATGCAGTGAGGTCATGTCTGCATAACTGAAGGTAAACAAATGTCCATACAATAACAGGGGGATTTGTGCTGGGCAGCTAACAAGTCCAGAAAATGAAAGTCAAATGCTTTGTGTTTCCATTTTTGCTCATAATGCCTCCCTCAAAGAATTCTGGAATTTTAAAAAATCTCAATTATCTAGAGTGGTTGTTTATATTCCTTGAATTCACTAGATAATTGTTCAATCTTCTTATTCACTTTGGCAATACAGTCATGATTTTTTGCCACTGGTGTCTATGACACTGTATTAACCATAGCCATATTCTTAACATTTGACAGATGTGTGGTGGAATTCGCTGGACTTGGTTGGGTTCAGAGCAGAAATTTTATTATGTGCACCTGGCTAATGAATGTCCTTTTCTTGAGCAGCCAGGTTTAGCAGAAAGAATTAACATGGGGAAAAACATATCGGCAAGTCTTTGGATTCCACAGTGCCTGACATGTTGTAATAAGTAGTAGCAATCATTATCATCATTGTCATCATCATCGTTGTTATTAAAAATGGTAATGATGACTAACATTTCTAGAATTTTTTTTAAATTTGAAAAGCACTTCATATATATATGATCTCATGTAGTAATAATCACCTAACAAGTGCTTGTTGAGTTCAATTGAACAGGATTCCCCTCTAAGTCAGAATTCAGACTCCTCCAAAGCTGATGTGAGATCACTTCATCTAGTCTCATCTTATCCTTGGTCCATGGATAAATAGCAGGCTCATATGTCTAATGCTGTCAATCAAATATCATTCGCAGTTGTCAAAGGGGAAAGAAGAAAGATCCATTTGAGAAATACTAGCATTGAATCTAACACCTTCTTACCTAACAAGCTCCTCACACGTAGACCTTTCCTTTTTCACAGGAAAGGGGTCACTAAATAAACCTACAAATGCACACCAGCATTACAGGATTGCTCATTTTTTCCCAGGAAATAGCAAGAAGAGGTAAAAATGACGGAAGACCTTGCCCAAATGCAAACCCACTCAGATGAAATGTGAATGCCAATCAGCTTTAAGCAGTAGCCTAGCGATCTCTGTTCCAAACAAGTTTAGACAGCCACATCATAGGTGTTATTGCTTCATGGGAAGCCTTAGACATAAGTCAGATGAGGTCTGTGCATATGTGGAGCAAAACATCTCTTCTGCCGCCCTAATTCGAGGTCATTTTTGCACTAATAAATAGAGCAGTAGACTTGTGTAAATATCTCATCAAGATATATACATTGATTTTTAAGGTCTTTTCCTTCCTTATAAGCCACATATAAGGAATAAGGTACGTTGAAAATTCAAAAACCTTTACTTTAGTGGAAAAAAGGAGATAGTTCTATTGATTATTTATGCCAGTTTTTATTTAGCTTTCTGCTTTAAAGCTTGCCTGCTCTTATTTCTTTTCTTGTAGGACATCAAAGAATTGACTTAAAGTCTTTGTGTTTGCATTTTGATCAAATTCTAGCTAAGCCAGATCACTTCTTTCAATAAATGAAACTGAAAGATTTCCCCCCAAAAATACATTTTTAAAAAATACAGTTACAACAGGTTTTTCAAACAGTTATTGCTCCAAACAATTTTTCTCAGAATTTGCAAGTTTTGCTAATGCAAACCTAGAGTGAGACTTCTTAGAGAAATCTCTGCAGAGCCAATTAACACTACTTCATAAAATGTGATGTTGGTCTGTTTAAAAAAAAAGAGGTTTTACAGTCGAAAGGGGAGAAAATCCTTAAAACAGACATCCTTTTAAGTTTTCACAAAAAACAGCAACTATATCAATGTGAAAAACAAACAAAAAAAACTATGTCAATGTGAAAGCCACATAAGACTGAATGTAATTCAAAACTAGCATAGCATTTGAATTTAATTTGTCTAAAGGATACCACCTTTTTACTACAATTTGGCTAAGCTTGTGGGGTGGGGGTGGGGTGAAAGAAAGAAGCAGTAAGAATTTTGCCTCAAGGGAAAAGACAAGATATAGAAGGCGAATCAGTTCTTTGGAACAGTGAATGATTCAATACAGTTTGATTTAACAAATATTACTATTAAGTCTCAACTATATGCAAGGCATTTCTCCTAAGTCCTGAATACTGAGGATGCAAAGATGAAATAATACAGACCCTGGTCTTCAGGGACTAACAATTTAATGGGAAGACGATTATAATAAATGGCAGAATATGGTAAATGAAACAGAGAGTACTGGCAAATAGTGACAAAAAACTTGACATAAGAGAGAATACTTTTAGCCAGACAGATGTTCTTAATTTTTTCTGTGTCATGGAGTCCTTTGGCACAATGGTGAAGCCTGTAGACTCATTCTCAGAATGTTTTAAATGCACAGAATAAAACATATGAGTACAAAGAAAGCCAATTATATCAAAATACAGTTATCAAAATATTACAACAAATAATTTCATGGCCCTAAGATTAAGAATCTTTGAGCTAAAAGGCTCAGAAAATGTTTGTGGAGGAGTGTGGTGATTATAATTACCCAATCTGCAGGAAAAACCTTTGAGGCAGAGCTCTGAGCCAATGGTACTCTATCAAAAGTTCCATGGTCCTCTCTAATGAAGTGGACCTCAGATCTTCCTCATGATCTGAAATTCCCGCTTCTTACAGGGCTTTATTTTTATAAGGTTTGATGCCAGATTTGATACTTAAACACTTTAGATGAGCTACACAAAATACAGAATCTCATTGATAGACCTTGCTTCAAGGGCTAAAAAATGGTGCATCAACTAGAATGTATGTAATGTAGTATGTAGATGGGGGTGGGGGAGGTTGTCTCAGATTGGGGAAAGCATGGAGTATGTCCAAAAACAAGTCATAAGATAGTCATCTACTCATGTTGGTCAAGACAGAGTGTTCTGGAGATATAAAAATAAGTTGGGGGACTTTCCACGTCCCTCCATGTTTCTATGGAGTCACTTCTATCACTCAGGGCTTGATCACCATAAACAAGGAAAAAAAAAAAAAGTGTGGAGGGCTTTTTAGTTAGCTTACTATGATTAAACAAGTGAACTTACGATCTACAATTCAAAGCTCTGGAGCCCAATATACAGAACTTACAATCACTACCCAATGTAATCATATCAAAGTGCTGAATACTTAGTGGAATAGAGTAGGGGTCCAAATGAATCATTTTTCACAGGAGGCAGCATCCAAGGTAGATGTTAAAAAGAGAGAATGGTTTCATCAGAAGGAAGTAAAGATGGCAATGGGGGGAGAGAGCAGTAATATGAGCAAAACCACAGAAATTGGAGAGCACAGTAAAAAGACAGGCAATAGTGAGTTGATTAGGTATGATTAAAATACGGTACATCAAGACAAGTAGCATGAGATAAGTTTGGAAATGTAAGTTGAAGCCAAGCAGTGGAAGTGTGTACTGGCAGAATATGGAATTTATGTTTTATTTAGATTTAAGTATAATGGAGAACACCGACATTTTTGAGTAGAGGAAATGATCAGACATGATTTACAGCATAGAATTATAGTATACAATTACAGTGTAGAATAGTAAATAGAATCCTGGATTTGGAGTTAGGAAGAATTGGGTTACATTTGATAACAGTGTGACCCTGGACAAGATACTCAAACTCTCTAAGCCTTAGTTTCTTAATGTGTAAAAGGAGGAGATTAAACTCAGTGGCTTCAGAGGTCCTTCCAGCTCCCAGTTTATGAACCTATGAGAATAATGAAGACAATAAAGACCAATCAGGAAGCTACTTTGATAATCCAGGCTAGAGCAGGCCTGAAGCTAGACCCTGAGCAGAGACCCTGCTTTCTTGATTGGTGAGAATCTATTACGTCTAGCCAGTCAATATCTCATACTCTTTCCAGTTGCCTTATTGGTCTGTGGTTGGTACATTCATCCACCCTTCTGGAAAAAGGTGTGTCAATCTACTACATCAGAAAAGTCAGACATGCTACTCAAATGACTCATGCAACACTTGTCAGTGAAGCAGACATATGAAAAAGATAATTGGGAAATATTTAAGCAAATAAAGAAAAAATACAAAATAACAAAATAACAAATGTTTATATGTAATTTTCTAAGTCAACATACAGCTAACAGTGATTCTTCTGCCCAGCTTAGGGGCCTCCATTTCTATTTGAGTTTAATACTGCTAGGCTACACCATGGCTATGCTCACTATCTTTGTTACTTTGCAGAAAAAAAAAAAAACTTTTCTCCATGGCTACCACTCCCCAATATGTGTTGTCTCCCCACATTCATGTGTAAATTCTTTAAGACAGTCACTGACTGTCTTATTTTTTATATTTACATCATTAGTGTTTAGCACTGTACTTAGCGCAAAGAAATTGCTTAACAAATTTTTTTTTCATTTAGCATTATTTCCAGGGCTATTCTCTTAATCACTCATGTTTGCTTTTTTTTTTAAATACTGAAAATCCAGGGACAGGCTAGAAGCATTTCCGATAAGATCAAGGGTGAAACAAGGATGTCCATTATCACCACTGTTATTCAATATTGTACTGGAAACCTTAGCTTTAGCAATAAGAGAAGAAAAAGAAATTGAAGGCATTAGAATAGGCAAAGAAGAAACAAAGCTATCACTCTTTGCAGATGACATGATGATTTACTTAGAGAATCCTAGAGAATCAAGTAAAAAACTACTTAAAATAATAAACAACTTTAGCAAAGTTGCAGGCTACAAAATAAACCCACAGAAATCATCAGCATTTCTATATATTACCAACAAAGCCCAAAAGCAAGAGATAGAAAGAGAAATCCCATTTAAACTTACTGTAGACATTATAAAATATTTAGGAGTCTACCTCCTGAAACAAACCCAGGAACTCTATGAACACAATTACAAAACACTTTTCACACAAATTAAATCAGATCTAAATAATTGGAAAAACATCAGTTGCTCATGGGTAGGCTGAGCTAGTATAATAAAAATGACAATCCTACCTAAGCTAATTTACTTATTCAGTGCCATACCAATCAAACTACCAAAAATTATTTTATGGAGTTAGAAAAAATAATAACAAGATTCATCTAGAAAAACAAAAGGTCCAGAATATCAAAGGAACTAATGAAAAGAAATGCAGGGGAAGGTGGCCTAGCCATTCCAGATCTTAAATTGTATTATAAAGCAGCAATCATCAAAACTGCTTGGTACTGGCTAAGAAATAGGGAGGTGGATCAGTGGAATGGGTCATATGCAAGACACAGTATTCAATGACTATCGTAATCTATTATTTGATAAACCCAAAGACCCCAGCTTCTGGGATAAGAACCCCACTCTTTGAAAAAAACTGCTGGGAAAATTGAAAAGAGTATGGCAGAAACTAGGCATAGACCTAAATCTCACACCATATACCAAAATAAAGTCAAAATGGGTTCATGACTTGGATATAAAGGCTGATACCAGAAATAAACTGGGAGAGCAAGGAATAGTTTACCTATCGGATCTATGGAGAACAGAAGAATTCATGACCAAACAGGAGGTAGAGGACATTATGAAAAGCAAAATGGATAATTTTGATTACATTAAATTGAAAAGTTTTTGCTCAAACAAAGCCAATGCAACTAAGATTAGAAGGAAGGTAGAAAATTGGGAAAGAATTTTTACAACCAGTCTCTCTGATAAAGGCCTTATTTCTAAAATATATGGAGAATTAAGACATATTTATAAGAACACAAGCCATTCCCCAATTGATAAATGGTCAAAGGATATGAACAGACAGTTCTCAGATGAAGAAATTAAAGCCATCTATAGTCATATGAGAAAATGCTCTAAATCATCATTGATTAGAGAAATGCAAATCAAAACAACTCTGAGGTACCACATCACACCTATCAGATTGGCCAACATGACAAAACAGGAAAATGATAAATGTTGGAGAGGATGTGGGAAAATTGGAACACTAATACATTGTTGGTGGAGTTGTGAAATGATCCAACCATTTTGGAGAACAATTTGGAACTATGCCCAAAGGGCTATACAAATGTGCATACCCTTTGACCCAGCAATAGCACTTCTAGGGCTCTATCCCAAAGAGATCAAACAAGTGGGAAAAGGACCCACATGTACAAAAATATTCATAGCAGCTCTTTCTGTGGTGGGCAAGAAATTGGAAATTGAGAGGATGCCCATCAATTGGGGAATGGCTGAGCAAGTTGTGGCATATGAATGTAATGGAATACTATTGTGCTATAAGAAATGATGAACAGGCTGCCTTCAGAAAAACCTGAAAAGACTTATATGGTCTGATGCTGAGTGAAGTGAGTAGAACCAAGAGGACTCTGTACACAATAACAGCCACGTTATGCAATGACTAAGATTGTTAAACTGAACCACTCTCAGCATTACAAGAATCTAAGACATCTCCAGAGGCCTCAGAATGGAAAATGCTGTCCACATCCAAAGAAAGAACTATGGAAGTTGAATCGCTATCACTTATTTTTACCTTCTCTTGAGTATTGTTTCCTCTTTCTGATGGTTCCTCCTATTGGTTTTAATTTTTACTTACAACTTCACTAATGTGAAAATGTGTTTCATGGGTATGTAAATGTAAAGCCTACATCAGATTGTGCACCATCTTAGGGAGGGTGGGGGGGAGTAAGGGGGAGAAAAATTTTCAACTCAAAAGCATATGTAAGTGATTGTTGATAAATCAAAATAAATTAATAAAATTTTAAAAAAAGAAAAGAAAATCCATACACAACACCTCATGGCCTGCCCTGAAGACTTCTGCTGATGTCAGCCATCTAGGATTGAGACAGCAAACTGAAAGTAAGCAAAAATGCCTTCTCAGTGGTGACCAATTTTGATGCCCTTCTACCATTTTTACAGCTAGAAGAGGTAGGATCTCTTGGATCTCATGGCACATGCCTGGGAATTACATAAGCAACAGCGGTGGCACACTCTGTCAATAATGAGCAATGGCAGTGGACATATCTCATACAAGGCCATTTAATGAAGGGCAAAAGAACCTGCAGACCTCAGTAACCCTTGGTGACACCACTGTAATCCAGCATAGTAATGTTCCTAGTGATCACTCTGAGTCTGTTTAAAGAAGTAGGGAAGAATATAATATATTTGAGAAAAATCTCTGATTAAAATGGCTAAAATAAATAACAATGTTTCAGTGCTTAAAAATAAGTTTAATTTGTTAGGAAAATTCAGTTATAGAAAGTAACTCATTCATTGGCAGTAGGATAAATGGAGAGTTATCACAAATGCTTTGTTAATTTTGAAGCTGGATATTACACCACCAATTTTTTTTTTATATGAGGCAATTGGGGTTAAGTGATTTGCCCAGGGTCACACAGCTAGTAAGTAACAAGTGTCTGGTCTGAGACCGAATTTGAACTCAGGTCCTCCTGACTCCAGGGCCAGTGCTTACACCACCAATTTTCATACATAGTTCATAGTACATAGCTTTTAGCAAAATTATAGAGTAGAAGTTAGAATTTATGGATGCTTATGTCTCAAAGTTCTATGTTATATGCAATTACAATATGTTAGCTATGATTATTTTAAAGAGTGATGTTTAGAACATATTACCCATCAGACTTATGTATAGGAGAACAATTTATGAATAAAGAAGAGATAGAAATGTGAGGTATGAAATGGATAATTTTAATTACATTAAGTTAAAAAGGTTTTGTACAAATAAAACCAATGTAGTGAAGATTAGAAGGAAAGCAGAAAATTGGGGAGAAATTTTGTAGACAGTTTCTCAGACAAAGGTCTCATTTCTCCAATATATAAGGAATTTTGTTAAATCTCTAAAAATACAAGTCATTCCCCAATTGGTAAATGGTAAAAAAAAATATGAACAGGCAGTTTTGCGTTGAAGAAATCAAAACTATGTATAGTCATATGAAATGCTCTAACATGTTATTGCTTAGAGAAATACAAATTAAAACAACTTTGAGCTATCATCATACACCTATCAGATTGGCTAAAGTGATAAAGTGGAAAGTGACAAATGTTGAAGGGGATGTGGAAAAATTGGGACATTAATTTACTATTGGTAGAACTGTGAACTGATCCAATCATTTTGGAGAACAATTTGGAACTATACCCAAAGAGTTATAAAACTATGTATACCCTTTGGCCCAGCAATACCACTACTAGATGTGTTTCCCAAGGTGAATAGGGAAAAGGAAAATAATTTATATGTTCTAAAATATTTATAGCAGCTCTTTATGGTGCCAAAGACCTGGAAATTGAGGGGATGCACTTCAGTTGTGGAGTGGCTAAATAAGGTATATGATTGTGATGGTATACTATAAGAAATGATGAGCTGGCTGATTTTAGAAAAAATCATGGAAAGACTTACATGAAATAATGAAAAATGAAATGAGTAGAATGAATAGAACATTGTACACAGTAACAGAAATATGTCATAAGAACAACTTTGAATGACTAATTCATTTTGAGTGTCACAAATATTCAAATCAACTACAAAGGACCTTTGATGGAAGAAGCTATCCATCTGCAGAGAAAGAATTGGTACAATGAAGTATGTATAGTATGGTTTTACATATCTACATACATACATATGTATACCCACATACATACCTATGTATACCCACATATGTACATATTTGTGACTAATGGTCACCTTCTCTACACCTGGGTGGGGAGGGAGGGAGAAAAAAAAATAAAAGGTGCACATCAGAGATCAAAAGAAAATTTAGAAGAAAGCACAGAAAATCAGGATAGCTTTGAAAATGATGTGTAGTATTTTTACATGTTTTTTTTAAGTAAACATTGCGAAACAGAATTTCATGGTTTTATAATGAATCTTCTTTTTATGTTGTGCTGTGTTCATGGAAATTGTCTTTCTTTTGTATTTAAGTTCACAATGAATTAAAAAAATATAAAAAGAATAGTGCTGATTTTTAAGCCAATTGATTCCCCAACTTTATATTTGCAAACATGCATAGAGATATGTTCTGTAATCCCATCGTTATACATGTGCACATACAATGCTTTGGAAGAAAGAACATCTTGAGCAATTGTCTTTATACTTTATTCTTAAAAGTTGTAATGTCTCTGGGGCTGCATAGATAGGATTTATCAAGTAATTTTGTATTAATGTGCCAAGGTGGAAAGAACCCTTGAATCCAATATGGCTTTTAGTTCTTTGCATTATCTGAGTTAACTTAGACAAGGAATTGAACCTCAGTGAGCTTCAATTAGCTCAACTCTAAAAAGAAAATGCTGGTTTAGCAAGATTCTTTCTAGTTCCAAAATTTTATTTTATGATTTTCTATGATTTTAGACCTTTTTCATTCAACTGCTTTGAAGTTTTAGCTATTTCCCCAGGCATCTCAAAATATATTTGTCCCTACTTTTCCTGTTGATGTTTTTGGTAAATAAATGATTTTATTTTCTATTTGATCAAATGTTCTATTCCATTATAGATAATTGTAGCATTTCAAGGATTCCCTTTCTAAAACAGTTCATATGGATTCTGTTTGGTAGGGGTGGCTAAGGATACTCAATAAAATAAAACTTGATATTCAGATTGAAATCCAGCAGGTTTTGTGCCCCTAAAGATGAGGGGGTTATGGATTGGAGAGTATTCCCTTAATAAATGTTTTGATTGATCATTACAGTTGACACCACAACATGTCCTTCCCAAA
>NW_027555847.1:150842040-150852040 GCF_003287225.1 Phascolarctos cinereus | reverse complement strand
TTTCCCAGCCATAGGGTATGCTAAGGATGTAAAATCTAAAATGGATTTCTGATGTTGTTAGATGACAGTTAGACTGAGGGACTCAGGTGATAGTAAAGGAAAGACTAATGAAAACAGTGTCAAACAGAAGATTCAATTCAATTTCATTCTACAAGCATTTTCTAGGCATCTACTATGTTGTGGCAAAATAAACATCTACCAGAGTCCTCACTATCACCATGCAAGTTAGACTACTTTTTTTCCCTTAAAAGGCAAGGACATTGTCCCTAAGGTATGATTGGGCCAGGAGGTTGGGGCTCAAAATAGAGGCTTATTTTTCCGGTGTCCTGGTTGCCTGAGGCAATGTTGGCATGGCATCCTGGTCACTTAAGGGCATAAAAAGGCCAGACTATGTAGAAATGAGGTCCTTCAAATTTGGCAGATATCCCAAGGACACATATGTACCCTGTTGATCAGAAATAGTTCTGTATGATAATATGGGGGCCATGTATACAGAAGCCAAATATAGCATCATTGACTAACCTTTCTATGCTATACCTCCTGTTGCTAATTGTTTAATGATCTATGAGGAAAACATTTGGTTTCAGACATAACTACCAGGAACTGACCTTCAGTCAGGCTTAAGCCAAAGTATGTGGCACGGTCAGTAGTTGGAACAAAATGGCATCATGACTTACATTGTGGTGTAAGTGGGGGTAAGGGATATAGACTTTTGATTTCATTGGTATAGGCAACTCCCAGGTGAAGCAACTCCCTTTACCATTAGAGGTTAACATCTTCTTGGCAACATTTAGTGTTAGAAAACTACCTAGAGGACTGAGAATTGAAGAGACTTGCCTAGGGTCATAGCCAGTGTGTGTAAGAGGCAGTTCTTTAACTCTAGGTCTTTCTGTCTTTGAAGGCAGTTCTCTATCCATTACTCCACTCTGAAGGAATGGTGATGCAAATGTGATCAGATAGGCAGTACCAACAACATGGCACCCTAGTGCAATGGCCTTTTGGGTGGTGTATGGTAAGTGCACTTAACAGAACAAAGAACAAGTGATGGGAAGGGAAAAGAAAATATGAGGTTTAGCATTCTCTCATTGTGGTTGACCATTCTACAGAAACTAGACTGTCAATTAATTTTTTTTAAATGAAAACAAACTGCAGTATCTTCTGGGTGTATTGTCCTGCTGCTGCTATATCCTCCAAAGCAGACCTCCAGTGGACCTCTCAAAGAGCTAAGCTATCCAACTTTGGAAATCTTGACCTGGGGCCATGTTGTCCAGATTAGTGAGTGTGTAAATTCAAGCAGCCTCTTCATTATAGTGGGCAAAGGAGGACCTGTGGCTCCCTTCATTATCCCTCTGATTTCTCAGACCAAAGGACCCTTCTGTAGTTGCTATCCTTCTATTTGTGTTGCCTCACCAGATTAGATTGTAAGTTTCTTGAGAATAAGTACTGTCTCTCCTTTGCATTTCTATTCCCACTGCACCCCAGGCCATCTCCAGTTGTCCTGATCCATGTCTGGCAACTGGACCCAGACAGCTCCAGAGAAGAAAGTGAGGTGACTGCACAGCCCTTCCTCACTTAAATCCAATTCATTTGCATGTCATGGCATCACCTCCATGAAAGTAATAGTCTTCTTTGAGAATGAAGGACAAATAGCAACATTTCCAAAACATAGCACACTGTTGGACATACATTGTAAGCTTTTAATAGACAGTTTTTCATTCATTGATTTTTAAAATGGCATATGTTTTGGGGGTAGAGCCAAGATGGCAGAGTGAAAGCAGTGACTTGCTTGAGCTCTCCCCCAAACCCCTCCAAATACTCATAAAAAATGGCTCTAAACAAATTCTGAAGCAGCAGAACCCATAAAAAGACAGAGTAAAACAAATTTCCAGCCCAAGACAACCTGGATGAGTGATCAGAAAGGTGTATCCCGCCCGGCTGGGAGTGTAGCTTAGCGTGGGTGAGCAGGCCTTGGCAAACCTGGAGCAGGCCTCAGAGGACTGAATCGCAGGCAGCTGTGGAGGTTTCCAGACTCCTCAATCCACCAATGCCAAAGACAACTTAGAAGGTCAGTGGGAAAGGTCTGTTTCTGTCGGTGGTCAGAGAGGAAGGCGAGGTCTCAGATCATTTCCCCAAGAGCCTGGCCCTGGGGGGGGGGGGGCAGCTGCTTCCTGAGCTTCCGGCCCACAGACTGAGGGGGAATCCAGTGGCTGATCAGAGAGGGACTGCAGGGATCTCTTTGCCAGTGCTGCAGCAAGAATCTCTTGCTTTGCCCGTGTTTGGATCTGGGTCACATTTCTGTGCGGCAGTGCTGGGGTGAGGAGGAGCGCTGGCGTGGTGGAGCTTATAGTGGCTGTGGAGAGAAACCCCTCCTCACAGTTACGGGACAGAAAGGAATACTTGTGGTCACAGGCCAGGAAAGGAGTAAACACCTTGCCCCTTATCATACCACCTTGGAAGAACTGAAAATTTACAGGGCCCTACAAGTATCTCTGAAAACAGCTACACAAACCCCTGAAGCTTGGGACAGTACACTCCCCACATTGGAAGCAGACTCTTACCATAACAAGGAGTTTAAAACTCAAGAAATTGGCTGGGATCATGAGCAAGCAGCGCAAAAAGAGTCAGACTATATTATCTTACTTTGGTGAAAAAGAAGATCAAAATATACAACCAGAAGAAGACAACAAAATCAAAGCTCCTACATCCAAAGCCTCCAAGAAAAATATGAATCAGTCCCAGGCCTTGGAAGAGCTCAAAAGGGATTTTGAGAAGCAAGTAAGGGAAGTAGAGGAAAAACTGGGAAGAGAAATGAGAGTGATGCAAGAAAATCATGAAAAACAAGTCAACAGCTTGCTAAAGGAGACCCAAAAAAATACTGAAGAAAATAACACCTTAAAAACAGCCTAACCCAAATGGCAAAAGAGGTCCAAAAAGCCAATGAGGAGAAAAATGCCCTAAAAAAAAATTGGCCAAATGGAAAAGGAAGTCCAAAAGATTACTGAAGAAAATACTTCCTTAAAAATTAGAATAGAGCAATTGGAAGCTAGTGACTTTATGAGAAATCAAGACACTGTAAAACAAATCCAAAAGAATGAAAAATTAGAAAACAATGTGAAATATCTCATTGGAAAAACAACTGACCTGGAAAATAGATCCAGGAGAGAGAATTTAAAAATTATTGGACTATCTGAAAGCCATGATCAAAAAAAGAGCCTAGACATCATCTTTCAAGAAATTATCAAGGAAAACTGCCCTGATATTTAGAACCAGAGGGCAAAATAGAAATTGAAAGAATCCACAGATCTCCTCCTGAAAGAGATCCCCAAAGGAAAACTCCTAGGAATATTGTAGCCAAATTCCAGAGTTCCCAGGTCAAGGAGAAAATATTACAAGCTGCCAGAAGGAAACAATTCAAGTACTGTGGAAACACAATCAGGATAACACAAGATTTAGCAGCTTCTACATTAAAGGACCAGGGCATGGAATATAATATTCCGGAGGGCAAAGGAGATAGGATTACAACCAAGAATCACCTACCCAGCAAAACTGAGTATAATCCTTCAGGGGAAAAAATGGTCATTCAGTGAAATAGAGGACTTTCAAGCATTCCTGATGAAAAGACCAGAGCTAATGAAAATTTGACTTTCAAATACAGGACTCAGTGGAACATGAAGAGGTAAACAGGAAAGAGAAATCATAAGAGACTTATTAAGATTGAACTGTTTACATTCCTGCATGGAAAGATGATATTTGTAACTCATGAGACTTTGTCAGTATTAGGGTAGTTGAGGAAAAAATTTATGTATGTATGTATAGATAGATAGATAGATAGGGCACAGGGTGAGTTGAAGATTACGGGTCCTATCTGGAGAATAAAATTAAGGGATGAGAGAGGATGATACTCGGAGAAGAAGAAAGGGAGAGGTAGAATGGGGTAAATTATCTCACAAAAAAAACAGAAAAGTCTCTCACAGTGGAGGGGAAACAGGGGAAGGTGAGAGGGAATGAGGGAATCTTATTCTCATAGGATTTGGCTTAAGGAGAGAATAACATACACATTCAATTGGGTATGGAAATCTGTCTTACCTACAGGAAAATAGGGGGAGAAGGGGACAAGAGAGCAGGGGGGTGATAGAGAGGAGGGCAGATTGGGAAAGAGGGTAATCAGAAGCAAATACTTCTGAGGAGGGACAGGGTCAAAAGAAAGAATAGAATAAATGGGAGGGCAGGATAGGATTAAGGGAAATAGAGTTAGTTTTTCACAACATGTCTACTAAGGAAGTGTTTTGCATAACTGCACATGTACAACCTATATTGAGTTGCTTGCCTTTTCAATGAGGGTGGGTAGGGAGGGAGGAAGGGAGAAAAAAAAAATGAAATGGCATATGTTTTCCATCTTACCTTAATGATATACTAATTACTTTAATGATGATTTTATTCGTATTGTTTCCTTTAATAGTATCTCCATAGTTCCATATCATGAATATATACACCCCCCTCACACACACATTCCAAATTGTTTGGCACTGAGTACACCCATTTATTTTTTTAACATGGAGCATGTTTTCTGTGTACTTTATCCTACTGCTAAGTAGGTTTTGAAATTTGCTCTCATTCCCAATTTAAAGTACATTGTGAACTTCAACTAGACACAATTCTTTTGAAACTGGAGAGAGTAGAATCTTTAGGAACATGTCTTCAAAGGGTGCAGGAGCAGAAGAATGGGAGAGATGAGAGGTATGAAGGAGGTATTATTTTACTGCTTTTCTGTGTAAAATAGAACACCTTTTTTCTCTGCAGCAGAGTCCCCTAAACAAAAACAGAGGCTGAGTGCTTCCCTGAAGAAGAAGAATAGTATTCATGTTGAAGGAAATAATTGAAGAGTTTACCTAACATAAAGTTCTTTCAGGTAGGGCTGTGAATGCTTTTCAGTTGCTACTGCTTTAAATATGGATGGATAGTTGCCATAATGGCTAGGTAATGTTGTTGACTCTGGCACTGCCGTCTGATGGCCAGGCCTATTACATTTTACTCTGACCACAAGGCTCCCTGGCACTCCAAGGGAGTTGGAAGTGTTTCTCTTCTTTTGCCATTGGCTTGAGCCCCTACCAATTGTTACCAGCACACCAGTTCCATTTAACCATTCAAATTAGCTTCTACAAAGGGATATTTACTTCAAGTATGTAACAAGGCCAACCACACAGATGTTTTCCCCAGAACTCTAGGTATAATCTTTCCTATAGCCCCTCAGACTCTGGAGAGTGAAGGGGGAAAGTTCTCAGCTTAGCTCAGTTCCTACATAACATTTGCCCCACCAAGTTCAAGTCCAAAGCTTTACTGAGCTAGTATTCCTTGCTCCCCAAGGCTTTGCTGCTCAATTAACTTACAACACCTGCTTAGATTCCTGAACTCCTAGATCCTGGTGACTTGGGCAACCATGCCACAGGCTCCATTTCCTCAATCTAGACAAGAAAAGCCAAAGATGCAGGACCATTTCTCAGGACCACATAGTATAGAGCAAGGGAAGGGTTAGTACGTGGGAAGTAGATGGCTCTCAGACCCTCCTGGTTTACTTCCTGGTGTGAGTAAGGAGTCCTTCATTCTCAGATGAGACTGCAAGAAAAAATCCAAGTGTGCTCTATCAGGCAGTTTTAGACATAGACACTTCTAAGTTTCAGAAAAGGGTGCAAACAACCATCTGGTTGTAGTTGTTTGGTGGTTTCAGCTGTGTCTAACTCTCATGACCCCATTTGGGGTTTTGCTGGCAGAGATACTGGAGTAGTTTGCCATTTCCTTCTCCAGTTCATTTTATAGATGAGGCAACTGAGGCAAGCAGGGTTAAGTTACTTGTCCAGGGTCACACAGTTAGTCAATGTTTGAAGCTAAATATGAACTCAAGAAGATAAGTCTTCCTGACTCCAGGTCTGACACTCTATCCACTGTGCCACTTAGCTGCCAGAATTTCTAATAGTAGCAAATACTTTACATTTCAGACTTCTGCCACGATGGGAATAAAGAATCCTTCTCTTGGATAGGAAAAGAAGAAAGAGAGGGCAACTATGTACCTAGTGTCCTCCAGCACTCCTGTCACTGGCTAACAATTGTTAGCATCAATACAAAAATATAACCTGATAAAACTGTTGATGGCTGGTATTTAATGGTAATGAATAATTCAACCACCTCAACATTAGTGGAATGATGTAGAAGCGGTGGTGGGGAGACCTTCACCTACATTTTACGTGATCCATAACTAATCAAGAATCTCATTGATATTAGCTTCCTATGTGCAGTCTTGGTAGAACTATATAATATTAAATATGCCACTATATTTTTACACCAGGTCAACTGATTTTCTCTTGGTTTAAAGTAAATTGTTTTTACTTTTCAAGTCATCAGTCAACTAGGGCTTATTAAGTGCCTGCTATGTATATTGATGTTGTGCCCATCACCCTCTCCTGGCAACATTGGACTTCAGATATCTAGAAAACTTGGCGACAGTTCCAAGTTCTTCTTGGTATATCAACCATCCTCAAAGAAAAAGGTATGTTGGTAAATTTAGTACCAGAATATGCCTTGAGAAAACCCATAGATTACAAAGGAGAACATGCATATCATTTCTTATACCATAGCATTACATTAGGAAAAATAGAGCTTTAGAATAGAAAGGTATCTTAAAAACCATGTACTATACTGCCTTCCTTTTACAGATAAAAATTAAAGGGTTATATAGCTTGAAGACAATCAGCTTGCCAATTCAGTCTAATAAACTTCTTAATCACCTACTCTGTGAAAGGCACTTTGAATACCAAGATAAAATGAAACTATCCTTTCCCTCAAGGAGCTTGTGTTGTAAGGGCAGATACAACATGCCCATAGATAAGGAAATGCAAAGTAAAATATTAATCATAAGAGGGACATAGCACCAAGGTTGGGAGATTGAGGCAAGTTATGTGTAGAACACAACATCTAAGATGTGTCTTGAAGGCAGTGAGGTATGAGATTTTGTTTTATTTAGAAATGAAAAGGGAGTGCATTAGAGAAATTGGGTACATCTGTGTGAAGGCATAAAGGTGAAAGCTGAAATGGCAATTAGCAGACTATCTTGACTGGAATGGAGGCCATATGAAGGGAGAAAATACGAAACCACACTGGAAAGGTAAGAAAGAGACAAATAAGGCAGACTCTAAACATGTGGATGAAGGTTTTGTTTTTGATTTTGTTTTAATTTTAATTTAAAGGCAATAGGGAGCCACTGAAGATTCATGGTCAGATTGATGTTTTGGGAATATTGAGAATATTAAAGATTCTCTTAAGGGAGAGGGATGCAAAAGGTCCCTTTTTAGCAAGTGGGGAATCATAACAAAAGGCTTGATTTTAGGCAGAAGGGAAGTTTGTGCATAATATGAGGACCTGAGAAGCTGTTAGCTTCTAGCAGCAATGATTAAAATAGATGGCAGGAAGAATAGTCTTTTCCACAGGGAACTGAAGAATTGGGCTGTCCACCTACTGTTTATGATTAGGCACAGGGCTGTGCAGAGTAAGACGGGCTTAAGTGAACTTCCTCCCAACTAAATATCAGTCTGAAAGTTTATATTATGAAAGGAAAAGTTGCTCCCTGGCTGCTAGTGGACCTCATGTGTTTAGCATTTGATATTTTCCTCTTATCCATCCCAAATATGAAAGACTGCTTTCCTCTGGGTGGATTCTCCTATCATTAACAACCTATAAAAAAGCAAAATGCAATGGAAAAAATTTATTTCTGGAACTTTAAAGAAAGAAATGATGAAAGATGACTTTTCCCCCCAGGATTCAGGTGTTCTTCCTTTGCATTCTGGCCGTAGACATTTTACTGCTGTGTTGTGTACAGCAGCCAAACCTCAGCAAGTAGAACAAGATGTCTCCCACTTCTTTTACTTCCCATGATTTAATACAGAATGTTAACATTCTCTTGACTACCTTTGGTGTTACTCTTAGCCTTATAAAATTAAGGTGAAGATAAGGCTCAGGTTCAGTGGCCAGGCAAGTATATGCTGTGAATGGGAGGTGATCTCCAACTTTTAAATGGTTTTAAAGTGTGCCTGAAATAGTAGTTATTTTTAAGTTCTCTTTTGGTCCCCTGGATGTAGTTGTTCTATATGCACCAATCCAGGGCAAAGGATGAGTTTTCCCAATTTGGGAAATAAGAGGATGTAAGTCTAATCAGCTAATGAGAGGCTAAACATCTTGGAATGTGTGAGCAAGATGTTTCTGGCTTCAAAGGCTAACCTCAGAATAACCATGCAAGTCTATCACATAGGTTGCAAGAAAGAGTTATTCATTCATTCATTCACCCAACTATGTATGTATTTGTGCATGTATGTATGCATACATGCATTTGTTCATTTATTATCCGTGTATTTATGCTAGCATTTATAGGTATACCTTGGAGATAAATGTGGATTTAGTTCTAGACCACCACTAAAAAGTGAATATCACAATAAAATAAATCACAGAAATTTTTTGGTTTCCCACTGCATATCAACATCATGTTTACGTTATACTGTAGTCTATTAAGTATGCAATAGTGTTATGTCTAAAAATGTGTAAACCTTAATTAAAAAATACTTTATTGCTGAAAAAATGCTAACCATCATCTGAGCCTTCAGTGAGTCATAACCTTTTTGCTAGTGAAGGGTCTTGCCTAGATATTGCTGGCTGTTGACTGATTAGGGTGGTGGTTTCTGAAGGCTGGCATGGCTGTGACAGCTTCTTAAAATAAGATAACAACGAAGTTTGCTGCATTGATTGACTCTTCCTTTCACTTGAACACTTAGAGGCCATTGTAGGACTATTAATTGACCTAATTTCAATAATGTTGTGTTTCAAGAAATAGAGAGGCCCAAGGAGAGGGAGAGAGACACGAACAGCTGGTCACCAGAGCTCTCAGAATACTCACAACATTTATTTGTTTTTTTTTCTCCCCCACCCTCAACTTTATAGTATTTCATTTTTTCCAATTAGATGTAAAGATAAAAACATTTGCTTTTATAAGATTTTGAGTTCCTATTTTTTTTCCTTGTTTCCCTCCTCTCCCCACTCCCTTTTTCCCTCCCCAAGATAGAAAGCGATCTGATGTAGGCTAGACATGTACAATCATATTAAACATATGCCCATGTTAGTCATGTTGTGAAAGAGGAATCAGAACAAAAGTGAAAGTCCATAAGAAAGAAAAAAGGAGAAAATAGTATGCTTTGACCTGCATCCAGACTTCACAGTTCTTTCTCTGGATATGGATGGCATTTTCCATCATGAGTATTTTGGAATTGTCTTAGATCATTGTATTGATGAGAAGAGCTAAGTCTATTAAAGCTGATCATCACACAATGTTACCATGTACAATGTTTTCCTGGTTCTGCTCACTTCACTCAGCATCAGTTCATATAAATCTTTCCAGGTTTTTCTGAAATCTATCTGCTCATCATTTATAGCACAATAGTATTTCATTAGATACCACAACTTGTTCAGTCATTCCCCATTTGATGGGCATTCCCCCTCAATTTCCAATACTTTGCCACCATAAAAAGGGCACCTATAAATATTTTTGGACATGTAAGTTCTTTCCCCCTTTTCATGACCTCTTTGGGATACAGACCTAGATATTAGCATGGTTTATGGTGCCTCAAAACAATTATAACATGAAAGATCACTGATTACAGATCACCATAACAGATATAATAATGAAAAAGTTTGAAATAGTGCAAGTTACCAAAATGTGACTCAGAGATATGATATGAGCACATACTGTTGGAAAAATGGCACCAGTAGACCTGCTTGTTACAGGGTTGCCATGAACCTTTAATTTGTAAAAAAAAAAAAAAAAGTGAGCAGTATCTGCAAAGTGCAGTAAAGTGAAGCACAATAAAAACAAATAAGAATAAAAAGAAATTTGCTTTGCAGTTTGCAATACACTTCACAAACATTATCTCATTTTATCCTCAGAATAATTCTGGGAGATGGATTC